>NC_092411.1:265545409-266145409 GCF_040894005.1 Engystomops pustulosus | reverse complement strand
TTGGCTCCACCCATATGACTGTAGAAAGATGAACATTTTGACATTGATAAATCATTCATGGTGAGAGATGGAGGAATAATTCCAATTTTCTTAGGATCAATGGAATTGTGTCTCTTAAATTATACAAATATTGTTGGAGGTGGTGTACCGGCAATTTTGATTAACTGAACATACTCTCTGAGAAGTTAAAAACTTTAGGCCAGGTATATACAGGAGTGTATATATATACTCTATGCCTCTATCATATCTTCTATACATAATATAGATGTTGCGCAAACATCTGGGGCTTGGCTGATCCTATTCCTTCATATTTCTTACAGCAGAATAGAGTTCACACAAAGCGGATACATCCACTCTGATCCGACATGGGGATGTGACATCTCCTTCTGACTATTGACATCCTCCGTACAGTGAGTTCAACTATGCCAATGTTGTGCTATTGTTTTCTATCCCAATAATTGTGCTCATCTGAGGTTGCAGTTGCCCCGATATATATGGGGGTCAAGGAGGATGGCTGTTGAGGCAACTGCTGCCACCAGAGTAACCTTCAGAGTATATCGGAAAAACACGAGATGGTTGCTCATCACATGGACATCACATTGAATCGGAATGAGCTATTTGAATGTTCTCCATAGTTTTATCCTGTAGAGTACTTATGGTATCTCTTACCTTTTCAGAATTTTCATCCTTCACTTTTATGGGTTTGTCCATTTTTTGTATTTCTTTTCCCTATTAAAATAGACAAGAGTTTAGTAACATATATATATATATATACTTATATGGATGAAACATACATACAATAAATTGCACCAAGACTAGAGATTATGACCATCTGCAGTGACATCAACATCCCTAAGGAGCCTTAGTGACATCTAAGGAGGCAGCAGTGGTGTGGTAATGGTATATGAAGATCGAGCAGAGAGTCAATCGATGGACCTGGCACCTGACTCTACTCATGTGAACAAGTTATATGTAAGCTTAACTATGCCAAAGACTCGAAAGCTCTTAAAATAATAACCACTTTGCTTAGAAGTTTCTTCTACTACTTTCATGATTATTCTTCTCATGGATAGTTGTAAAAACTGAGCAACGTAAAGGACATCTACCACCAGGATGAAAGATTGTAAACCAAGCACACTGACATACTGGTGTGTGACCTCTCTGGCAGGATCCACTCTTCTTTAAGCTTCTTAAATCCTGGTTTTAAAGAAAAAGGGGCTTTAAAATTATGCAAATGAGCCTTTTTTGTAAAAAAAAAAAAAAGACAGGGCATAAGACGCTAAGAGAAGACTGGACCCTGCCAGAGGGGTCACACACCCGTATGTCAGTGTGCTTGGTTGACAATCCTTCATCCTGGTGGTAGATCTCCTTTAATGAAGGTTAATGATAAACACATGAAACCTTATATTGAAGTTGTCTATGTTGTCCTAAGCACCAAACCTACTAGAGTATTCATTGAATTTTTCACACAAAAAAAATGAAAATTGTCATGTGATTGGTATCTATGGGTAAAAAAGACAAATTATCTATAAGGCAATAAGAATTTTAATAATAAAACTAGTGTATGCTAGTTCATCTATATGTATTATGTAGGTAAACTTGATATAATAAATTGAGAGAAGATGAGCTGTGTGATGTATAGGTTTGATGTGATTTGGAGTAAAATGTTCCTAGGAGAGACAGTGTCACTGTGTGTGGGTGGAGAAATCAAAACTCTTACTTTCAATCACTGTGTGTGGGTGATGAAATCAGGACTCTCACTGTCAATCACTGTGTATGGGCAGAGTAATCAGGACTCTCACTGTCAATAAGTGTGTGGGCAGAGTAATCAGGACTCTCATTGTCAATAAGTGTGTGTGGGTGGAGTAATCAGGACTCTCATTGTCAATCACTGTGTTTGGGCAGAGTAATCAGGACTCTCACTGTCAATCACTGTCTGTGGGGGGAGTAATCAGGACTCTCATTGTCAATCACTGTGTTTGGGCGGAGTAATCAGGACTCTCACTGTCAATCACTGTCTGTGGGGGGAGTAATCAGGACTCTCACTGTCAATAAGTGTGTGTGGGTGGAGTAATCAGGACTCTCATTGTCAATCACTGTGTTTGGGCGGAGTAATCAGGACTCTCACTGTCAATAAGTGTGTGTGGGCGGAGTAATCAGGACTCTCATTGTCAATCACTGTCTGTGGGGGGAGTAATCAGGACTCTCACTGTCAATAAGTGTGTGTGGGCGGAGTAATCAGGACTCTCATTGTCAATCACTGTGTTTGGGCGGAGTAATCAGGACTCTCACTGTCAATAAGTGTGTGTGGGCAGAGTAATCAGGACTCTTACTATCAATAAGTGTGTGTGGGCGAAGTAATCAGGACTCTCAATGTCAATCACTGTGTGTGGGCGGAGTAATCAGGACTCTCACTGTCTCTCCTAAGAGTCCAGTCAGGATTTTCTCCACTAATCACTTAGAATTCTTGCTCCCAATCATATCTATATCTATAAGAACTCATATTGTCCCCCTCTTTAATATCCTGCTCTCAGATAAGGTAACAGGTTCATTTTCACTGTTTGTCCAGCTCATATATTTTCTTTTTATTACTATAGGAAGTAATAAGAATAGGATTTCTCATCTAATTTTGGGATCTGATTAAACTGTAATATGGAATGAATCAAGTTGACTGAAAGTAAAGAAAGTGAAACATCAGTTACTCAAAGATCACAAATAAGGGGGCACATTTACTAAGCTCCGTGTGCCAGTTTTCTGTCAGACTTTGCACGTTCTTTTCAGTGCAAACTGCTTGCACAGATATTTAAGAGGTGTCTGCACCACATATGTGTGTTGCATGCGACCATTTTGAGTCATGGCTGCAATAATCTTCAAGCGACACAAATTTCTGCACTGAAGGGGGTGGTCCGGAGCTCAGTCGGACCATGCTCCAGATTTAACATGCAAAGTCTAACAAAAATGTGCCTAAGATGCACCAAAAAAAATTGGTGCACTCTGAGCTGTGCAGCGGGCACCAGATTCAGGAAGAACGGGCACCATGAATATGGCGCCCCCTGCACACTACACAGGCAAACTGCACCAAGTACACACTGCACTGTTTTTAGGAAATCTGGGCCAATATGTGATAAAATAGGAATTATTAAAATAAACAGTTACAGACGATTTGGAAATAATAGTAAACAAGATGTATGCAGCTAAGATTACAAAGGAAAGCATTGAGGACACATAAATTCCATATTTATTTGTTGCTATAGTAACAATGCATACAGTATGAGGCATACAAAAGCGTAAAAGATGACCTTATAAAACAAGCAGTGGCGATGGCTTCTGATGAAGAATGTGGTGAGATGTATGAGGTACAAGCAGCTATTATCATGTGTGGCTCTTCTGCAACTTAAGGAGAAAGTTACAAATAAAGTGGAGACAAAGGCAAGGTTGCCGCCTCTTACAAGGTCATGGCTACATAGTATTGTCTCATAGTCTATTCCTGAATGTTATACATTATAAAAGGATCCATAATATGAATAAAGCAAATAGGTCAGGAAGTTTATGTTGTATAGGTTTTACTTTTTGAAAAAAAAAAGCAATATTGGGGCAGGATTTTAGGTGGCTTTCCGAGTGGTCGAGAAGCCCAAAGTCCATATGGCCATATGGGACCATAGACACAGTGCCCAGGGTGGCCAGAAGAGGGGAGCGGCCAGGAAGGGGGCAGATTTATTTTTTAAAAAGTCCACAGGACACAATTGCGCCCCCTCTTTCCCAAGGGGGAGGGTTGGGGTGTCAGATATCACCTGTGTCAACTGCTGGTTGCGGATCATCATTCACGCTCTTAAAGCTCCAGTGTTGGGCCCTGTCCTGGAGCTCCAACAGCTCTGATCATTATCCAGTCCTTGGTTTAAGTCAGCTCCAGCATTGAGCTCTGGCTCTTTAGGGCGCAAGAGTATGCTACCTCACCGTGCTACCATGGCTCAAAGTAGCCGCACAGCAGTAGTAAGTACTCATTTTATTTATTTTTTTTATTCCTGCGTGGGGCTTAAAGGAGGATGAACGGTGGAGTGCCCTGTCTAATGGATTACTGAAGGGTGGGGGTACCCTGCCTAATGAATTACTGAAGGGTGGGGGTACCCTGCCTAATGGATTACTGAAGGGTGGGGGTACCCTGCCTAATGGATTACTGAAGGGTGGGGGTACCCTGCCTAATGGATTACTGAAGGATGAGGCACCATGCCTAATGGGTTAATGAAGGGGGTTGCGCTGCCTAATGGATTACTGAATAGTGGGGGCACCCTGCCTAATGAGTTAGTGAAGGGGGGCAACCTGCCTAATGGATTACTGAAGGGGGGGCACCCTGCATAAGGGGTTGCTGAAGGGGCAGCCTGTCTAATGGATTACTGAAGGGGGGACACCCTGTCTAATGGGTTACTGAAGGGGACACCCTGCCTCATGGGTTACTAAAGGGGAAGGGGACCCTGCCTAATGGATTACTGAAGGGGGGCTGTCTAATGGATTCTACATATACATACATATACATATATGATTAAAGGGATTGTCCAAGCTTGTATATATTCTATATCAGTAATTTGGGGAGGCTGTTAAACAAGAAAGCAGTTGTTCTAACCCCCCTCTGGCGCTCCAGTCCAGCCTCCCATGACCCCCCAGTCTGTATGTATAAAGAATATGATGGCCCCACCAACATACTTCAGTGCACCGGCACAGGGGCAAGAACACCTTGTGTCAGCCCTCTACCCCACCGGCAGTGCCTACTCCCCACCCGGACACGCCCTCCTTCACGCCCCTCCATGCTCCCCTGGCATGGAAGTTGCAGAAAGGGGAGAATAATCACAAGTGCTAGCAGTAAGCTAACATTTGCGATTAGTTCAGGGCTTCTATGCCTGTGTCCTGCCACAGAAGCATTGATAAACACCCTCCAAAATGTCTGTCTGAGAGTAACACTAAATTACCACTAGACAAAAATAGATTACATTTTATTTACTATTTCTCTCTTAAGCCTCATATATCTTTAGGTGAAAATTGTGAGCAAAAAAATAATGTTATAATAATTCAGCATTTCTCAAAAAAGTCATGATGTGAGCCTAAAAAAGTACATTGAAAAATCAACTTTTTGTTCTTTCTATTTTTGTTTCTTTCCTTTTTGAGAAGAACAAATTCAGCATCTAAAACCGGACCACGTGAACCCATCAATATTAGTGATCAGCGGATCAATCAATATTTAGGTTTTGGTGGGTTCGGCCATGAATCCAAACACCTTTTTAATGGGTCCCCTCACCCATTGGTACCCCTGCATGCACGCCACCATTTTGGAAGATCTTTTCACTCCCCATGAAGTCACGGAGAGATACACATTTGCTAACAAATTCAGGCATGCATGCACCAACGGCAATTGCGTGCCATGGGAGGCTTTGCCAGGTCCATCAGCATGGGATCATGGGTATTATCAGTGGGGATGGAGGTGGTTTCAACTTAAGTCCGGATTTATGTTCTATGGTATGAACCCAAACATTGTGGTCCGGGTCTGCTCATGACTAATCAATTAGTTGAGATTTTCTTAATCATTTTGTCTCAGACACTGGATCACCCTTTTTGACTAAATTTGAAAACTGAGTTTTTTAAACAAAATCTGATTTTAGATGTAAATTAGGAAATAAATTCGATAAATATGTAATACCAGGGGAAGTCTCTAAGGGGGTAAGTACTTTTCATATTACTATAATTAAATGATGTGTCTTTTGGTCCATTTGAGCTGCTTTTAATTCCTCATCTCTCTTTCTTTTTCCAAATGTTTGACCTTGATCAACTCAATCCTTTCAGTTGACTGACCCCTGTATAACTCACGTTTATTTCCTCAGCCGTGGATTCCCAGTACAGCAGAGTCCCCTACTCCAAGGCTGAATACTGATCATTTCCTACGCGTGACCTTGCTCCTTCATGGTTTCAGCTCGTAATTATTAGTGTGGAGTTAAAGGAAACTCACTAATTTGTTGGTGTTTTAGCCATCAGAAAATATTAGCGTAATTTGTCACAATCTGATACTCCGTGTGATATAAAACCAAGGTGAAAAGTCCACTCATACATCATACATATGTCAATTAAATACAGAGGCTACTGGGGCGTGTAGAAGCCTTTGCCCCCAGTGCCTGGCCAGGCTAGTACACGCCCCAGTAGCCTCTGCAGGTAATTTACATGTTACTAAACTAAAGTTTATAACAAGTTAGGTTCCAGGATTATTAAATTACTGATTAGAGCAGAGGCAGCAGAAGGAATCTACCATCAGATTTACTTCTAAAGGTAGATTCCTCCTGATAGGTCTCTTTTAAAGTATTGCAAGGCCAGGAAGGCTAATAAATTAGGGGCCAAAAGGGCCACAGAAAACATTCTATGGTTATTCCATCTAGTGCCGCCTTTCCATTGTATAATTTATACCACAGTCTGTGCCAAGATAGGTGGGATTTATCCACCGGTAAAGATGACAGGGTGAAACTGGCTTACCAGTGGGCTGGTGAATCCTTCCGGTGAGCCCCGACACCTGGCCTCCATTTGGATTCATGGGAGGCCCCTGCCAGTGTCTGCAATAGTACTCAATGCGGCCGGAAACAGGCTCTCAAGTACTGACACTGTGAGTGTGATGTGACCAGGAGTCTTTCTATGATATGACATCATCACATGGCCGCGTATCGCTTCCGGATGAAGCGTACCTTATTTCTTGTATTCGGTGCAGTGTGTTTGAGGGGGCCTGGGCCATATGTAAAATTCATGGGTAGGGTTTCAGTGTAAAAATTGAGGGGGCCTATTTAAAATTTGGGAGGGTACTGTGTTTGAGGGGGTCCAATGTCAAATTCACGGGGGGCAGTGCAAACAATGTGTGGGGGGGGGGAGGCAGGGTATATGAGGGGGCCCAATGTCAAATTCATGGGGGGTGGGGAGCAGTGGTTATGAGAGGGCCAATGTTAAATCCATGTGGGGGGCTCTGAGTATGATGAGAGGGCCCTATGTAAAATAATGGGGGGGGGGGAGGGGTGCAGGGACCCAATGTTAAATTCAGTAGTTATAAGGAAAGCGAATTACATGCTGCACAAGGCATCACTGCTGGTTACTGGGAGAATCTTTGCTGACAAGATCCCTTTAATAATTTGGGGGCTTTATATAATAATAGAATCAAATAATGTGCAGAAACTATGTGTAGATTAGTAAACGTATAATTGAAGGGATGTTATATGCACTTTAATAATTTGGAGGGGGTTGCCATATATACTTAAATATAAGCCAATGTACCTAATTTTACAGTGGGAAATGCAGCTGCTACTCTCTATTAAAATGTCTAGTTGTCTCCCTTCATGAATGAAATGTCCAAAGAATGTCCAGCAGAGTGTCCCCATTAATAAAATGTCCAGCAGAGTGCCCCATTAATGTAATGTCCACCAGAGTGCCCCCATTAATGTAATGTCCAGCAGAGTGGCCCCATTATGTCCAGCAAAGTGCCCCTATTAATCTGAAGTCCAGCCGAGTGCCCCTATTAATATAATGTCCAGCAGAGTGCCCCCATTAATAAAATGTCCAGCAGAGTGCCCCCATTAATTTAACGTCCAGCAGAGTGCCCCCATTAATTTAACGTCCAGCAGAGTGCCCCCATTAATTTAACATCCAGCAGAGTGCCCCCATTAATAAAACATACAGCAGAGAGCTCCCTTAAAAAATAAATTTAGCACTCAACCTCCAGCACTGTCCCCCAGCATCTTCTTCTCCCCACAGCACCTCTTGGGGTTCCTGGCTGGGCAGCCACTGTCGTGTCATAGTTTTTGTGGCGGCAGATCGTATAGACTTCCATCTGCCGGCCCAGCTGGGAACCCCAAAAGGTGCTGCAGAGAGAAGAGGATGCGGAGGACAGCTCCAGAGGGTGAGTACTAAGTTAATTTTTTATGTACCTGAGTATAAGCCAAGTGGGACTTTTTAGCACAAAAATTTGCATATATACACAAGTGTGAGGGTTATTGTCATCAGGGTGTAGGGTTATTGTCATCAGTTCTTGTAAAGGTTTTCATCATTTTCTTATTGGTAGGTAGGCATGGAGTGCAAACACTTACATCCATAACCATAGCCCAGCCACCAGGTTACTCATACCATTCCTAACATCAATGCCCTGAGACAACTTCTGCAGCCCCTGTACACACACCAAGAGCCGTGCACTAGCGCCCCCAAAATCAATTTCACTGGTGGGCCACAGGTACCTCAGTCCAACCCTGATTATGATCCTAGAGCAGTGATGGCAAACCTTTTAGAGATCGAGTGCCCAAAATGAGACCCAAAAACCACTAGCTTTTCCCAAAGTGCAAACACGGCACCTTTTCACTCTTCGGACAGGACCAAGCAGCACAGGATGGGTCACTTTAAAATAGCAGGGCACTACTTGGACTGCCTGAGACTGCAGGAAGGTGCCATGTCAGACAAACTCTGTGCCTGGAAGACAGCCCGTGTGCCCACAGAGAGGTCTCCGAGTGGTCACCAGTGCCATAGGTTCGCCACCACTGTCCTAGAGTCAGCAGCAACATCAACCCCAAGACCACCACTTTGTGGTCCTGCCACTTCTAAACAGGCCAACTGAAACATTACCACTGGGAAAAATATAGCACATACCCTACTAATAATAGTCCACTAATGGTAATGGTCCAGCACACAAACCACCTCAACCTGACTTTTAAGCCCATCACTTGGGTGTCTGTCGTAAAGGATCATTTACAGATAACTTATTGATGACATGTCCTGTGTGTACAATGATATCTATATGGCCATGTTCTTTATAGACAGAAAGTGGGACCTCTATACCATTCCATAGGGTTGGTCCAAGGTAACCTAGTGTAACACTTTGATGATGAGTTATTACAAAGAACGGAATTGATGGACTATGAAGCTCATCTAAGGACATGTGTACTCAGAAAGAAGATATTTCATATCCTACAGGACCCTAAAAGAAGGACATAGCAATAAGACTGCCACAAATACAGTATACTGTATACTTAAGCACAACCTTGACACAATACAACAATATGCAGATGGTACCACCCAATCCACCCATACACACAGCTAGAACTCCCCAGTCCCACACAATGCACCTACCGGCTGGCCGACTCCGTTTTCCTCTTTCATTGTGTAACGTGTCCTTGTGTTGTTTGCCAAATGTAATGGGGAAAAAAAACCTACGAATGGGATCAAAATAGAATTAATCATTAAGCATATTTTCTTTTATTGGCTACAATTTCACTGACTTATTTTTCATAGTGATCAATCATTAACAGTAATCAAAATGAAGCTCATAGTAGTTATAGGCAATAACTTCATGAACAGCTACTCAAAAGTCATCACATATTCAAAAAAAGAATAGATAATATTAGATAAAACTTTAGGAATCCTTAGGAATCAAAGGAAATGGCTCTTGTGTATATGTGTACTGAGAGCAGGAACAGATATGTGAGAATTTAATTGGTGATCCATCCCAGACAATAACATTGTTTCTCCGCAGGGTTCCACAAGGCAGTGGATTGGTTGGATTTGTAGCTTGGCAGAGTACCTTAGCCCTGGTCCGGAAGATAGATCATACCTTAGGCTGCTTGGACAGCTATCCTGATACAGTCTCTGTGGAATTTGGCACACATAACCTCTGCTCTGTCAGAGGGGTATCCTTCTGGTGGGAGACAGCAGCTGCAGGCTGACAGACTCAGCAGATTTACAGAAACTTACTAATGAAAGACGGAAAGAATCAGAAATCAAGAGGGAATATATACACTCACAGGCCACTTTATTAGGTACACCTGTCCAACTGCTCGTTAACACTTAATTTCTAATCAGCCAATCACAAGGCGGCAACTCAGTACATTTAGGCATGTAGACACGGTCAAGACAATCTCCTGCAGTTCAAACCGAGCATCAGTATGGAGAAGAAAGGTGATTTGAGTGCCTTTGAACGTGGCATGGTTGTTGGTGCCAGAAAGGCTGGTCTGAGTATTTCAGAAACTGCTGATCTACTGGGATTTTCACGCACAACCATCTCTAGGGTTTACAGAGAATGGTCCGAAAATGAAAAAACATCCAGTGAGCGGCAGTTCTGTGGGCGGAAATGCCTTGTTAATGCCAGAGGTCAGAGGAGAATGGGCAGACTGGTTCGAGCTGACTCAAATCGCCACCCGTTACAACCAAGGTAGGCAGAAGAGCATCTCTGAACGCACAGTAAGTCGAACTTTGAGGCAGATGGGCTACAGCAGCAGAAGACCACACCGGATGCCACTCCTTTCAGCTAAGAACAGGAAACTGAGGCTACAATTTGCACAAGCTCATCGAAATTGAACAGTAGAAGATCGGAAAAACGTTGCCTGGTCTGATGAGTCTCGATTTCTGCTGCGACTTTCGGATGGTAGGGTCAGAATTTGGCATCAATAACATGAAAGCATGGATCCATCCTGCCTTGTATCAACGGTTCAGGCTGGTGGTGGTGGTGTCATGGTGTGGGGAATATTTTCTTGGCACTCTTTGGGCCCCTTGGTACCAATTGAGCATCGTTGCAACGCCACAGTCTACCTGAGTATTGTTGCTGACCATGTCCATCCCTTTATGACCACAATGTACCCTGTAACATCTGATGGCTACTTTCAGCAGGATAATGCACCATGTCATAAAGCTGGAATCATCTCAGACTGGTTTCTTGAACATGACCATGAGGTCACTGTACTGAAATGGCCTCCACAGTCACCAGATCTCAATCCAATAGAGCATCTTTGGGATGTGGTGGAACGGGAGATTCGCATCATGGATGTGTAGCCGACAAATCTGCGGCAACTGTGTGATGCCATCATGTCAATATGGACCAAAATCTCTGAGGAGCTTCCAGCACCTTGTTGAATCTATGCCACGAAGAATTGAGGCAGTTCTGAAGGCAAAAGGGGGTCCAACCCGTTACTAGCATGGTATACCTAATAAAGTGGCCGGTGAGTATATATATATATTAGACTTCCAGCAGTAGGGGATTTCCAAAGCTCCAAAGCTTTACACTGCAGTAAAGATCACATAATGAAACAATTTATATAAATAATGTAGTACTATACAGTCACACTTTACAGTAGCATTCGATAAGAAATAAAGGAAGGTGTCCAGTGGAAACAAATAAAATTTCTAGACTTCGCTTAACAGAGATGTGCACACTCCGTTAGCTAGTAAGGAAGCCAACTGGGATTAATTTGGTTCATAATGTCCTGCCATTACTGATACCCATCCTGCCAATCACTGCCTGAGACTGGTCACCGGTGATTGTCTGGAATGAATGTTAAGCACTTCCTGTCCGTCATGAAATAAACAGGAAGTAGACATCTGGGGATTCAGACAGATTGTGGACAAACCAATTGGGGAAACGGTCTCCAACTTTGCAAGTAATATTCTAAGGCTGGGAAATGTAACAAACAGAAATCAGAGATCGTTGTTGTCTCTGCTATCAGCAATGGCTGTGGTTGAGTCACAGCTGATAAACTTTTCCTGACTGTATGTGACCATTAGCTAAGTATGATGAGTATACTACAGAGAAATGTCTGGCCACAAATGGCGGATATATGGTTAAATAACTTTTCTCCAAAACTTTAATAGAACATTCTATTTGACTATTTACAAGTCTAACAAGGAACACTGTTTCCATGGAGACCTTGTAAAATACACCGGTGGGCAGACAGCGTGAGAAATCAGTAGGACTATATACAATGTAAAGTGTTGAAGTTTATCCCTTCTCAATGTCCTATAACCAAACACTAAGCGTCACCTGTCCTCTGCTTATAACGGAGGCTGTGAAAAAGCTGAATATTTATGTACAATCTGCATTCAGATAACTGCTGTTTGTATGCGAAGTGGCCAGACCTCGCCGCCCCGAGGCCTCGCATGCTACATCTTACGCGAAGAGACTGTGAAACACGACTCATAATAGGAATTGTAAACTTTTATTTGCATAACTTACTCTAGGAGCTGTAAGCAGAAAGGTAAAATGGAATGGAATTTATTTATTTATTTTTTTAATATATTAGTGATATTGGGGCAGATTTACTTACCCAGTCTTGACGCGATCCCCGAGGTGCGTGCTCTGACGAGGATGAAGTCCGGAGTGATTCTTCAAGATCGTGCGCCCGATATCCTGCATGTATCACTTCCCCGCTGAGTTTCGCCGGAGTTCACCATCTTCTTCCCGGTGTATGTCAGTGCATTGTCTTGCGACACAATTTGAATTGTAAATCCCGCGCTCAGTCCGAATTAGTCGGGTTGTCCATCAGCCACGCCCCCAATTTGTGTCACATGCAAGTTGCGGCAATTGCGCCAAAATCCGATTGCGTGCGCCAAAAACCCCACTTAAATGCAGAGCAAATCGGAAATAGTCAGGAAACCCGACGAAAATGCGCCGTGTGGACCCTTAGTAAATGTGCCCCATTACGTTTTCTATAAATGATCTATAATCTGTGGATTTGGCCAATTTTGAGACAGTTACATATAGGTAACTGTGAACATGGTAATTTTCTTATATTTGTTATCCATTGCCTGCTTCTTTATAAAATCGATTTGTAAAATTATTCTAATGAGCCAAAAGGTCTCTGATGGTGTTTCCAGAGAGGGGATGTAAAAGAATGAGGACCAACCATTGTCCCCTGGGTTTAGCAGTGTGTGGTCCTTTTGCCCAGGCCATCACGATTATTGGCATTATTACAGTAACAATGTGGTCATGGTTGCCCATGACCTGCTGGAGCCTGAAGTGACAGGAGTTTATATAGTTCACCTTTAACCAAGACAAAGAATCGTGCATGAACAGCCGATGAACAGCACCTAACATAAAACCTCCTATCACTCGCCATAATACCTAATACTATAATAACCAGCAAATGATCAAAACTGAAATTATGTTACACGATAGCTCTTATCTCCTACCAGTTCAGCGAACAGAACCTTTAGCTCCAATATAAAAACATGCTGATGGTGAAATGTGAAGGTTATCACCACATCAACAAATATGACCAGTGCGGATTCTGCTGCCAGAAAAACTTGGGTAAAAAGAGTTCATAAAGTACTAATGTCAACCTTTGGAAGTGCACTGATCTATTAGAAGAATCAAGAGCAGATAAAGCAAAACTCAATACTAGCAGTGTAGCCGGCCAAAGGCTCCCCCTAAACAATAACTCATTTTTAGGTCATTAATATCTGATTATAGTACCGAATACTTTGTTCTGTGCAAAGTTGTATGCGCTGACAACAAAATCACAAAACAATCATCAATGGAAATCAAATTTATTAACCAATGGAGGGCTGGATAAATACACCACAGGTTGATTCAACTTTGATGTAATGTCTGTAAAACAAGACAAAATAAGACCCAGTATTGTGTGTGGCCTCCATGTGCCTGTTTGACCTCCTTACAACGACTTGGCATGCTCCTGATGACGCTCAGTATTGTGTGTGGCCTCCATGTGCCTGTTTGACCTCCTTACAACGACTTGGCATGCTCCTGATGAGGCTCAGTATTGTGTGTGGCCTCCATGTGCTTAAAGGACCTCCCTATAACACCTCGGCATACTCCTGATGAGGTTTGCGGATGGTCTCCTGAGGGATCTCCTTCCAGAACTGAACTAAAGCTCCCACAACTCCTGGACACTCTGTGATGCAACGTGACTTTGGTGGATAGAGCGGGACATGATGTCTCAGATGTGCTCAATAGGATTCAGGTCTGGGGAACGAGTAGCCAGTCCAGGGCTCTGGCAGTCCTCCTCCTGTTCCTCCTTGCACAAAGGCCAAGGTAGCGGTCCTGCTGCTGGGTTGTTGCCCTCCCATGGCCCCCTCCATGTCTCCGGGTGCATTAGCTTGTCGCCTGGTAGCACCTCCAGCCTCTGGACACTACGCTGAGAGACACAGCAAACATTCTGGCCACAGCTCACATTGATGTGCCATCCTGGATGAGTTGCACTGCCTGAGCCACTTGAAGGCCACGTGAAGGCCACACACAATACTGAGCCTCATCAGGAGCATACAGTGGGGTTGTATGGAGGTCATACAGGCACGTGGAGGCCACACACAATACTGAGCCTCATCAGGAGCATGTTGAGGCATTGTATGGAGGTCATACAGGCACGTGGAGGCCACACACAATACTGAGCCTCATTTTGTCTTGTTTTAAGGACATTACATCAAGGTTTGATAAGCCTGTGGTGTGTTTTTCCACTTTAATTTTGTGGTTGACTCCAAAACTGGGCCTCCATTGGTTAATAAATTTGATTTCCATTTTTTTGTGTTTTGTTGTCAGCACATTCAACTTTATTCAGATCTAAGATGTGTCAGTTGAGTGTTCCCTTTGTTTCTTTATGCAGTGTATTTAGTGGCACATCCATTCCGCCTGGGAGCAAGTAGAGTGTTGGCCTGATTGATTGCTTTCACTGCCTCCCTACTTTACACACATGCACATGCATGCTCAGCCAAAGAAGAATAATCTGCTGCCTGACACTTCTGAAAGTAGCTTTTTACCCGTACAGTGTGCTTCTTATTCAGTCTCTTTAATGTGAGCTGCAAAATAACATCCATCAAATCTCAAAACATATTCCCATAGTGACAGCAACGTCCATGGAGTCCTCATCTTCTTCAAAGCGGAGGCTTTTAATTCATTAGCGCTATTTTCTGGGAAACGTATGATGTTTGATTTCTAAACACAAGGATTTTTCATTAAATTGTCCTTCAATTAATTAAACATTGAGAGGTCCGGAAACAGATTGAAAGCAGCAGAAGGGACGCATCCTCCATTTCCGAAGAAACGTTTTTGTAGTCCCAGATGTAGGAAGTGATTCCAGACTTGTAGGGGATATAACATTCATACAGCCCAGGGCCCATGGTGCTTAATCCGCCCCTGCTGCCCCATGTCTTCTGAAATAATTGAGATTTCTGCTCTTACTATGTGTAGCAGGATGCATCTTTATTACCTGTAGTCCCTCAGCATCAAAACCACATAAAAAAATAAGATTAAAAAAAAGTTGATAAAAAGTTAAGTAAATGAAGTCTGTAAACTTACTCTAGGTTATAAATTAAGTAAATCAAGCAAAAATACCAACAAGAAAAAAATATGGTTCTTGGCAGCAGTTATTCACAATCTACAGATATCTTGGCTCATGTCAATTGCAGTTTTTTTTGATATGTCACCTGTTCTGGGCAAGATGCCAATGAGGTGGGCAGTGTGAAAGATAAGCGCGCAGCGTG
The DNA here is from genome assembly GCF_040894005.1 of Engystomops pustulosus. Classification (NCBI taxonomy): domain Eukaryota; kingdom Metazoa; phylum Chordata; class Amphibia; order Anura; family Leptodactylidae; genus Engystomops; species Engystomops pustulosus. Next base: position 266,130,145 of record NC_092411.1, on the reverse strand, counting down.
CCACACAAATCTGTCCACCTCCACCCACTTCATAAGGAATAACATCACTTTACCTCTAAGCACGGCACATTACTGGGAGAGTAATGAAAAGAAGTATTTATAATGTATTATATTATCAGTAAATGCTGAAATTGTGCCCATAGTCATGTCCGCATCTTCAGAACTGCACCATGGAACTGTCAATTTTCTTCTCTACGATTAAAAAAACAGGACTATAAAATGACCATTATATGAATCTAAAAGTTTCTTTGTACCATGTTAGCCACTGGTTAAATAGATAAAAGTTGAGAGTCCTCAGTTGTTGATCCCTTTTATTGGCGAACTAAAAAGGATGAAGTCATCATCCTTTTTAGTTAGCCAGAAAAATTAAGAAATTAAGCGGCACTGTGAAATCGGGTTTAGATCCAAAAATAGGGTGCAATCTTGTTGAGGTCTGACTCGAGGATCCCAAAGTTCCAATAATCCAAGGTATAGAAGCAGCACTCCGTAACAATTAAGTGTTTATTTCACAAGTGGGAAATACAACGTTTCAGCTATCTCAATGTAGCCATTTTCAAGTAACCTTAGCTGAAACATTCCCACTTGTGAAATAAACACTTATTTGTTACGGAGTGCTGCTTCTCTACCTTGGATTATTGGAACTTTGGGATCCTCGAGTTAGACCTCAACAAGATTGCACCCTATTTTTGGATCTAAATCCGATTTCACAGTGCCCCTTCATTTTTCTGGCTAACTAAAAAGGATGATGACTTCGTCTTTTTTAGTTCGCCGATAAAAGGGATCAACAACTGAGGACTCTCAACTTTTATCTATTAAATAAACCTTTCTTCTGCTTCTACCCATTGAAGAAAATCTACCATTTTAAATCCATCATGATAAACCAGAGACACTTACTCATAGATCCAGGCACCATGACTGTGGTAGACACGTGATGGCAGTAGTTTCAGTGGCTACTACATCTCCTACTTCTATGGGCTCATTCCCATGGCTCCATGTTTGAGCCAAGTGTCCGTTTGGGTTCATGGGTATGACGCTTGAGGCTGAGATGAGTGGCTGGAGGGGGAGCGTGACTTCAGACTTCCCTATATAGGGTTCTATAGCACCTAGAACCATGGTGTCACACTAAAGGACAGCTACCATCAGATACACTGATTGTAGACTCCTATAACTCACATTCGTTCTTATCTTTGTGATACCTGAGCCACCTGAGCAAGGAAAGTCTCACTTACAGACTGCAGGGAGACGTCACCGGCAGTGTGAAGGATACAAGGGTAGAACCCGGCTACAACTAAAATATAAGGAGCGTGAATAAATTATCAGCCCTAGGAGCCAGGAGGCGCTCAGGTGACGTCAGCTCATTAGCGTAAGCTCCAGCTTATTAGCATCAGTCTATATTTCCAAAGGAACGATGTCCAGGAAAGTAATAAAACACATTTCATATACCTGAGAAGACGACATACATATGAGTTATAGGAGTCTACCATCAGTATATCGGATAGTGGATGTCCTTCAATCCCTTGTCACAAACCATCGTAATAGCACGTTGGTAGGTGGCAAAGGGGAGTATGGAAAGTGCTCATGGGCTGAGCTCCCTCCATACAATACAGGTGGTTCCCTACTTAAGGACACCTGACTTACAGACAACCCCTAGTTTCAGGCGGACCTCTCTGCCCACTGTGACCTCTGGTGACCTCTCTGGATGTTACTATAGTCCCAGACTGCAATGATCAGCTGTAAGGTGTCTGTAATGAAGCTTTATTGCATATAATCCTTGGTCCCAAAAATTTTGAAAATCCAATTGTCACTGGGACTTACATATAAATTCAACTTAAGTGCAAACCCAAGGAACCCATCTTTTACGTAACCCGGGAGCTGTCTGTACAGGTGTTGGTTGCATATTGCAGCAAACACCTTGGTTGCATATTGCAGCAAACACCTGTGGCTAACACCCCTGATCGGTGCTTCCAGAGACATTTAAAAGTCGACACCGCATGGGTGCCGCCATATTGGCTCATGTCATTGACAATCTGTATCTATAACAGCCTGGAGTCTATATACATCTCCAGGACCTGCCATTTATGCAAATCTGTAACAATGGCGCAGATTTACTTACCCGGTCCGTTCGCGATCCAGCCGCACGTTCTCTGCGCTGGATTCGGGTCCGGCCAGGATTCATCAAGGCAGTTCCTCCGACATCCACCAGGTGGCGCTGCTGCGCTGAAGTTCCCTGAAATGCACGGAAGTTCACGATCCTATCCTGGATGAAGGTGAGTGCAAGCTCCGCGACACAATTTCCTTTTTTAAATGCGGCGGTTTTTCCGAATCCGTCGGGTTTTCGTTCGGCCACGACCCCCGATTTCCGCCACGTCGGGAAAACGCGAATCGGGCCCTTAGTAAATGACCCCCAATGTGTTGGTGGCACATGTTAAGTATCAGCACTATCCCAAAAGTTCTAATCTATCAAAATATAGAAACGGTTATTCACCCATAATGGAAAATTGCACAACACATAGTGCAGCACATAAAAATGTTTATAAAAAGTGATCAAAAGGTTGCACAGTCCCAAAAATGTTAGCAATGAAAACTACATCTGATCTTGCAACAAAATGACACCTTACACAGCTCCCTGTGCCGTAGTACGAGAAAGTTATTAACATCAGAATATGGCGAATAAAGCTTTGTAAATCTATAAAACCTATTTGTAATATAAAATCCCTGTGATCGGACAGACTCCAAGTATAAAGTAGAGGTGATATTTGGCATAAACAGTAAAAGGCGCAAAAGCAGAGCCCATAAGAAAACAGGGCAAATGCATTTTTTCATCAATTTCACTGTATTTGCAATTTTTTTTATCACTTCCCAGTACACGGCATGCAATATTAAATATCATCACTAGGAAGTACAATTTGTTATGCAAAAAAACAAGCCCTTATACAGTTCTGTACACAGGAAAATTTTATAAAGTTATGGATTTTTAAAGGAGGGGAGCAAAAAATGGAAACACAAAAATGTGAACTGCAGATAAAGATTCCTAACTATATGTCTCTGTATCACACAAAACCAAAAGCCTGATGCCAATCGAAAGATTAGAGTCTCATCCTTAGGCCCCTTTCACACTTGCGTTTTTCACGCGCGTTTTCTGCGCGTGCTTTTGACGTGCAGAACTTGCATTGCACTCTGACCCATTGTAATCAATGAGTCTTTTCAGACTTGCATTTTTTTTCACGCACACAAGCGCATTTTTTTTACGCGCGTTTAAATCTCGACATGCTCTACTTTTGCAAGTCACGCGCGTGAAAAATGCACCATACAAGTCTATGGAGGCGCATCAAAAACGCATTGCACTCTGAGACACTTGCAAGTGCAATGCAAGTGCAATGCGTTTTTCACGCATCAATTGCCATAGAAAAGATAGAACTCAGTCCTGAGTCCATTTCACGCGCATTTTCTGCGCGTAAAAACGCATTGCAATTGCATCAAAAACGCGCGTGAAAAACTGAGACACTGAACAAACTCTGACTGAAAACTGATTGCACTCTGATGCAAAATGCGCGTTTTTCACTGACCAAACCCTGATCGCACCCTGATCAAACTCTGACGTGAAATGCAACGCGAGTGTGGAAGGGGCCTTAAGATGACACCAAAAACAGGCTTCTAGGTACTACAGAACCTAAGACTGGTTGAAACCCCAGTTTCTTCCATAAACAGTACCACTATTGTTTATAGGACATGTCTGGGTTGCCATTCGAGACACACACAGAAGATTGGGTCTGTTTTTGGATGAAAGAATAGTAAATGAATTGTATAATACTATGCATACATAACAATACACTACTTACAATACTTATATGGGACAAGTGCATGGATCTGACATGTGTGACAACACTATAATGATGGCGAGCCATACAAGTCACACACATAACCCAGGAACACAAGAACCTCACACTATAGGGACGTTCAGGTCAAGCGGAAGCTGAAAGGATCCTACTTTTATTTCTGCTATGACCATTATCTTCTACGTCCACCACTGACAGATCTGTAAAGAACAAACAAGGAGCCCTGACAATGCAGCCCAATAGCGTTAAATAAGGCATCAGGCTCTGCTACATCTCTACTGATTTGGGAGTTCTCATTCCTTTGTACTCACCATGGCCTGAGCTTCCTTAGAAGAGTTCTGAAGAGGAGGCTTCCCTTCATATCATATTTTTATGAATCTTCTTAGGAAATAGGTATCATATGATGCCGGGCAGCAGAATTTCCTCATTGCTGCATACTGACTTGTGCTCTTTGATTTGTTATAATTGGAAACATGAGATTGTTTCCTAATTGTGTCTCTTGAGTTGAATTGTTGCAATGTTCATCAGGATATGCAGTAAGGACAAGGACTTGATCTCAGAATGCCCCCCCATGCTGGCCCTGTATCACCCTAATAGCATCCCAATCTTCCACGTATGTGCTACAATCTACCCCAATCTTCTCCTCCGGATTAGGATTGGTGGGACCTACCCCTTGTACTATTCTATCCCAGCACATACTTATGGAGGATACGTCTATCTCTGTATTTGGTCTATAGAATTTTTAGATAATCCCTCTGGAGCTGAGGTAGGGTCAAAATGAAAAATAATTGAGGCTTGAGCAGGAACGGTGATGCCACTGCTGAAAATCCCTACAGTTGGTAGCAAAGGTAGGCATATATCACTATGGGCGCAGGGTCCTAGTTTTTGGCGCACAATTCGTGCTATCATTTTCACTGGGATGTAAGATTTTGGCGCAAGGGGTTAATGAAGTGACGCTGGACCATAAAGTTTTAGAACTGTCTCCACATTCACAGAGATGAAACAGAACTCGGTAGAGCAGCTTTTTACAGTGCGCCAAAAATTGCGCACAAGAACAGTGTCACTAAACTAGAAGCACAGATTCCCAAGTGGCGCCCAAATTGTGCACCCCAAAAAAAGAAAAATTTGTCAGTGTTGGAAAAGAAGCGATATTGTGGTGCATATATATATACACTCACCGGCCACTTTATTAGGTACACCATGCTAGTAACGGGTTGGACCCCCTTTTGCCTTCAGAACTGCCTCAATTCTTCGTGGCATAGATTCAACAAGGTGCTGGAAGCTCCTCAGAGATTTTGGTCCATATTGACATGATGGCATCACACAGTTGCCGCAGATTTGTCGGCTGCACATCCATGATGCGAATCTCCCGTTCCACCACATCCCAAAGATGCTCTATTGGATTGAGATCTGGTGACTGTGGAGGCCATTTGAGTACAGTGACCTCATTGTCATGTTCAAGAAACCAGTCTGAGATGATTCCAGCTTTATGACATGGCGCATTATCCTGCTGAAAGTAACCATCAGATGTTACAGGGTACATTGTGCTCATAAAGGGATGGACATGGTCAGCAACAATACTCAGGTAGGCTGTGGCGTTGCAACGATGCTCAATTGGTACCAAGGGGCCCAAAGAGTGCCAAGAAAATATTCCCCACACCATGACACCACCACCACCAGCCTGAACCGTTGATACAAGGCAGGATGGATCCATGTTTTCATGTTGTTGACGCCAAATTCTGACCCTACCATCCGAATGTCGCAGCAGAAATCGAGACTCATCAGACCAGGCAACGTTTTTCCAATCTTCTACTGTCCAATTTCGATGAGCTTGTGCAAATTGTTGCCTCAGTTTCCTGTTCTTAGCTGAAAGGAGTGGCACCCGGTGTGGTCTTCTGCTGCTGTAGCCCATCTGCCTCAAAGTTCGCCGTACTGTGCGTACAGAGATGCTCTTCTGCCTACCTTGGTTGTAACGGGTGGGGATTTGAGTCACTGTTGCCTTTCTATCAGCTCGAACCAGTCTGCCCATTCTCCTCTGACCTCTGGCATCAACAAGGCATTTCCGCCCACAGAACTGCCGCTCACTAGATGTTTTTTCTTTTTCGGACCATTCTCTGTAAACCCTAGAGATGGTTGTGCATGAAAATCCCAGTAGATCAGCAGTTTCTGAAATACTCAGACCAGCCCTTCCGGCACCAACAACCATGCCACGTTCAAAGGCCTCAAATCACCTTTCTTCCCCATACTGATGCTCGGGAGAACTGCAGGAGATTGTCTTGACCATGTCTACATGCCTAAATGCACTGAGTTGCCGCCATGTGATTGGCTGATTAGAAATTGAGTGTTAACGAGCAGTTGGACAGGTGTGCCTAATAAAGTGGCCGGTGAGTGTATATATATATATATATATATATATATATATATATATATATATATATATATATAGCAACAGGCGCAGCAAGGAAGAAAAAATTGTTCTCAGACAGAAAAAATTCCAGTTTTCCATCTGAAAGTCAGTAATGAATGCCCCCTATACTGTTTGACAGCACTGGTCATGTGACTGCCCACAGTTTAAGAACAGCCAGAAGTTTAAACAATGGGTCAAAAAAAGCTGAGCCTGGTTCTGGTGCTGTATATAGGGGACTGGCAACCAGTGACTGTTATGAATTGGAGGCGTTTGTGTAGTATTTGGTCTGAAAGACTAGTGGAAGACCAATTAGTAAGGAATTACAGTAGTCTAGTCGAGAGTGAATCCGAGTGACAATAGGCATTTTTCTATTGTCAGAAATGGGCGGATTCTGTAGATGTTTCTGAGATGCATCCGGCAAGAGCGAGCAAGAGATTCAATATGTGGTGGAAAGGAGAGGTCCAGCACAACCCCAGGACCAGGGGCATATCTTTAGGGGGTGAAGAGGATGCGATCGCATCTGGGCCCAAGAGGTTTAGGGGCCCTTATGGTGTCACTTTCCCATATGAGAAGAATATTACTATAAACCATACATTATAGTCGGGGGCCTGGCGCAGACTTTGCACTGGGGCCAATCAACTTCTAGTTACACCACTGCCCAGGACAGCGGGCCTGCTGCCTCACTGCTATATTGATCCTACAGACCGAGATGGAGAAGTAGAGCGTTGGGTCGTTTAGTCGATGGTGGAAAGACAAGAAGTTCAGTCTTAGAAAGATTAAGTTTCAAGAAGAGAGAAGACATGATGTTAGAGACAGCAGAGAGACAGTCACTAGTGTTCTGGAGTAAGGCAGCGGTGATGTTATCTGCAAAAGTATCTAGAATGGAAAAGCCTCCAAAGTGTCCAATAAATTATGGAAAGTTCTTCAAACTGTCCCATACATAACAGAAAGTTCTCCTAACTGTCCCATTTACAACAGAAAGTCCTCCAAACGGTCTCATACATTAACAAAAGTTTTCCAAACTGTCTCAAAAATAATATAAAGTCCTCCAAACTGTAGCGTACATTATAGGAAAGCCCTTGAACGCACATTATGGAAAGTCCTCTGAAGTGTTCCATCTAAAATGAAAAATCCTCCAAAGTGTCCCATGCACAACAGAAAGTCCTCCAAACTGTCTAATCCATGATGGAAAGTCCTCTGAACTGCTTTATACACAATTGAAAGTAGGCTTAACTGTCCCGAACGTAATGGAAATTCCTCCAAACTGCCCCGTAAACTTTAGAAAGTTCTTCAAACTGTCCCATACATTTCTGTACGGAAAGACGTCCAATATAGAATCCATCTGTCAGATTTCTAGAACAGCCTCAAGTTTCAACTGGCCAAAAAGTTGACAACTCCTGTAGTGACCTCTACTGTACATGTTATTAGAAAAGATCCTTGATCCAAAGATGGATGGACCACCCATGGTATGTCCTCCATACACCCACCCATGTCACAATGACCTCCCGGGCAGTCATTATGTAACTGCAATATCTATAAAGGAGTCTTATATTTCCAGTGTTTTGGTAGAGTTCACATTCAGTCATGGGACCCCCCTGCGGGTGTATGTGATAGCACATTACTTCTCTTGCACTGGATCTGCATCCTCCATTGTCTCTGTGCCACCTCTAATAGCCGAGAGCACTTTCCCAGTGATAAAAAACTATTCTCTGTGCGTGTCGTAGGATTTACAATGAAATTACTGTAGTCATGGTTTAACCAGTTCAGTTTTGGCCACAGCACTAGTACTGTTACTATCGATGGGATTCGTGCATTTTACATCTATTTTTATGGTAAATGTGTTTAGAGATACCAACTGGGTCCTATGAACCACCAGATACATCAGCAGCCTCCAGCAAGGGGAAAGAGGGTGGGATCTTCAGGGATTTAATCATAGGACAATAAACCTAGTGTGAGGGTAGGATAAATTACCCCTTATGTAACTATGTGTACTGGTCCTTTAAATAAGTGTTCCCCAAAAATTCAAAAATTTTTCCCCAACCACCTGTCCGCGGCCCAAAAGCGGGCCATGGAACGCCTGGTTCTTGGCTGCGGCCAACCTCTGTAAAAGCAAAAAAAAAAAAACAATACTTACCTTCCCCATTCCCTTGCAGCAGTCTTCTCTTCCTTTACTTCCGCGTTAATGCACACCTGTATTGACGACGAGCGTCATGATGTCATCACATTGTATCTGCCAACAATAGAACCATGCATTAACGCGGAAGAGAAGTGAAGGAAGAGAAGATACTGCTGCAGGGGAATGGGGAAGGTGAGTATTGGGCTGAGTAGGGGATATTGGAAGCAGAGGGCGGGGGCAGCTAAAGGAAAGGGGACATGGGAGGAAGGCATGATGCAGGAAAGGAAACTTTGGAGGGGGCATGCTACAGAAAATGGGTGAAAGCGTGGGGGGGGTGCTTCTTCAGGAAATGGGACAACATAAGCTAGACACACAGGTAGTTATGGTGGGGCATGCAAACATACACCAGACCACATCCCACCACCCACAGGTCCCTGGAGTAAATTTATGTTTACAGCCGGTCCCTGGGCAAATAAAGTTTGGGGACCACTGGTTTAAATCACAGTAAAGTCCCACAGCAGAAAGGAATATAAATAGTCATGGACCATGCAGCAGTTGCAGTAGAGGTACCACCATGTCGGCAGTGTCCTGCATCCCGGGAATATGGTACCACTATGTAACAAGCAGCTGATATCATGGAGTAACAACTACCTGTAGTAGTGCTATTATAACATGTCGGAGTCAGGAGGAGACGTGTAAATCCATGGATTTCTATCATTACCTACTTCTGTTGATAATATGAAGGGTAAAGTGGTTCTCACAGAAGTAACCACATGACCCTCACCCTTGGGCTACATCCTTCACCAGAGAACATTAACTCATTATTTCCACCACTTATAATGCCAGGATGTATAATTAAAATATAATTTAATACACAGATCTCCAGATCACCCGGTAATTATATAATAACCCGCCATCTTTGTCATCTTTAGGAATAGGAGTCATGAGACGTGAATAATGTCTTGCAGACAATTCACACTTGTTGTGCACATCGTTTGTTACATGCAAAGTTACATTGTATTTAAAGTATTCCCCCACCATCCCACAACCACCAAATTTTCATATGAACAATATAGACTATTTTGTGATCATGGGCCCCCTCAAGCCACAGGAATAGGGGGGGGGGGTGATTGCTGTTGACTCATTCTCTATAGAAGAAGTAGTGGATTATAATATAGGCAATAGCCCGGGCCCAAGCTTTCTAGGGGGCCCATGACCACCCAAACCATCAACCAAATTTTTAGTGAGAAGGACCTTCACCCATGAAGTCCTCCTACATCTATTCCTGCTCTCAATACACATGTACACCAGAGCCATTTCAGGACCTTTGAACGTCCTCCAAAGGTACTGAAACTGCAGATTGAAAGTAGAAGGGACACATCCTCCATCCCCCAAGAAGTAGTAACATATGTAGGAAGTGATTCCAGACTTGTAGGGGCTATAATATTCATACAGCCCAGGGCCCATGGCAGGCATATCTTACCATTTTTTTGGCATTTACAACCTGCATAAAAAAATAGATATGGTTTTACGTAAAAAGTGTGCGCAACACAAAGCAGACTGATGTAACCTAAGCCAAGTAATAGGCAGTGTGAAGTAAAAAGCATCTTATCTCCTCCTATCTGCTGCGTCTACACCACCTCAATAATAGATCAAAGCGACACTTCTCAGTACTGCTGTATAATGTCTTTTAGCAAGTGATTAATTACCTCATTCAGACCTAGATTCAAAGCTGTACTGATCACTACTGCTATATAATGTCTTCTGTGCTGCTGCTTCTTCTGTTTTACTAACTCAACAAGTCTTGGATTCAAAATTATACTGTTCAACACTGCTGTATTACATTGACTGCTATGCTACTATGTAACTACCTCACCCAGACTTGGATTCAAAATTGCACTGCTCAGGACTGCTGCACAATGTCTTTTCTGCTGCTGCTGCTTCTAGTTAGTGCTTTACTATATCACCCCTATGATAGATCCATAGTTATACTGCTCAGTACTGCTGTGCCATGTCTTCTCTGTTGCTGCTGCTTCTAGTTAGTGTTTTACTATATCACCCCTATGATGGATCCATAGTTATATTGCTCAGTATTGCTGTACTATGTCTTCTCTGCTGCTGCTTCTAGTTAGTGCTTTATTTTATCACCCCCATGATGGATCCATAGTTATACTGCTCAGTACTGCTGTGCCATGTCTTCTCTGCTGCTGCTGCTTCTAGTTAGTGTTTTACTATATCACCCCTATGATGGATCCATAGTTATACTGCTCAGTACTGCTGTACTATGTCTTCTCTGCTGCTGCTGCTTCTAGTTCATGTTGTACTATCTCATCTCAGTCTTGGATTCAAAGGTAAACTTATCAGTACTGCTGCATAATATCTTCTGAACAGCATCTTCTAGTAAGTGCTTTACTATATCACCCCTATGATGGATCCATAGTTATACTGCTCAGTACTGCTGTACTATGTCTTCAGTGCTGCTTCTAGTAAGTGTTTTTCTAAGTCACTCCAGTCTTGGATTCAATGTTATACTGCTCACTACTGCTGTATAATATTATATAATACATGCGTATGTATATATACTGTACAATATAATATAATGTGTTGCTGCCTCTCGTACGTTCATAGATTGTAAGCTCTTGTGTGCCGTTGTTTCATTTGCTTGTGCTGTTGCTCTGTAATGTCTTTTCTTTGTTTTCTATGTCCCCCCATGATCTGTGCCGCGCTGCGGAATATGATGGTGCTATATAAATCAAGGTTATTATTAATAAGATATTATTAGTAAATTTGATATTTTTAGTAAGATTGTTATTGATATGGAAAGTTCATATCTTCTTCCGTTCCAAGTGCTACAGAAATTGAAAAAAAATTATTAAAAGTGCAAATTCAGAAATTTACAGTGTGTTTAATCGGATCATCAATGACAGTATTACAATGGACAATTATGTAAATGCCAAAGTTTATTCATTCACTAATTATTGTGCCATCCAAGCAGGGAACTGGAATTCCAACTAGATGCATGTGTATGTGTTGTGTTCTGCTGCCCTCTGCTGTTCATGTTTGTGCACTGCAGGTTTACTGTTCCACTGGATATATAAGGCGATGCTTGCCATTTATGTAATTATTAAAAATGATGCAGTAAAAAGTTATGTAGTATTCTTGGGGTGCGTTCATACATATCAGCTATAGCACTAAAAGACTGACCCCACTGATATGTGTGAACGCAGCCTTACATAGTCTGACGCCACCTGTTGCTTAACCCCTTCATATATAAGGACATTTCTAGACATTACTATACAATTAAGGCTGTGTGTATGCTATGGCTGCTACCACTCTAGTTACTCCCCTGCACAGAGACTTTTTTTTTCATTTTACAAAGCTTTAAAATAAATTTTATCGGCTTCAAGACACAACAAAACTATATAAATTCGGTATCTCAGTGCAATCTCAGTGAAAAATTAGAAGTTGTCATTTGGAGAGGGCAGTGAAAGTTGTAAAAACTAAGCCCACTAGAGAATGGCGCAACTGATTTTTTCATTTCACTGCGTTAGGAATTTTTTTCCAGCTTCCCAGTACAATGGACAAAAACTTAAATGGTGACACAAGGAAGTACAATTTACCTGCGGACAATGAGCCCTCATACTGGTTTGTAATTTTTTTTAAAAAACAAATGCAGATAGTGAAAATAGGAGACACAAAACTGTTGACACAGTCTTGAAAATGGTAAAGGAAATCTGCCATCAAAATCCATCCTGATATACCAGGGACATTACTCATAGATCCAGGCACTGTGACTGTGGTAATCTTCTTATATTTGTTATTCATGGCTTCCTTCTTCCCCGCTTTTAAAATTATGATAATTTGCTTGAAGGGCTCTGAGGGGTTTTACCAGAGCCCCTCAATGTTTTAGCTTCATGGGTTGTTAAACAGGAGCACTTCCCAGGCTGAGGGATCATGGTGGAGAGAGAGACAGAGAGACAGTGCAACAGCCTGTGAAGCTACTCCATAGAGGGGCTCTGGTTACAACCCAGGAACCTGGATCTATAAGTAAGTGTCCCTGGTTTGTCATGATGGATTTTGACAGTGGCTTTCCTTTAAAGTGTATAGCAAAGTTCATGTCCACATACACTAACCCCTGGAGGACGCACTATTTCAGTAACTCTATCCACAGCCAGATCTTGGCTGATCTACAGTCATGGCCATACGTTTTGAGAATGATACAAATGTTAATTTTTACAAAGTCTACTGCATCAGGTTTTATAATGGCAATTTGCATTTACTCCAGAATGTTATAAAGAGTGATCAGCTTAACAGCAATTAATTGCAAAGTCAATATTTGCCTAGAAAATGAACTTTTTCCCCCAAAACACATTTCAACTTCATTGCAGGTCTGCCTTAAAAGGAGCAGCTAACATGGTTTCAGTGATTGCTCCAGTAACACAGGTGTGGGTGCTGATGAGGACAGGGCTGGAGATCAATCTGTCATGATTAAGTAAGAATCACACCACTGGACACTTTAAAAGGAGGCTGGTGCTTGGCATCATTGTTTCTCTTCTGTTAACCATGGTTATCTCTAAAGAAACACGTGCAGTCATCATTGCACTGCACAAAACTGGCCTAACAGGGAAGAGTATCGCAGCTAGAAAGATTGCACCTTGATTGCGCTTGTATTTCTGTATGTGATACAAACATCTGACAAACACACATAAAAACCAGAGGGCAACAGATCATGTGAAAATATAATATTTGTCTCATTCTCAAAACTTATGGCCATGACTGTAGTGGTCACTGTAGGACAGCAAATAGAAAATGTTCTCTGTCCTGCTAGTCAGGAATGGAGCAGTAGATGGCCGTATAGCTGAGAAGACTCATTCTGCAGTTAACATAAGATAGAACTACCCCATTAGCTTCCAATGGAGACAGGTATGATTTCTATATGCATTAATACTATAAATAATTGTATGACAGCTGCTAATGTACTTCAGGACACTTGGTATAATATAATATAAAGATTTATGAGATAAGCTTTATCATCAAACTGAATCATGATAAACCAGGTACACTTACTCATAGATCCAGGCACCGTAACTGTGGTAATCTTCTTATATTTGTTAACCATGGCCTCCTTCCTTCTAATATCAATTTTTAGATTATAAAGTATAATAATAATTATAATAAGACTGAATGTCTCTGACACCTCACACACACAGCAATGTAAGCACAGACATACTACAGTTATGTCCACAATGTCCTGTCTGCAAGGCCACAACATGAGGATATCTGACAGTGTCCTGCGGCTGATGGGACTGTTACAGTGGGCAGAGCTGTAGGACAGAAGCCAATGCTGTGCTGCTGATAAGGAGCATTGTCTACAAAGCGGGAACACGTTCTAGAAGCCGGTGTACACATATTCCTCTTAGGCTGGACACGCACGTGGTGTTTTGGCTGGAGCCCGATACTGACAATCCAATAATGACGGAGCAAATACCTTGAGCAGAAGCAGAAGTCTCCGCTCGGGGATGTAGGACCATGTCCCGGCACGTTGCTGCATTTTTACACTTGGTGTGAAACTTGGCTGGAATTCTGGGCCACGCCTGATGAGAACAATGTATTCAGCCAACTGGTTGACCATAGAATGAATTATACCTTATACTCCAGTGACTGGTCAGAGTAACTTGGCAAAACAACTGAGACTGGCAGGTATGAAAGGCAAAGATTAAAGGGATTGTTAAAGGAAAACTACCATCCTGATAAACCAGGGACCTTTACCCATAGATCCAGGCACCGTGACTGTGGTATATTCTTATATTTGTCATCCGTGGCCTCCTTCCCTCTAAAATCAACTATTAAAATTATGCTAATGAGCTCGAAGGGCTTTGAGGGCATTACGAACACAATTGTAGAAAACAGGGGATGTCATGCAATTAATGATCTAATGATCACGTGACCAGGTACCATGTGACTAGCACACAGTTCCGCCCAGCAGCTCGCTCAGGATGACACGCTTCCAGCAAGGCGCTCTCATTGGTCCGATGGTTCTTTATATCCCTCCTCTTACCGATATGACGCCACCCCCAGGTGAAGGCTTAATCAGAGACAAAACGCGCGTCGGGGCTGCCGTCATCGCGGACAGATGAGGATTCCCCTCTGTCACTGGTAAGGATTTCCATTCCCCATTAGCCTAAATTTAGTCTACTATAGGACTCAGCTGCTTGCTCTCCTAGATGATACATTGGGTTAAAATTGCACTAGGCTTCAATTGTCTCTCCTTACCACCTGTATTTCAGTATTGGTACTATTTGTATTTCCTCTAATTCTGTCCGGTTTGACGGCATATCTGTGTCACCGCTACCGTGGCACCTTATGTGGGGGCCAAAAATAGTTTTTAGTATATCATGTTTTATCAATTTGGCAATAATAACGTACTTAATTTTTACTGATTTGGTACATTGTCTTTACTGAGTCTTGCCCTTCCCTGTCCCCTCATGTATGGGGTACCATAGGCTTTCTCTTTAAGGGCATTACTAGAGTCCCTTAGCACTAAGTGAAAGGTTACAAGGTATTTGTCTCTCCAAAAAAGTATATGACACTGAAGAACCTATGAAAACACTAAAACATACAGTATTTTTCGGACTATATTGTATTAGGGTGGTCTTTTAAAGGACATCTACCACCAGGATGAAGGATTGTACACCAAGCACACTGACATACTGGTGTGTACCCTGTCTGCCTTCCTATACCCTTGTTTTAATGAAAGTTTTCAAAAATCATGCTGATGAGTCTGAGGGGCTCCAGGCTACATTAATACCTCTAGAGCCCCTCAGGCTCATTTGCATAGGTATTTGTAAAAACCAGGAAAAAAGAAGTGCAGATCCTGTCAGAGGGGGCACACACCAGTATGTCAGTGTGCTTTGTTTACAATCCTTCATCCTGGTGGTAGATGTCCTTTAAACAATTTTTGTCAAGTCAGACCTAATAACAACATTTTTTAAATCCAAATGTCCCAGAGACCAAAATAAAATATATTATAATATATATTATTATTAATCTATGGAAATGCCCCAGGACTCCTTCCTTATGTTGTTTCGCTGTAGATGGAATTGTTATTTTTAGCTTAGCCAGGGGCGTAACTACAGGGGTATCAGCCATAGCAGCTGCTATGGGGCCTGCAGTGTCAGGGGGCCCCGGCATCCTAAAGAATGGAAGATGTGCACCATTATATACATATTATAATAATTCTTTATTTATATAGTGCACACAGATTAAGCAGCGTTGCACAGAGTTTGTCAAATCAGTCCCTGTCCCCAATGGAGCTCACAATTTAAACAACCTACCAGTATGTTTTGGAGTGTGGGAGGAAACCGGAGGACCCGGAGGAAACCCACGCAAACATGGAGAGAACATACAAACGCTTTGCAGATGTTGACCTGGGTTGGACTAGAACCCATGACTCTGGCGCTGAAAGGCAGAAGTGCTACCCACTCAGGCACCGATACTGCACATTGTACAGAGTAATATGTATATAACAGCGCACATCTTCCACAGCACAGAGCTGAGCCAGAAGCTCAGGTAAGAAGGGGACGGGGACAGCAGAACGGCAGAACACAAATATGTCTAAAAAAAATTTTTAAAAGGAAGGGGGGCCCTCTCCTCTGAACATAGACCATGGGAAACGTTAACTGCCTGGCCAAGAAATCCACAGTGTATGAAGGACATCCCCACCTCCTACTGGCAATCAGTTACAAATAATTAAAGTCACCTGTGAGAGAGATTGAATCGGTCGTTTGTAGCCAGCGTCCCAAGAGCACAACCCGGGAGGAAAGAGACTGGTAAGAAGCTTCAGCTGTCTGTCCTGTAGATCCTGTTCTCTATGTCCACAGCAGCCAGGCTTGCCCGTAATCTCCACCGAGTGATAAGAAAATCCAAAATAATCCGTCTCATAGAGAAGGCAAGCTGAAAAATTATTTAGAGTGATGTGAGAGTAATAAAAAACCCAGAAATAATAAAGTATTAGTAGGAGGAAGCCAAAGGAAGAAGTCTAGAGCTTCATCCAAAAACTTAGGTTCTCAAGCTGTTTTGGGTACCTTCCAGTCAGTGGGAAGTCTCCTAATAACTGAACTTCAACTTTCAAGATACTAGGAGTCTCACAAAGACAAAATAGTCTTCGTTACATCACAGTTTGGTTCTTATCTCTGTCTCCGTTCTCTTAGACCTGAAGTCAAGGCCTCTGCGAGTCACAACAGACAACAACTGGATTTCAAGAGTGAGGCCTCAAGGTGACATAAACATCATTGCAGTATTATAGTATCCAGATCTGCAGTCAGCACACTGTATATTGGTGAATTATTTTTGGTAAAAGATTTTTTAAATAATATATATATTTTTTTTTTACATACTTCACAAATCTCTATAAAGGGTTGGGCAAATGCCGACCGCCACTGCTTAATAATAATAATACTAATAATTCCTTTATTTATATAGCGCACATAGATTACGCAGAGCTGCACAGAGTTTGCCAAATCGGTCCCTGTCCCCAATGGGGCTCACAATCTAATCAACCTACCAGTAGTAGGTTTTGGAGTGTGGGAGGAAACCAGAGGACCCGGAGGAAACCCACGAAAACACGGAGAGAACATACAAACTCTTTTTTATGCCATGGAGTTCATATAATTAATGTATTTTCCGAGTGTATGGAACTGAAGCTGACTGCGATCGTTGCGGCTCACTCCATATCACTGCTTCTCCATTGCGATGGTAATACAGTATATGTTGATAGAAGTGTCAGCCTGCAGTCACAGTAACGGCCCCCCACCCCCCATGATGGAGGCTCAGAGAGAGATGCAACAATCCCACAGCCAGGCTTCAGCAAGTCACATGTATGATACACATTCTATGGGGGGAATTTATCATACACCGCGATGCACCGCGTTATGATAAAGATAACCACCACCCCCATCCTGACGGATACATGAATAATAATAATCTTTATTTATATAGTACCATCCTATTCCGTAGCGCATTACAAATCATAGGTGACATATTAAGAAGCTCAGGCCTCTTGATGTATCTGGGGAGCGGCCACGCCACTCGCCAAAATAGGTCAGGTCCAACCTGGCACAGTTTTAGTGGAAAAACCTGTGAATGAATACCAACGTTGTACTACTATAGGGTTTAGACTATTGGAATTTGTGTATCCTGTTGTCATTGTAAAGACTCAATTATTTACTATCTTTGTATCTGTGTTTCATACCACTATTGTGACCAGGGTCAGCTCCAGGTATCAGTAGGCCCCTGGGTGACAGAGCCTACGTGTGCCCCTTTACAGAGAACTCACGTGGCACCATTAAAAAATTGTGAAACTAAAACAGTCTCCTGTTCCCTAAAATATTTTCTAGTTTATTACCCCATACAGCCCCCTCATGGATATTTTATATAAAGCCTTATGTGGGCCCCCCCAGTAGCCCTGGGCCTCTATACTTGCCCTGGTATGCCCAGTGGTGGCACCGGCCCTGATTGTGCCCTTTATATGGTTTATGTTCCTAGTGATATATTTCTAATGGACCCGCTCTCTGTATTTACCAGATTACTACCTGTTCTTTACTCTATGGTTACAAATATTTAAAAACAACAAGAAACCAATGAGGTTTTAACCATTTATTGGCATTGATGCTTTACATCTACCGATCTATAAAATAACTTGTATGGACCAAAAGCAGAGAAGTCCTGATTGCTGGACACTACATTGATTCCATTTTAGAGGCCATATTAAATGATATCTCTAGTGGTCTCAATGATGTGACCCCCCGCCCCCCACCCCATTAATTCTAGGAATGAATGAAGTGGCAGTGAAAAAGATTGTAGCTGGCGAGCAGCATCTCATGTAACATCTAGACCAGAACTGGGCAGTGTACAGCCCGCGGAGCCACATCTGGCCCTCTAGTTCTGACCAGACTTGGTGAAATTGTTCAAAAATTTGAGCTCCCCGCCAACCCCCTTGCACCTGAACACTGATGTATCACAAGGTTGGTGCCGGATGTCCAATGGCTTTGGGGTCCTCCCTCCAGTCTTGGTCCGTGCTCATGCTGCATGTAGTGGTGGAGTTGTGCTTCGTTCCATATTAAAGGGGTTCCACAAAGCAAGTTAGGGCCCAACTTGCTGACCGGTAGGCATTGCATTGATGGGACCCCCAAAGATCATTAGGATGGTGGCCCATTGTATGCGTGTTGCACCCCTCGTAGCACTATTGAGATGGCTGGAGCAGCCGGTTGTGCATGCGCAGGCTCCCCCGTTCTAGTAATCTGTGGGGGTCTCAACACAAAGACCCCCACCGATCAGCAAGTTAGGCCCTATCCAGTGAATAGGGCTTAACTTGCTTTGTGGGAAAACCCTTTTAAGTAAAGGGGTGCTAGTCTATTGTACGTCAGGATGTGATGTTTGCTTTTTTTAAACACTGCAAAAGGTGACAATTTTCTAAACTGCGCAATCACAAGTTCTTCATCTCATCATTAAATGTTATTAGGCCTCCATATTGTCATTGAATCATTGTTATGCTTCATTTAGTGTTTTCATTTATAGAAGGATAGTGTGTGTATATATATATATATAAAATCTATCCACATACAGTATTTATTGGGTAGTACTGAGGTAAGTATATTCATCCGGCCCATGGGAATATTACTTGCCCACCGCTGCCATAGACAGATATCGTACTGACAGCGGAGGAGGCGAGAAGCAGCTCGGTAGTCGTCAGGTTGTCATCGCTCATGTCACCGCTTTATTAATCCCATTTTCAGGTTCGAAATGAACATAATGGACCTAAAGTAACTTTATTGTTCCATCTGAGGGTGGAAACCATTCACACAATAGAAGTGTATGATCCAGGGGCGGCTCATTAAGAAGCGTTAATAATAGCATTGCCAATTATATAAGAGAAGGTTTCATCAGGAGAAGGAACCTCTCCCCACTCCGAGTAGTCACTGGGAAATATACGTGGTGATCAGCCGCCCCACATGGAATAGTTCTTGAACTGGACCTATACACCATACAAGCTGTATACCTATAGATCAGATCCAAGACTCCAACAACCATCATAAATAACATGAATCTTCCCAACACTTGACGTTACGCCAGGTGTCGGTGCTGGAACCAATCTCAAGCCTTAACCATTTAAATGTCTCTGGCAAAGTGGCAAGTTTTCTTCAATTGCCCCCCTCCACCCGTGAGGGTCATTGGGGCGCGGAGATCGGTTGCTAAGAGTTTATCTCAGGCCGGTCCTTCAGCCTGATCTCTAAAGTCTGCCAGAGGCTGTACATGTTAAAGGGAACCTACCACCACAAATCCAGCTATAAAAGGTAGATTGGGTGGTAGGTGGATCAATGGGACGTGAGGATAGCCCTTTTAAGGGATAATCCTCACGTCCCCACACTTTTTTGTTAACTTTTATTAAACTTGTATGCAAATTTACTACTGGGGCGTGGAGTAGCCGCATCTGAGTGGCTACTCCACGCCCCGGTAGCCTCTTTTCCCCTCCTACCCACCATCTTCGGCGCGCAGCTCCGCGTAGCTGCGCGCCCTCGTCCGGCGATCCTGCCGTCTGCGCATGCGCGGAAGAGCAGGCCCACGCATGCGTGGTCACTGCTCGGAAACAGGCACGGGCCTGCTCTCCTGTGCATGCGCAGATGGCAGGATCGCCGGACAAGGGCGCGGAGCTGCGCGCCGAAGATGGTGAGTAGGAGGGGAAAAGAGGCTACCGTGTAACCTCAGATGCGGCTACTCCAGGCCCCAGTAGCCGCATAAGTAAATTTGCATACAAGTTTAATAAAAGTTAAAAAAGTGTGGGGACGTGAGGATTAGCCCTTAAAAGGGCTATCCTCACGTCCCATTGATCCACCTACCACCCGATCTACCTTTATAGGTAGATTTGTGGTGGTAGGTTCCCTTTAAGCCATCAAAAAAGGTTTAGTGTGTCAGAATATGAAAATTAAAACCCAGTGTAAAAACATATGAATACCTTTATAAATTTGGTATCCCCCATGATCATCCCAACTCAAGAAATAAAGGAGAGGTGTCCCTTAGAACAAAAAGATAGCACAAGAAAATGGCACAAAAGTATTTTTCTCCAATTTCATCTCATACCTTAACTGGAAAGAAGCACACACAGCTCTGTACATGACTTTTTTTTTACCAAAGAATTTAAGATTTTTGAAGGTAGGACATGGAGATAAAGATTTGCTGACCAAAATATGGCCACTATAGTGACATCAGCTAGTACTGTGTTCCTCTTGAACCCCCCCCCTTCCTTTGGCCTTTCCATGGGTCGCAATTTGTCATGGAATAGATACCATGAAGTGTTGGAAACATCGGCCTCTCTCACATAAGGTGTAGACATACTCTATAGTCTTCTATACTTCTTCCCAGAGACGACTGAAGGAAGACCAGCTGTCATGTACCTGGGGCACGTTCTATGTCCTTTGTAGAATGGTACCACGCCTTGATGTGATGAAAACGATTTGCACATTTGTACAGATGGAAGAACAGTCTACAAATATCAGACGAGTCAGACTCGGGGTCAGCTAAATAAACATTTGCTACACCATTACTCTACCCAGCGTAGGACTATGGTACCTTGGGTCCACCATAGGCAATGATTCTGGAGGACACTCTCCATCAACCTCTATAAGATAGAACACAGCAGCCCCCGAATTGGGTTGTCTTGTAATGGTTTATCATAAGGCCCCACCGGAGGTTCCTCAGCTACATATCCACAAGTCTCACATCTGACAAGAAGGAATTCATGGGTCCTCTGTCAAACTTCTACCAGCACGGTACAACAGAAATCCGGATCTGAAAGTTGTTTCACATCCACCACGGTGCTCATTTGCCAAAATTGGTTTAAAGCACCCGTGGTGTATTCAGCAGTAGTTTCTTTGACTTTGCACGTCCCGAACGATAGTTGACATTGTGTTTCCAGACCCTTTTTTAATGGGATCCACTGTTGGGTTGGGTGTTTTATCAGAAATATTTGCTAGGTGCAAGTCCTTCCAAATAGGACCTGCACCTAGGCATCATGTGAGGACACTGGGTCATCTCCTGCCATAGGCCCCTGCAGCCTTTGAACAGGGGCAGGCATCACCCGTGCTCACGGTCTCCACTTAATTCCCAAAGGGGTCGTCTCAAGTTAACTGCTGCTTTATTTGGAGCTTCAGCAAAGCATAGGGCCCAATTTGGCGATCGATGGTGGTCTCAGTGATGAGACCCCCACAGATCAAGAAAACGAGGGGTCTGTCAGACCTCTAGTCACTCCATCAGACTATTGAGCAGACAGCCACCATTCTTCTCCATTGATCTCTATGGAACTGATGGAAATTGTTATTCTGACGGACCCCTCGTTTTCGTGATCTGTGGTGGTCTCACCACTGAGGCCCCAACTGATCAGCAGGTTGGACCCCTATACGTTCGTGGGAAAACCCCTGTAATGCACAAAATTTCTGGATACCATCCACAGCCCCCCCCCCCCCCCCCCACCCGAATCCTCAGCACCAAAAAGAGACCCACAAAGCAGAAGAAAACTATACATAAAAAAGTTTATTTTGTTTCTCATGTACCCCCATGATCATCGGACAGGGGTTTTTTTTTGAGGCAACAGTTTTAAGGACAAGCAGAGCAACAAAACACGGTAAATGCACCAGGATTGTAAAAATAGATCACAACTATTGTCACCATGGCAGCAAATACAGAAATGTTCTGTACGAGGAAAGGACAGCGAGAAGGCTGCGTCCTGCCGGTACGTAGGGGCTCGCCCTCCCTCTGACGCTGCGGTATTTGGCCTGTTACCTCTGGAATGTCGATGACAAAATCTGACATGTAAGAGCGATTCACCTGCGAGCGGTCACTGACTAAAGCTTTTTTTTTCATTTTGTTTCTTTTTTTTTTTAATATTACATGTGTTATAGATAGACACACCACCTATGTCTGGAGAATGAGAACGTGGCCATGTAAACCACGGAGCAGAGAACAGAAATATATATATAGAATTTGTTTCTTTTCTTTTTAATAGAATTTCCAATTGCAGTAGTCCTAGCTATGTTGTGCCGGTCCACGCTCAGGGATCATTTATAGGTGACTGTCCATTGTTTGACACAGGCATCGTGGGACACGGTGGCCAAGGTGTGCTCGTCCAGCCAAGCCAAACCGCTCACGTGGTGTAGCCGATGGGTATCTGGAAGATTAAAGAGAGAGAAGGTCAATGTACAATGTAGAGCAAGTGACCGGAAGGCGTCCAATACAACTACATACGATATAGTCACACCCTCAGAGGGTGGGGGGGCGGTCCTGAATGGGAGTCTTTAGGAGCAGACACCATGTAGTGGATGAGTCGATTCAACAGCTAAGACTTTACTTAAAAAGGGGTCGTCCTCCTTGAGCAATTGATCTTGTTTGTGTAATGAAAAGTTATACCATTTTTGAATATACTTGATCAATTTCTCCGCATTTTCTAAATATCTGCTTGCTGTCAACCTTTTGGAAGCTTAAAAGGGAACCCGTCAGCAGAAATAAACCACTACCAGTATGTTGGCAAACAGCTGAACACCTTCTAGATCACATTGCTTTCATTATTCAGAAAATCAACTTCATAGTGAGAAGTAAATTGCTTATAAAGTCAAGGAGGTGGAGATTTAAACACTGAAGTCAAGCTCTCTCTTCTGCAGATGGCTCCTTCACTGTAATTGACATAACTAACCAGATCTGCTGAACTACATTCAGATCTCCTGAAAGGAGCAGGGAATTAGTGGCAGGTTATTAAGAGTAGATTATTTTTTGAAAATGGAAAATAAAATATTTAAAAAAAAAAAAAAAAGTGAACTTACCTTTCCACAGTCAGACCTGAACATGCTGCAAACTCAGTCCATTTACTTCTAAAAGAAGTTTTTGCTAGAGGTGTATTGTGTTGTATGGGAAAGCACTGACCCCTTGTGTCCATACTGAGCAATAGCATGTGCACAGTCACATAGAAAAACAAATGTTAGCACGATGCCACCTAGTGGCCAATATGTCATGACACATGCAGCCCACTTGGTCTTTAGATTACAAGTTACCGTACATTCAGGATTACCTGGCATCTTTAAACGTTTATCTGAATCGCTCACGGTCCATACAAAAACCATCATATCCATGCCCCCAGTGGCAAAATGCTCATTGTCCGGTGACCAGGCCACGCAGACCGCCTTAGCGTGGTGCCCGTAGAAGCGATCCTTCTCCTAGCAAACAAAAAGAGACAAAAATTACTTACGGAAACTAAAACTAAGCCAAAACAATGAGCCGCACACACGGCTCTGTGCGCAAGTGCAGCTACAGCACTTAAAGGGGCAGTCCAGGACTTTACCATTGATAAGTTAATTGCTTTTTGATGCATCCATCACGTAAAATATCAATAACACTCATTTTAGGTTTGTTGCTAGAATGTTAAAAGCAAGGGAATTTTGAAGGGGTATGAATACTTTTGCAACCAGCTGTATTAGACAGCACATGTTCTGAGCTATAGGCGAATCCATCAGCGCCTACTTACCGCGTATCCGTCAGCGACGGTGAAGACGGTGGCCGTTCTGTTGACGTCGGTCGCAGCAAGAAAGGCTCCATCGTTGGAGTAGGCGAGGCTGGTGACGGCCGCCTTCACTAGCAGAGTCTTCCCCTCGTCCTTCAGAGTGTTCCCTTGGATGGAATAAAGGTGGATGTTGCCGTCCTATGGAGAGAGAGAAATTACAATGATCCAGTCCGTGTAATGGAAGTATCTGTGCCGAGATATCGTGACCAACCCTTGGTGCGCTGCTCTTCATATACTTCCCAATTCACGAAAATCTATGGCATCCGGAGGCTGATGCAGAGATACAGGCAATGATAGGCTGCACACACATCTTGTTTTATGGATACATTTAGTGTATACACCAGGAAAGCTCCCAGTATATACATAGACCTATGCTGGCGTCCTGTTTGCCTCCATCTGCATAGAATCTGTCAGAAAGCTGCAGCATGCTATGTCTTCTTGCTGCCGAGCAATGTCTACGTTCAGTGGAGGCCATGATAGCCTATGGAGGACGGATGTAGCTGTACTACATCCATCCCAAGCCTCCACTGAGAGTAGACCTGAAGGTCTCTGGTGATGTCACGGACTATATAAGGACAGTGACATCACTGGGGAAACTCCAAAAATATCAGCAGCTGCCAATCATTGATGTGCACTCCTCCGCTTCCCGCTTTAAGGGGAGGAGCTGAACTGGACAACATATCCAACTGTGCGCACATACAGGGGGGATACATCCTAGCAGAATGCTCTATTCTTACAAAAGAGGGCTACAACAAGATATAAAAGTGGCCTTATAGAAAATACATTGTTAGGGGCAGGGCTGTGGACAGACTCCAAACATATAATAAATTATAAAAAATGTGATTTTTTTTTTTTTAAAATGGCTGTTCAATTCCTGATGTAAGGATTTAGGCCAGACATTCATTGGTCCAAGGGCCATATTGTCATACTGCTTCACTTTAAGGAGCCGCATCAGTAACCAGCACCCTGGATGCCAGAGTACAGCAATTACTACCGCCCCAGAGTCCAAAAACTGCAATCAATACTGGAGATCTCAGAGCAGACAAAAAAAACAAATTCTCTCCTTTCCTGACTTTTTCTCCTCCCTGCGCCGCTCTGCTCTGTGTTATTTGCTGGGGTTAGGTGTCGGCATCAGGACTCAAAGCAGAACTGCGTCATGAGCAGGAGAGGACCCAGGAGCAGTGCAGTCAGCTGCACTCACAGCTACCCGACCTCCTGCTCCAAATGATCTGCCATCAGTTATGGAAGTGTTCATTGGAGCAGCTCATGGCTTAACAAGCTGCATTTGGCCTGACGTACCTTGTGCACGGCCAATACCCCTTTTGGTTGAGATGAATGTGGCTGCATTTTATGTACATGCTCAGGGGTGCACTCTATGCCATAGATCAGAGGAGTAACGCACTGGGAAGGAATGGCCGCATTTATCTCAGCACTGATATAGTGATCCAGAAAAAAAAAAAAAAAAAAAAAAAAAAGGGTAGCACTATCTGTTGTCAAGTGTGTAGACCGTTCCAGCCTCCTGATCCCATAGATTATTTTCTGGATAATTGGGAGAAAATTAAGCGAGTAACGTTGTTGATAATTCTAGGAGAAACCTGTAGACATAGAACTTACCGCACCACCGACTGCAACGTCTCCGTTCCCGGGGTGTATGGCAACAACTTCCGGCTCATAGTCCAGAGAATCAACGACAAACACCTTCTTCTTGTCCTTTAGCAGCGCAATCTGCGGAAACATAGATTCATAACAAATACATATTAAAAGGAACGTTTCAGGATTAGGTAGGCATCTGACAGATCGAAGGAACCCGCACACAAGCCGAGGCGAAAGACCTTCAAGATGACGGCATCACACAGATTTAGCAATGAAGAACTACGGATGTATATATGTAGAAGAACACTGGAAGTGTAAGGCATGTACCTGGCCAATGCACACGGTGACGGCGTAGCCTCCAGGCCCAGCGGCAATGCTTTTCGGTTGGACGTCTAATTTAACAGTATTCTGAGGGCTGGTGGTGGAAAAAAAAACAAGAAAAATAATCAAAAGTTATCCAGTCTACCTAACCCTAGCTACATTAACAATACGACATGCTTCAGAGCTGAACTCCCCTAGTGTTCTGGATTCCTGAATATAGAGAGAAGGTAAAATATCTTGTACAATCCATAGACAAATATGGGAATTTTGAGGGGGGGGGGGGGAACCTGCTATTTCACCCCAAAACGGGAAGCATCAGCAGAACTCCACACACCTGTAGGCTTTCTCGGTCAGGCAGGTATAACGCACGGTATCGTCCATGCTGCACGTGACCAGTTGGTTGGAGCTGTCCACCGCCATACTGGACACCTGGTTGGTGTGACCTTTGCCAGAAAAGGAGTCGCTCTCCCCAGTCTCGGCATCAAAATAATGTATGGACAATGGTTAAGAAAAACATTTTTATATAACATGGATAACACAAAATTTTACAGAATATTTTTTTCTTTGTGCGAATGTAGTCCCCCACTACAGAATCGTTTTGACGGATCTCGTCCCAACTTTTTTGGTTGTATATCGAAAATAAATATAAAAATATAGGTATTAATGGAAAAGTGGGGTAGTGCCATGCAGTACACTTCTCCCCTATCCATAGGTAGGGTCTTGTAAATGGGTCCATATGCTGGTGCTCCAAGTAATCACACAAATTGGACCCCGCAAGTGCCTCATACCTGCTTCATATCAGAGGAGCACATTAATAACGTACTCCTTATTCATGGCCGAGGTCCCATAGAAGTAAATAGGGCACTCCAAATCATTGGGGGAGCACTTGTGGGCAGTATAATATGGGCGGTTTGGGTGACAGCCTGGGGCTGAGGCCTCCCATGCCATCCACCAATTTTGAAACCCTCATACATGTAGGTCTGCTTTTAAACACACCAGTATAGAAGATTCCTTCCAGGACCTTTAAAAGCCCTCCAAAAGGTATTTAAAGGGAACCAGTCACCAGGGACCTCATTTTCACTAAAGACAGGTTGCAGAAGCCCATTACAGCTGCAGTGCACATATGTCTGCCTTTTATAAGCATTTTCATTACAATATAATTGTGTGTTATAACTTACATTGCACCCTGATTAAATCCTCTGTGTAGTCCCAGGAGCTGGGCTTTGGTTTGGATGCATTTAAAAAAAAACAACATGTGCCTTGTCTGTGTTACTCACTCCTCAGAGCTAGGTCCCCACCTTTGTGCTCCTGTACATCTCCTCCCTCCTGCTCCTTCTCAGAGGTCACAGGCTGGTGAGACTGACATCAGTGGGGGAGGGAGGAGCTGTATAGGAGCACAAAGATGGAGGCAGCCTGCAGCAAAGACAAGTCACATGTTTTTTTGTAATGCATCCAAACCAAAGCCCAGACCCTGTGACTACCCCAGGATTTTATCAGGATGCAAGAGTAAGTTATGAAACACAGTTATATTGTAATACAAATGCTAAGAAAAGGCAGAGGCGCATTTTTGCACTGCAGGTGTCATGGGCTTTTACAATCTTTCTTCAGTGAAAATGAGCTCCCTGGTGACAGGTTCCCTTTAAAACGGCAGATGAACAGAAAGGACACCCTTCCTTTCCGAAGAAAAGGGCCCCTGGCAGCTTTGATCCAGCCCCTACCTGTGGGCCCCCCATTCTGAATACCCCCTTTTGTGTATATGGTCTGGCCCTTTAATAAAATAAGCCACCCCACCAAATACTAAGCCGTTTACCAACGAGGACCAGCTCTAAAAACGAAGAATATTGTGCAAGTCAAGATGCAAGGCCATAAAACAAGAGGGACTACAGGCTCCAGCATTGTGGATTGTTAGGACCAGATATCAATGGGCTATACCTCATCATTGGGTGATGGAAATAAACCTTTAATGCCATCAGTAAAAGGATATTGATGTGTCCATCGTGGCTGCCGGTGTAAATGGTGGATCGGCCGTCACTTTTGTGGACAGTTATGCATTGGATGGACTTGCTGTGACCCTAAAATTGGAGGGGAGAAGAAAAAATATATATATTTTAACTACTTAACAACCGAAAGACAAAAAACTAAAATAAAATAAAGTACTGGTGCAGCAAACCTTGACGACACGGATGGGTCTGTCCGGGTTATTCTTGTCCAAGTAACTGATGTATCCAGACAGGGATACACTCAGCAAGTAATCCTTCTGCCACAAGCATCCCAGCTGCTGGTCCAGCGTATCCGTCCCAAGCCGGAACGTGGTGACTGCAGAGTTGGCCCCGACGTCCCAGATTTTAGCGGTTTTGTCCCCGGATGCAGATAGGAGTTGGGTGCTGTCAGCGCTCCAGCTAATCTATAGGGAAACAAAGGAGCCGTGTATTACAGCGGGATGTATGACCAGGACGTAAGAGGGGGCGACATTGGCACTCATTACCATTTTTAAAAAAAATTAAAAATTTTTAGAACTTCTGGTTGGACGCCACCGTCGGAATTAAACTTTTGGCAATTCAGCCATAATGGGGGAGATTTATCAGAAGTGTCCGAGAGCAGGACTATTATAGTTTCCCATGGCAACCAATCAGAGCTCAGCTTTCATTTTACCACAGCGGTTTATAAATTTAAAGCTGAGCTCTGATTGGTTTCCATGGGCAACTAGAACAGTTTTACCTCAGACACTACTGATAAATCCCCCCCACCCAATGAAGTGCATCTCTATCAGACCACCCACATCATAGATAATACACCAGAAGTTGAGTATTCACCCATTTAGGCAACTTTAATCCAAGTTAAAGCTTGTGGCTGCACATACGTCCCGTATAGACGGCAATGTACCGCTCCACACACTGGAAAAAAAGATAGGAAATGCCCTATCTTTGCCCGTGTTACTTGTCGTTCTCTCCATCCAGGCGACCTTAGCCGTGCGGGCATATGATCATCTGAAAGCAGCCGTAGTCTTTCCCAAGGAACGGTTTATAATAGCCAAAAAAATAAAATAAAATCACGCAACATACAAACAAAAATTCAATCAATCATTTGTCTAAACTAAAGATAGAATTTTAAACCAAAAAAAAAAAAAAAAAAAAAAAACACTTACTGCATAAATTCCTCCATCGTGAGCTTTTTCGCCGCCGAGACTGCCAATTTTCTCCGCAGTTTTTCCATCATACAGGAAAATCTATTAAAACATACAAAATAACGTGAACATGTGGGAAAAGACCATTTTAAAAATTGCTGGTTGTCCCCCATATCCCTATGTGTTACCTGGCCGTCCGCACCGGCTGTTGCAAATCGGTTGCC
This sequence comes from Engystomops pustulosus, assembly GCF_040894005.1. Taxonomy (NCBI): domain Eukaryota; kingdom Metazoa; phylum Chordata; class Amphibia; order Anura; family Leptodactylidae; genus Engystomops; species Engystomops pustulosus. The sequence goes on along the minus strand of NC_092411.1, from coordinate 266,100,923 downwards.
ATCGGGTGAAAACCGCACACAGTTGACAAAACGGCTGTGGTCCTGCATCGCAAAACACAAATCCGGTAAATGTCCGACCGCAAGACAGGATTATACAGAAGAAACATTTCATATCAACCCACATTTCATCAAATTATCATTTTTGTTTTAGAATTGCTGTTACCCTCCTGCGGACATCTCTACACCAGGACCTGACATCCATACAGGAGGACGGAGCGGTCACTGTGGCTGTGCAGGATAACATGGCCCCTGCATTACGAGATATAATATAGTTTCCCCCAATCCATTGAATTAGACGCTGCGCCATTCTTGATTCACTACGTTTATTACACGTTCCAGGGCCTCACAGTATATGGTAAGTGAGTATTTGTGAGGAATCCGTAGAAGCCGCTCCCAATCAATGATTAATTGACACTGGACACCGGCTCCACTTTCCAGCGAGGGATAAAACGTATCATATGTCTCATTAAAGGAGATAACAAGGAAAGCGAATGCGGAGCATAGTAAATATTAACACCTCGGTTCAGTCTTCATTTCTTTTACGCAGTAATGGGGGGGGGGGGGTTCTGAAGGTTTAAAGTGTAAAATGGGTGACAATAATATACATTTTATATAGCAGTTTTCCCCTCTGCAGTCACTAATTCTCAGTTGCTGGCGACGGGAGACCACCATGTGTGAGCTCAGCTCCTGCTCCCTCTCTCCCCCGTCTAACACATGTGTGAGCTCAGCTCCTGCTCCCTCCCTCCCCCGTCTAACACATGTGTGAGCTCAGCTCCTGCTCCCTCTCCCCCCTTCTAACACATGTGTGAGCTCAGCTCCTGCTCCCTCTCCCCCCTTCTAACACGTGTGAGCTCAGCTCCTGCTCCCTCCCTCCCCCGTCTAACACATGTGTGAGCTCAGCTCCCTCTCCCCCCTACTAACACACGTGTGAGCTCAGCTCCTGCTCCCTCTCCCCCCTTCTAATACATGTGTGAGCTCAGCTCCCTCTCCCCCCTACTAACACACGTGTGAGCTCAGCTCCTGCTCCCTCTCCCCCCTTCTAACACGTGTGTGAGCTCAGCTCCTGCTCCCTCTCCCCCCTTCTAACACATGTGTGAGCTCAGCTCCTGCTCCCTCCCTCCCCCGTCTAACACATGTGTGAGCTCAGCTCCTGCTCCCTCCCTCCCCCGTCTAACACATGTGTGAGCTCAGCTCCTGCTCCCTCCCTCCCCCGTCGAACACATGTGTGAGCTCAGCTCCTGCTCCCTCCCCCATCTAACACATGTGTGAGCTCAGCTCCTGCTCCCTCTCCCCCCTTCTAGCACATGTGTGAGCTCAACTCCTGCTCCCTCTCCCCCCCCCCCTTCTAACACATGTGTGAGCTCAGCTCCTGCTCCCTCTCCCCCCTTCTAACACGTGTGTGAGCTCAGCTCCTGCTCCCTCTCCCCCCTTCTAACACATATGTGAGCTTCAGTCAGTCAGTCCTGGTTTAACAAGACAGAAATTAACCAAAAGTTAATTTCATTTAAAGGGGTTTGTCTAGCGAAATAAGAAAAATAATTGTACAACGGATGCATTCCTGTGGTGCACGTCGGCAAAAGCGCTCCATGGGTCATCATTTTTTGTGGACCCCTCAAACTAAACTGAAGGCTGGCAAATAATGTCCCTAGGTTTTCAACACCCCTAGTAAATGGATGGTAAACTGTGCATGTAGCCTAACCAATAGGCTTTCTCACTCTCCGCTTCCCCTGATTCCTAGGACCTAGAAGGGCAGTTCTACTTTGGCACTGAAATGGGACATCATTACACTAAATGTCATTATCAACATCATTCTGTCACTGCAGATACCAACACTCTGAACACTGTGCAGTGACTATACACACTAACAATAAAATATGGTTGGGGAAAGCCTTTAAAAACTGAAGAATACAGATGGGCACCCTGTGTTGTCTGCGACAGGCGGGCGAGAGGAGGGGGCACCCTGTATCATCTTGGACAATACAAGATGCCATCCACCCGTCGCAGACAATACCAGGATGAAAAAAAACAAAATCACGTGGCAAAGCCATTTAAGCATCAGCCCAGCGAGCGAAGAATCTGAATGCGGGAGGAATAGAGATTCACCAGACGCTTCTCTCTGGAAGCAGACTGATCGGGGCAGCGGGTTGTGGAGGCATGAATAATTCAGAGGGACAGCCGAGTCTGGATCATTAGGGACACAAGCGAAAGACACACAAAAAGAGACCCCAGTGTTCTACGACCGTCTGACCGGGAACTAGAGAGAGACGCCACAATGAGGAGTGACGGAGCGGCACAATCCCTGTCACTGTAATGTTACACCGCGGAGCGACATCCCGGCTCCCTGTATAATCCCCCATACTATACACTGCCGGCAGCGGGGGGCTCTGTGCTCTATAACAATGCCCCGTACACGGACAGTCAACAGCCACAACCCCAGCGCTTCATGTGCTTTTATTATTCATAATCCGGAAATAATGCTAGCGCCTTAACCCTTACATGCCCGGAGCTGTCCCAACATAAAAAGGATCAGCAGACCTTGCAGTCCCCATGGTTTAATATTCATGTAAGTGTATGGACATGGATGGAGACCCCAGCACGGGAAGAAGGGAAAACTGCTGAGAATATTAAGTACTAACACTTTTTGGTCGTTTTCTAACCCGGACTATTACCTTGGTAGGACAAAGGTGCTATAATAGCAATATCTAGCACTCGCGTTCCTTATAGCTCAGCACTTCCCATCACCACCCGGTGGTTCAGTGGGGACATCACGTAAACAGCCGAGCTCCCGTCACGGTAGTGGGCGTGCACTGCCGATGGCAAATCACCGCTGAGCACCCGTATACAAAGTGGCGGCTGGTGATTAAATGCGCATTCTGTATTTGGAACGCTGGAGTGAGGCGTGTATAGCGTTTTAGTTTTACACCCCCCTGGGCCTGTAGAAAATAAAAAGCGAATCCCATACAGCTGCTTTAGCCACTTAGTGACAGAACCTTACAAGGTTAGACATTTTAGTGAATTTTCATAAGCGGCGGTTTAAAGGCCATAGAATGTTTTAAAAAAAAAAAAAACAAAAACCCACACACTATCTTACAATTTTTGGTGGCGTATTTTCTGGGACACAGAGCTAGTTTTAGTTTTATTGGGGGGGGGGGGGGGTTAAATTATATATAGTGATTATTTATGAATTCCCCATTTTGTTAGTTTTGATATATAATACGTATAGTCGATGTGCGATATATAATAGGCATATGGTGATGCTTTTTGTAGTGTAGCAGGGGATTTTTTTTTTTTTTTTTTAATATGGGGAAATGCGATTTTTTATGAATATTTATTCATATTTTTTGTGTGCGTTTTTACTTTATATGTCCCCCATGAGGTCAAAAAAGACACATGGGGGACATTCAGGGGGTCATTTACTAAGGGCCTGATTCGCGGTTTCCTGACATGTTACTCGAATATTTCCGATTTGCGCCGATTTTCCCTGAATTGCCCCGGGATTTTGGCGCACGCTATCGGATTGTGGCGCATCGGCGCCGGCATGCGCCGAACGAAAACCCGACGGATTCAGAAAATCCGCCGCATTTAAAAAAAATATATATATGCGTCGCGAAAATTGCACCTACCTTCACTCGGTGAGGCTCTGTGTACTCCAGTGCGTTCCGATGCTCTTCAGCGCAGCAGCGACATCTGGTGGACGGCGGAGGAACTACCTTAATAAATCCCGGCCGGACCCGAAACCAGCGCAGAGAACGCGCCGCTGGATCGCGAATGGACCGGGTAAGTAAATCTGCCCCTCAGTTTTTTAATTTTACAAGTATTCTCCTTAAGCACTTTGGGCTCATTAACATAATTATAAAAGTCGATATAAGAAGGCAGGAGACCATGGATAACAAATATAAGAAGATTACTACAGTCACAATTCCTGAATCTATGAATAAGTTTCCCTGATTTATTATGATGGGTTTTAATGGTAGATTTCCTATAAAGGGCGTTTTCTAGAATTATTTACTTTTAGAAATTACTTTATAACAGGTGATTTCTACAAGATCAGGAAGGGACCCCCAACACCCTGGTCGATTCTGTGGCAGCACATTGAGTACTCAAGATGTAACAAGTCTGTAGCTCGGTGCCATTCTATAATAAAGTGGGTGAACTGCAATTCCAAATGGAGCCATAGCAGTAAAATCCAAGCCCGCACAGTGCAAGTACTCCTCAGAAGGAGAGGTGCAAGGCCCCCACAGGCTCCGGCAGGGTCCTCAAATAATCAAAGGTTGTAAAAAGTGAGCAGCACTCCAATGGTCCAAAATACAAAAATAGGTGAACTTTTATTGAAATAGTGGCGACGTTTCGACGTCAAACTCCTTCATCAAAAGTGATTGACGTTTCGGTGTCAAACACCATCACTATTGATGAAGGTGTTTGATGCCGAAACGTGGCCACTATTTCAATAAAAGTTCACCTAGTTTTGAAATTGGACCATTGGAGTTCTGACCACTTTTTAATGTAATATCTATATATTTATATTCGGGTACATTTCCAAAATACCCCTTTAAGAAACCATGGCATATAAAATGTAACAAGTTTGGGAATGGCTGGACACTGTCTCCAAAGATGATAAAACTGCCGGCCTCCTGCATATATTTGTCGTTCACCTCTCAGATAACGCTGATCTCTCAGTTTTCACATCCCGTGTGGTTTCCCTGCATTATTCCCCACCACCACATAACCTCTTACTAAGCAGAGCCATGCGGGATGGAATGACAGTGCAAACCAGGTCACAGGAAAACCTCATTTCAGAAAGTGCAGCGGTGTCAGGTCACGGGACTCACAGGGACTGTAAACTTGAACTTGAATGGTGGTCCCTCGAAGAACGCCGAGCAGCTGTCATCGCTGCCGGTCACCAGACGGTAGGGCCGCGTCTGCTTGATGTCCACGCTGTTTATCACCTTGTTGTGTCCTGTGATCTCACCAACGGAGGAGCCCGTGTCCCAGAGAAAGACAGAGCCGAACCTGGATGTGGGGAGAGGAGAGACGTCAATGGTTACAGTATAAGTAACGAGTCGGGGGCGGGGGGCTGGGTCGAAGTGCTGGCAACAAACCATGTAACGATTGACCTTTCGCCGGTTTCATACAACCGTTTTCGGTCTGTTAATCACAGTGTCCTCACAGATCTCTGCACTATGGTAGGTCCCCGAAACAGACAATTGATGGACCAACCAGAGCCGCTTGGATCAACCTCGGAACAATGATTGTGCAGCAAATAGTTTCCCTCTAAACCTTCAAACATCTACCCACAAGCCTAAAGAAAGGGTTAATCAAAACTACAAACGCTCCAAAATCATCGAGGAATTCGGATTCTGAATAAATCAAAAGTCTATAATTATATTTCAGGGGGGGGGATTCAGTCGCTTTCAAGTATCTTCATAGCAACCAGCACTCTTGCGGCTGTCAGCGATGGGTTTGCGTGGGGGGTGTTTACATGCAACCTGTCAGATCCCAGGGTTTTGCACAATTAAGATTGTGAATCAGAGATTTGCATAAAATCCTGTAGAGAAGATGCAAAATAAAAAAGGAACTTATGTAACCGAGCGGAAAACACACATGCAAAGCAACCGGAGACACCACTGCTACACTATGTATGTGCACAAAATAGTCACATAAATAGAAAGGGGAAGGGGGTTAGAGATGGCAGGACATTCCCTACTGGGGTGGCAGGACATTCCCTACAGGGGTGGTGTACAGGAAGTGGATGGGTTGGGAAGGGGGTTAGAGATGGCAGGACATTCCCTACTGGGGTGGCAGGACATTCCTTACAGGGGTGGTGTACAGGAAGTGGATGGGTTGGGAAGGGGTTAGAGATGGCAGGACATTCCCTACAGGGCTGGTGTACAGGAAGTGGATGGGTTGGGAAGGGGTTAGAGATGGCAGGACAGTGCGTATAGGGGTGGTGTACAGGAAGTGGATGAGTTGGGAAGGGGTTAGAGATGGCAGGACATTCCCTACAGGGCTGGTGTACAGGAAGTGGATGGGTTGGGTAAGGGGTTAGAGATGGCAGGACAGTGCATATAGGGGTGGTGTACAGGAAGTGGATGGGTTGGGTAAGGGGTTAGAGATGGCAGGACAGTGCATATAGGGCTGGTGTACAGGAAGTGGATGGGTTGGGGAGGGGTTAGAGATGGCAGGACAGTGCATATAGGGGTGGTGTACAGGAAGTGGATGAGTTGGGAAGGGGTTAGAGATGGCAGGACAGTGCGTATAGGGGTGGTATACAAGAAGTGGATGGGTTGGGAAGGGGTTAGAGATGGCATTACAGTGCGTATAGGGGTGGTGTACAGGAGGTGGATGGGTTGGGGAGGGGTTAGAGATGGCAGAACAGTGCGTATAGGGGTGGTGTACAGGAGGTGGATGGGTTGGGGAGGGGTTAGAGATGGCAGGACAGTGCGTATAGGGGTGGTGTACAGGAGGTGGATGGGTTGGGGAGGGGTTAGAGATGGCAGGACATTCCCTACAGGGGTGGTGTACAGGAAGTGGATGGGTTGGGAAGGGGTTAGAGATGGCAGGACAGTGCGTATAGGGGTGGTGTACAGGAAGTGGATGAGTTGGGAAGGGGTTAGAGATGGCAGGACAGTGCGTACAGCGGCAGTAACACTACTGGTCATGAACTGGTCTGTTCAGGCAGTAGTTGGAGTTCACAGGAATGCAGGGTGAGGGTAGATTGGTTTTAAAATCCTCTCCGTTCGTGTTACTCCCCCCCCTCCTCGATTTTATCTTGGAGCTAGGTGCAAAAAGTAGTCAGGTCTCCACATAAGCGATCACCCCATCTTCTGCTAGTAATATCAACACCGCAGTAAAGGAACACTCGTCTGGACTTGAATTAAAGGGTTTGACAAAGTTTATAAAAATGTGGCAACTATGGACTGAAAAGAGGGGCAAAACCGCGGGTCATGTTAACACTAACAGAACTAAGCTACAATACGGGTACATCGATAGGCTTGGGCTAGGAGAGTGCAGCATCAATTCCTCACAGTTCTCTAGACCTCTGCTTGCTGACATTCAAAAGGAAGTTTCATTGTTTTCTTCTTGTGAATAAATGCTGGTCCCTGGTCATGAGGCGTCACACAGGTGCATGGCTCATTATATTCCTGGTCATGAGACGTCACACAGGTGCATGGTTCATTATATTCCTGGTCATGAGGCGTCACACAGGTGCATGGCTCATTATATTCCTGGTCATGAGACGTCACACAGGTGCATGGCTCATTATATTCTTGGTCATGAGGCGTCACACAGGTGCATGGCTCATTATATTCTTGGTCATGAGGCGTCACACAGGTGCATGGCTCATTATATTCTTGGTCATGAGGCGTCACACAGGTGCATGGCTCATTATATTCCTGGTCATGAGACGTCACACAGGCGCATGGCTCATTATATTCCTGGTCATGAGACGTCACACAGGCGCATGGCTCATTATATTCCTGGTCATGAGGCGCCACACAGGTGCATGGCTCATTATGTTCCTGGTCATGAGGCGCCACATGGGTGCCCCGCTCGTTATATCCCAGAAATTAATCAAAACTGTGTTATATGAGCCGTGCACCTGCAGCTTTGATTAACCTCTGGGATATAACGAGTCCTGCACCCGTGTGACGTCATATGACCACAGAGCAGCGTTTATCCACATGAAGCTTCCTATAAAATGACAGCAAGCTTCTAGAAAACCGATACAGAAAGTATATTTGAAGATTGATATTTATGTAATGAAAAGCTATACAAAGTTGACCACCAAAAAAAAAGTTCCAATTCCATGCACAACAATAAAAGTCACAGCAGATGTGTCCAGCCTCAGGTTGTCTTCTGAATTAATACAGATGAGGTCAACACCAAGACCGATAAGTGGGATACACGAGAAAACCTAAAAACCTCCTGCACTTTACAAAGATGAACGGAATATAAACATGAAGACGCAGAACAATGTCGGCTACTCAGCCACCTAAGAGTTAAACCTCCTCTCCCCCCACGTGGGAGCCTTCCATTGCCTCAGCGCCTCCTGGGAGATCACCTCCATTATGCCAAATACATACAGGGATTCATTCAGCCATTAAACCCACAACATACATAATATGTTTATGATCTGCCTGGAGCAGAGCGGAGGAGCACAGACCGTGTACAACGTAACCTACCACACAATAGATGTCATAGGAGATGTTAATATTTACAAGCAGCGGTGCAGTCAGTACACGTCAGCATCATAGAGCAATAAATCTACATGACAGGTGATGTCATTGCTGCACTTTCTACAAGATGCTATAGACAACATTAAAGGGAACCTGTCAGCAGATTTTACCTCCTTGAACTACCAGCTCCCGGCAGGGGATGAAATGTACTTTCTAGAATTCGCTCTTTAATGTGAACATCAGGCTTGTGTGCTGGGGTATCATCAAGGCCACATCCCTGTGGAAACATCAAGGGGCTTTTGGCCTCTTGATGTATCTGCTGGGAAGCATGGCTGCCGGGTAAAACGACGACCGGATGTTTTGCATAAAAACCTGCACACAGAAGTGTGCAAGCGCGGAGCAGGAATGCAAAACTGGCGTAGAAGCTCTGATTAATCTCCCGTGTCTTCATCTCAGATTCCGTAGACCAGAACCATGAGCCGGATGCAATTCGAAAGATGAGATTCTTATCTTTAAGTAGTACCAGAACCTAGATATGGCCATCTTAAGTGATGCTTCAGCCTATAAAAGTGACTCTTCTCAGCTCATTCACACATGGAGCTCTGCTGTCAAACATCCCTTAACAAACACCAGTCACAATCAGAATTTTTTCCCACGCGTCTTGGAATAGGTACAAACCATCGCCTTGAAGATTAAGAGACAATTCTTGGCGCACACAAGATAGCACTTATGTATCCTGTCAGACATCCAAGTCACAGGGTGAACACAACATCTACAGGCTACAAACTCCTCCACCGGGGAGGTCAGGGACTCGCGATTTTCTCTACTACTCCAGAGGCGCAGTGATCAAGTAGTTCTATAGACACGACCAAGGATAGGAGTGCGAGAGTTAGTAGCGGCCCATGGGAAGAGATAGATAACTCAGTGGTACACGATGTACTGTACAGCTGTATACTACCCACAGAGGCATCAAGCACTATGGTTGTCAAGCTAGAACACGATAAAACTGTATAATGAGGCCTTAATTGATGGCGTTACTTGCGCCGCTCGCTTTACTATCCAATACCACAGCTCTGTCCCAGTGGTCGGGCAGTAACACTCCATCCTATACTCTAGTAACCTTAGCATCAAACATCCGATAACCTAAAAGAAACCAGCAAAATCGGGAAGCGCCTCCTTACGTCTCTCTTCCTTCTCCCACCACGGCAATCCTCTTGCTGTCCTCGGTCCAGGCGATGTCCTTAATCTTGCCCACAAAGGGCTGGTACTCGTACTTGAGCAGATGCTCCTTCTGTGTGGTGTCCCATATTCGGAGCTTCCCCGTGATATCTGACAAGGAAGAACATGGAGACCTCCATCATCACGTTACCGGTGACCTGCACTTCCTGAATAATGCATAGAGGATTGTACATAATCTGCCATCATTCATTTCTACTGGGCTGGAAAAACATGATCATTCATTCCCTACACTAGATGGTCACCCGGGGTGTGCCCGGTACGCCCACAGCGCAGAGGTACACCACCATACAGAGCCCCAGCATTACCAGGCTTCTCTGGTCTAGAATATATATAAGGTTACATCCAAACCAGAATATAGATAACGCTGCCTACCCATCATATATAGAGGATGTAGGCACAGATAGGACTACCTCACCGTCCTGCCTTGTACATGCCTCCCATCGAATGTAGGTGCAGAGAAAATGGTCTCAATTTCTTTCTGAGTAAATGACGTAGTCAGAGATAGGAGGGAAATGCAGCACACACTCTTATTAAGGGATGTAGTCTCAGATAGTACTACCTACCTCTCCTACAAAATGATGCAGGCACAGACAGTACTACCTTTCTGCATCTTTCAGTAAATGAAACAGGCAGGACGGCTTCACTGACTAACCCTTTAAAGAGGCGATCGTAGTGTGTTCTGCCTTCCCGCTTCTCATTACAGAGGACCTGTCACCCCAACTAAACCCTCCTTAGTTACTAAAGTAAGCAGCTCCTAGCCCTATCCCAGTAATAGAAGTGTTAAACGGCTAGTTTTATCGAAACATACCAATAAAGCTAGCAAACTCTACTCTGCCATAGCTGTCTGAACCCCGGACCAAGATTACAGCGGTCCGATGTATTCATGAGGGGGCGGTCCGAGGAGGTCCAGGTGAGAAGCAGAGGAGAGGGGAGAGTCTCGGACCGCCCCCCTCATGAATACGTCGGACCACCGTAAGCTTGGTCTGGAGGGCTATGTCAGTGCAGTGTTTGAACACTGGTGAAGGGCTTGGGAGCTGCTTACCTTAGTAAGTAATGAGAGTGCTGCCTTCCTGTCTCTCTCACTAAAGTATGTAGGCTCAGATAGTGCTGCCTTCCTGTCTATCTGTGGCTACATCTTTTAGTGAAAGAGAGACAGAACGGCAGGACTCTCGTTAAAGGTCGTAGGCACAGATAGATAGGAAGGCAGCACTATCTGTGCCTACATCCTTTAATAAGAGTGCTTCCTTACCATCTTTCTCATTAAAGGATCCAGGTATAGATAGTGCTGCCTTATCTCTTCCACTGAATAATATAGGCACAGGCACAGATAGTACTACTTTACTGTCTCTTTATTAAGTGCTGTACTCAGATAGTATTATCCTCCTGTCCGTCCCTGTAAATCATGTGGGCAAAAACAGAAATACCTCCCCCTCTCTTCTAATTAACGGTGCCCAGACAGTAGCACTTTCCTGTATCTTTCGGTAAGAGATACTATCACAGGCAGTACTGCCTCTATCCCAGTAAATTACCCATGAGCATAAACCCCTTAGGCACAGACAGTACTGCTTTCTGGTCTCTTTCAGGTGTCATATATGCACACTGAGTACATCTTCTGCATCTCTTCTAGGCACAGAAATTACAGCTTTTCCCCCCTTCCACCTGTAAATAAATCCCTGCCTCCCCCACAACATGATATCCACATTATATTATCCATTCACCTACCTCCAGACGCAATGTAGAACCCACTGGGAGCATATTTGGCAACAACAACTTGGTGAGCATGCTCGGTGTAGACATCGGCAATGGCCGGGTTCTACAATGGGGAAAGATACAACAGAATAGAGATTATTTCTATACGTACAGACATGATTTATCTGAGGTACAAGGTGCATAGCTCGGCGTATTCATCATGGGCTCCGCCGCTTATCACTAAGTCAATAGTGTAAAGCCTCATTTGTAGATCAGCCGAAGGGGGGGGGGGGGTATGGGGGCACAGGGTGTTATTAAACATCGTATAACTGAGGATTCAGGGGATCAAAGAAGCTCTACAAACCAGAGCATTAATAATTCATTCCCCAACCCCCCTTTTATATCCATCCTCATTAGAGACCCGTTACAAGAAAGATCAACAGATCAGACGCTGCGATCACGGATATCCAGCTGTGCGCGGGCTCGCGGTGTGTAGAAGAGCCGCCTGCATGTCACTGCTAACACGATTATATAATACAGCATTAAGGGAAATTTAGGGTTAATGCTGATATCACAGACTAAACTTTCAAAGGGGGTTATCCCCAGTTTTATAACCCAACATCAGCTCTTTAGTATCGGTCATAGTCTGACATTCGGGGGCCACCGTAGATCAGCTGCGCCTATTTATAACGGTGGATTTACGTATGGCAGCGCCGTCCGGCAGACTTGAATAGGAGACGCCGAAATCCACTGCTACAAATAGTCCGGTGAGTAAGCAGGTGGTTAATAAATCCAGGATCTATGCTCTCCAGGAACAGTCCGGAATATCAGCCCATTGCAAAATGTAAAAAGTACAAATACAGAACCAGACACACACAGGGTCAATACATTGTGTGCCAGGCCCTGGCCGGCATGATGTGGCAGGGGATACACACTACACAGAACCACAGCTAGGAAATATCTACTCATGGACCTGAGGAATTGTTACAAAGTGTTACAGTGAGGGGTGAGAAGGATCCTGGGGGTCCGGGGTGTGAGCAGGGTAATCATTGCCTGTAAGTAACATTTGCCCTTCCAGGAATGAATTACACAAGTCACCTCTGCGGGCGCGGCTCTGACTCACCCCAGATACGTAGATCCTACGGGCAGGATAATGACAGACGGGCGGCGCGCAGCAGACTGGCCACCGCTTCCCTGCTCAGCCTGACAAGCCTGCACTCGCTGCCGCATATCAGGCACAGAACACAACGTAACAAGCACTTCCCTTATGTAAGACTTCTGCAAAACTTCTGCCAGGCCCTGTATACAGCAGGAGAGGCCACTTCCCTCTACACGGACGTGTGCCTTCCTGTCTCCCCCAGGAGCGCCAATATACAACCAGCACGATTTATTTTGTTTGTGCAGCACAGCTCAGCCACGCTACAGTCGACAGGTGGCCTGCGTGGCAAAACAACCTGTTGTGCCAATTTTAGAATCTCTACATGATCAAAAGAATCTTGGTAGTAAGAGAAGGCAGCAGTAACCAGACTGTGCGGATCAGGCATCCAATGTGGGCGCAACACCAGGTGGAAGAACAGGACGGATACTGATCACAGGAACATGGCATTTGGGGTTACATGTTTCAATAAGGCAGTAACAAATAGTGGCATATTATATGCACCACCAAGAATAAATGGACAGGGAGCAAATACGTGGCTCTCCTTGATTTTAAGATTTTGCTGCTCTGCCATCAATCCCATGAGGCCCCAGCAAAGCATTACATGAATAGCCATGGGCAGAGCTATGGGGGTAAAGCGGAGGTGCACAGTGATCAGATGGTAGATTAGAGGAGGATACAGAGCGCACACACATGTATCATGTCCTACCTCAATGTTCCGGATGATCACACATTTCCCATTTGTGTACAAGAAGTTGTTTCCCTTGGGGTCTCCTCCGAGAACCTTGGCCACTCCTCGTTCCATCTGAGGAAGGCTGGCGAAGACATATTCTAAAGGAGAGAAGGAAACATACCTATCATGTAATAACAATGGAGGAAGTGGCACAGTGGCGCCCCCACTCCATACCAGGCTGTGCAAGGAACAACTTTCTCCAGCCACATGTATCTCCATGTGATAATCATCATTCATTCCTTCTCCACAGCTGAGAGTCTGTTACAATGTATCAGTATCATCAGGTCTCAGCCCAGAGTCGCATCTATTCAGGTCACAGATAGTCCAGGCGGGATACAATTGTATCTGTAGTTACACAAACCCCAGATGATAGAAGACATCTCACTGCCCGCCACATACTGTATATATGTATATATCAAGCCCCCCCTGCCATATCAGGCATCTCACCCCAGCATGCCAGTGTGACGGGGCACCCTACCTATAGCAGAGCACACAGGGCACTGCAACCATATAGTCACAGGGGGCACCCACTAAGGTCACAGTGATCACAACATGTACCAACTCTATCAACATCTATGCCCCCCAGACACATCATGCCAAGCACCCACCTCACCTCAAGCTTGTGCACCCAATACAAACAGCATCTCTCAGTAGCATGCCAATCAGATGGGGCACCGTACCTACAAAACATACAAAAACTGTCCAACAGATACAGGCAGCACTCCCCCAGAGCTGCGCCCCCTCCACTGTCAACCCCCCCCCCCAGGTCTGTGTGCCCCCCTCCAAAGGCAGAGACCCCCCCCCTCAGATCTGCGTGCCCCCCTCCAAAGGCAGAGACCCCCCCCCAGATCTACGTGCCCCCCTCCAAAGGCAGAGACCCCCCCCCCAGATCTACGTGCCCCCCTCCAAAGGCAGAGACCCCCCCCCAGATCTACGTGCCCCCCTCCAAAGGCAGAGACCCCCCCCCCAGATCTACGTGCCCCCCTCCAAAGGCAGAGACCCCCCCCCAGATCTACGTGCCCCCCTCCAAAGGCAGAGACCCCCCCCCCAGATCTACGTGCCCCCCTCCAAAGGCAGAGACCCCCCCCCCAGATCTACGTGCCCCCCTCCAAAGGCAGAGACCCCCCCCCAGATCTACGTGCCCCCCTCCAAAGGCAGAGACCCCCCCCCAGATCTACGTGCCCCCCTCCAAAGGCAGAGACCCCCCCAGATCTACGTGCCCCCCCTCCAAAGGCAGAGACCCCCCCAGATCTACGTGCCCCCCTCCAAAGGCAGAGACCCCCCCAGATCTACGTGCCCCCCCTCCAAAGGCAGAGACCCCCCCAGATCTACGTGCCCCCCTCCAAAGGCAGAGACCCCCCCAGATCTACGTGCCCCCCTCCAAAGGCAGAGACCCCCCCAGATCTACGTGCCCCCCTCCAAAGGCAGAGACCCCCCTCCCCCAGATCTGTGCCCCCCTCCAAAGGCAGAGACACCCCCCCCCCAGATCTGCGTGCCCCCCTCCACAGGCAACAAACCACCCCCCCCCTCAGATCTGCGTGCCCCCCTCCAAAGGCAGAGACCCCCCCAGATCTACGTGCCCCCCTCCAAAGGCAGAGACCCCCCCCCCCCCCCAGATCGGTGTGCTCCCCTCCAAAGGCAGAGACCCCCCCCCCCAAGATTAGTGTGCCCCCCTCCACAGACAGCACCCTAAACCCAGATTAGTGTACCCCCCTCCAAATCTGTGTGCCCACCTCCACACAGGCGGCACCCCCCAGAGCTGTGCCCCCCTTCATTCATTGCAACCCAATAGCTGTCCATCAGACACAAGCAGCACCCCCAGAACTGTGCACCATAGACAGAGGGCACCCACAAAAATGCACAACACCTACAGAGGGCACCCCCTAACTGCCTGCCACCCATAGGGGCCCCTGTAATAAGCTCAGGGCCCGCACTCAGGAGGGAGGGAGGAGACCCCCGCAACAGGCTGCCGGGAGAACTCCCTGACAAGTGCTGCCACACACTGCGGTACAGGCGCGGCTCCGGGCGGTGTGCACGGCGCCCTATACGCATACTGCGGTACAGGCGCGGCTCCGGGGCTGTGTGCACGGCGCCCTATACGCACACTGCGGGCCCGTGTCCTGCGGGTGTGACGGGCGGCTGCCCCTGCACTTACTGATCTCATAGGGCATGATGCGGTCTGTGCGGAGCCTGTACGGAGTGTATACGGATAAGCCTCTGCTCCCGGCCGCCCAGCGATACAAACCCGGAAGCCAAAGCCCGAGCTCCCAGCTGCGACGTCTCCCTGTGCTGTGACCATATATGGTCAACAATGAGCTCCTCCAGCGCTCCCCCCGCCCGCGCCGCGCTGTCAGCTCGTCCTGACGTCACCCGGGGGCGGGGAGGCGGCCGCCGCCATCATTACTGTGGGCGAGAATGGACATTTATGGAATTCTAATGGGACGGGAGCCGAACTGTGTTATCCATATGTATCACATCATTCCCTAGACCTGGAACCATGATACTACACTAACATTCATTCTGTTACTACAGATCAGAGAATATCAGCAGCTTTCATTCATTCATTCACATCACAGAACCCTGTACTAAAGTTCATTCTTATGTGACATGCGTTACCATATACATCTAACAATCTTCATTCTAATCACAGATCACCAAGCAAAGCCTCATTCATTCATTCACATCACAGAACCCTGTACTAAAGTTCATTCTTATGTGACATGTGTTACTGTTACCATATACATCTAACAATATTCATTCTAATCACAGATCACCAAGCAAGGCTCTATTCATTCATTACTTACCATATACAATGATATATCTATTTTCATTCATTCCAATCACCCTGCAAAACTTAGTGAAAACTGGTTTATTCCCCTACCTTCCGCTGTGCCTGTTGTGCCTTACTTATGACCTGTCGGCACCACAATATTTCTGCTTTTCAAGCGCTCACAAAAATTTGGGCAAATAAATTGGGCGCCACATGGGAATCTGCCACTTCTGCATTTTTCTGCATTGACATGTTTTTTGTGGCAATTTCTGGTGCACACTTAGAACTACAAAAAGCTGCCCTAGGGAGCTGTCTATTTCACCCTTATGAATGTGGTGTTCGGTTAGATTTTGGTCCGTGCACCAATCCATTAATCCCTTGCTCCACAATCTTACACCCCTGTTCAAAATATAGCACAACATAGAATGGATCCAGCGCCACAAATGATGAATGCCTCCCAATGTGTTCATATTTGTTACCAGCTGCATTACTGCTATAACATTCATTCATTCTTACCTTCATAAACTTCATTCATTAATTTGTTACTATATACATTGATCTTACAATAATTAATTATTCTAATCACAGACACCACACTAGACTTTATTCATTCATTTTTTAGCATATATATTAATGTAATAATCTTCACTCATTCTTACAACCACATTTGTAATATTATATGCAATACATTGATATAACACTATTAATTTATTTTAATCGCAGAGCAAAATGCTAAACTTTATTTGTTTATATATGTTACCATGTACATTGTTCTATCAAATTCTGAATTTGGTTAATATGCAAAACTTCATTCATTCATATTTGTAACAATATTCATTCATTTCAGCTACTGTATACAATGATCTAATAATCAATAGTCATTCTAATCACATAGCATCATGATAAACTGTATGTTACCATATACATTCATAGAATCTTCTTCTTCATTCTTACTACCAAGCACAAGTCTAAACTTCATTCATTTCAGTTAACATATACTGTACATTGTTAGAGATTTTATAAAGCGGCTACTGGGGTGTGGAGTAGCCGGACATGAGGCTACACGTCGCGGCTACTCCAGGCCCCAGTGACCTCTTTACTCCTCCTACCATGACATCTTGCTGTGTGCCCTCATCCGAGAAGCCGGAGTTCTGTGCATGCGCAGTAGCTCCGGCTTCGGAGCAGGGGCCGCGCGGCCGCAGGCCTGCGTTCTGCACATGCACAGAACGCCAGCTTCTCGGATGAGGGCACGCAGCTATGAGGATCTGCGCGCCGAAGATCTCAGAGTAGGAGGAGCAAAGAGGCTACTGGGGTGTGGAGTAGCCGCGACGTGTAGCCTCATGTTGGCTACTCCACGCCCCAGTAGCCGCTTTACAAAATTTACATATTAGAGCAATAAAGATTTTTTTAAAATAGCGGGGATGTGAGGATTGGCTCTAAAAAGTGCTATACTCACGTCCCATACATCCACCTACCACCCTTCTACCTTTATAGGTAGATTCGTGGTGGTAGGTTCCCTTTAAGGCCGCCTAGTAGATGCGTGGAAACTATTAGCCATTGACGCTTCACTAGGGGTTCTGGAAAAATATGCAAATATGTTTTTAAGGATGGGATAGGGAAAATCACGTCTCTTTTACCTCCGTTGTAAGGCAGCTCCCTTACCATCAAGCATAAAATACCATTAAAATACAACCAGTATATCTATTCCAGAAGGAAGATATACCCAACTGTAGACAAATCTGTTTCGACCTGGTTGTATCTGTTCAGCACAGAGTAGGGAACTGGTTTGGAGTCTCCGTAAGGAGAACTTTTACTTTCTGACCCTAATTAATAGCCTCTCACTCAGGTAAACCTTGAACATGTTTAAAGGACATCTATCTCCACATTTAGGGGTGGTAGACTGTCACCAAATGCATGCATACTTTAGGGGTGACGGAGGAGTCCTCCTGCCACGTTACATCTGCTACCCCGAAATAAATACTGTACTTTATAAGTTTATGCAAATTAGCAGGAGGCACTCACTTCTCCGCTAGCCGAGCACGTGCCGGAACGTGGCAGGAGGACCCCCACATCACCCCTAAGGTAACAAGCATGGTGGTGGTAGATATCCTTTAACTGTTTCTTTTGGTTGATCCTGTACATCCCATATGGAGGATGCAGAATTTCCTGCTTATGCGGCGTGTGTACAGCTCACGTGCGTCAAGACAAAATTCCTTCCTTCATTCATTCATTCATTCATTTGTCATATACTGCCTGACATTAAACTACCGTAGCTTTCATATATTATGCTATTTGCGCCTGTTTTTTTGGCCTGGGTTACCATTTTTCCTGGTGCACCTCCGGCGACCTATTCATTGTGTGTCGGCACCACAAATTTCCTCACAACTCTTAATGAATTAGTCCTTCAGCTTTTTCTCCCTGACACTTTTCCTACACCTCTTGTTTACCAACACCTTTTTCTGGCGCAATTTGTAGCACAAACTTAGACCCACAAAAAACACCTTAATGAATGTGCAGAGTCATTTCAGACATTCATGAAGAGCGTTGTAGAGTCCATTTTTTTGGACACACTGGGGGGGCATTTATTATTAACTTTAAAATAAAAACCTGTCGGAATTTTCTTTTCCTTGCTGCGCCTCTTGCGCCTTATTTATTGTCGGTGCCACAATATTGGTGTTTTTTCTACACTCATGACATGTTCTCTTTTAGGCACAAAATTGTGGCGCCACTTGTGAATCCGACACTTTTCCGGCGTTTCTATTTTTCCGACTCCTTTTGTGGCACATTTTTGGCGCACAATTGGAGCAGTTATTAGCTGGTGTAGGAAGTTCTATTTTGCTTTCATGAATAGAGACATAGCTCTAAACCTTTTTGTTTGTGTGCAAATCACTAATCCATTGCGCCATAAACTTACATCCTGGGAAAATTTATAGCACACTTCCTGCACCACCATCGCCACATTACAGGAGCACATTTATTAAATCGTTTGCGCCAGTTTTCTGTCTGACTTTGCAATGTAAAGTTCATGTAAACTGCCCGCACATGTACAGGCGGTCCCCTACTTAAAGGGGACCTGTCACCAGGAGAGCCATTTTTAGCACTCCCCCAGTCCCCACAGAGCATAGTACATACACTGCCAAAGTGTTTTTGTATTAAAAATTGGTTTTACAGAAAAAAAGATATGTTATATTGTACCTTTCATTAGTATCTGCTGTGTGACTAGGCAGTGTCCTATTGGGAGTGGCTGGAAAGGAGCAGTTCCCCCCACCCTTGGGAAACAGCTCCTCCATGTGACCTTTTCAAATATATGAAAACACCCATCACTGGGCTTAGCGACGCCCCCTGCTCCTCTACAGCCAATCCCGAGTGTTGGGCGTTATTCATATATTTGAAAAGGTCACATGTTTCCCAAGGGTGGGGGGAACTGCTCCTTTCCATGAAGCTTTATTGATAATCCTTGGTCCCATTACAGCAAAAAAAATGTTTAAACTCCAAATGTCACTGGGGCCAAAATTTTTTTTGTCTGGATCTACAATTATAAAATATACAGTTTCGGCTTACATACAAATTCAACTTAAGAACAAACCTCCGGACCCTATCTTGCCCATTCGGCCCGTGCATCACATGTATTACTGCAACTTGATAAATTGTCTTGCAGGGGGCGCCAGATTCATGAAGACTGTGCACCAGTATTCAATAATCTGGCACACTCTAATAATAAACCTGGACAACAGTCTAATAAACAAGACAATTTCTGCACCAAAAAAAACAGATCTTGTGACACAAATAAATATTCCCTAACGTTACATACTGTAGAAAACTGCCTAAGAGACCTAAGGAACTAATTTGAATTAATTCACTCATTCATGGTCGTGTACTAGTCGGGGTTCATGTAATCTTTCTAGATAGCAATGTGGTGATCTCAGATCATTCAATCTCTATTCTTTCACTTATTCATTCATTCATTCATTCATTTTACTTGCATGTATATTAAAGTGTATGTGCTGGTAATCCTTTAGTAATACAATACTGTATGTAATAATGTGACTTGTAGTTCTTGTAGTTTGATTATAACATATATTAATATTCTGGTTTCTTCCCACTTCAAATATGGCCGCTAGGTGACTAAGGCAGGCATGACACATCCACCATCTTTACTGTGGGCAGAAAAGTCTCTTCACTGCTTCTTTTTACCATCTAAGTGCTTTTACTTCCTTCTAGACAATATCACCTAGCCTATCCGGACAGAGGAGGAAAGGGAATTTCCCGCATTCCTTATGGCCACGTTAGTGGAGGTTTATAGTAGGAGTTGTTGTGTGGACAGATATGGGCAGTGACTGACGAGGAGTGGTCGCTGCTCGTGTTACATGTGTAGCCGGTGAGCGGTGTGAGCTCATGGCTATATCTAGTCACACAGGTTCACATAATAATTAGCTCTTATCATCGTCCCTGACCAGAAGAAGACCTTTACCAAATGTGGATGTCCTGCAGCACAGGTTTACTCTGCTAGGTGGAGTAGTCCTTATATGGCAGAGCTGACAGGACAGGAATAGTGATAGATGAGGCCATACATTTCTCTCTTTCCCATTCCAGACACTAACTGGACACATTTCCCGTTGTGATCCTTATATTTTATTGCGGCACCATGTATCTTCATATTGGCGCGTGAAATGTTATTGTGAGGAGGGGATTTGTGACTTTTTGACTAAAAAGTTGCACAGAGACCACAGCCCTAAGCCTTCAGCTCACTGGTGAGCGCTGTACTGAAGGGTCAACATAGCAATGCAAACGCCGAGTGTGAGCCCAACAGAGTGGAAAACAATCAATTTGTGTGAGACACAAATGTTAGTGATTAGGAGAGCGGCCCTGACAGAGACACGTCTGTGCGCTGTACCTGCTCACACTCTATAATGTCATCATTCAGCGCCACCGCTGTATCCAAACTTGAACTCCAGCACTCCTGCTTCCTGATTAGGCCACGTGCATCCCACTCTCTAGGGCGCGCCGCCTCTCCTAGCCTTAAAGATCCAGCATCCCCCTGAATGGGCTGGCTAATCCAGCCTCGCCCTTATATTCCGGCAGCTTCCTTCCTGCCTCGTTGAATCTTCAGCATTCTACAAGGAACTTCCAAGGTTTCCACACCTCGCTTCCCACAGCAGTTTCTGTAGAAGAGAAAGCCCTCCCCAGCCCTGTTCTTCCAGCGTTTCCAGGCGCCTCCATGTTCCTGTGTGTCTTCCAGCGTTTCCAGACACCTCTCCGTTCCTGTCTGCCTGGGTCATGTTCCAGCTTCCTGCTTGCCTGCCGTGAGTTCCAGCTTATCCTTCCAAGCCGTACTCCTGCTGTCACCCCAGGCTCACCTTTCCCTGGCTGCCATCGCAGGCCTAGTTCGACCCATGGAACGACCTGGTGGCACCCCACCACAGCAAAAACATCCTGCTTTGTGGCGGGCTCTGGTGAAGACCAGGTGACTCTGGTCCCGGGTGTCGGCTAGTACCATCATCATCTCCCGTGGTGGTCCTGAGGGTCCACTGGTTCTGAACTCTTCCCACAGAGACTCTATTTCTGTTGTCTGTTTAGGGGAGGCTGCTGGACAATTCATTTGTGAGGGGAAGCTGCTGGACATTTTATTTGTGAGGGGAGGCTGCTGGACATTGTTATCATTAGTGCTCTCCAGGGGCATAACTAGGAGCGTCTGGGCCCCGAAGCAGATTTCTGCATAGAGACCCCTTCCCTTAAAAATATATTTATACTATTACACTCACATATGCTCATACAATCACACATATGAATACACTCATATATAAACACATTTATATACACACATAAAGTTCTACACTCATAGACACACAGTTTTACACACATACATAGATGTGTACATTCAATTATACATTTATACACTCATGCATACAGTATATACAAACTCATACAGAGTATATATACACAAAAACGGTATGTGCATCCATACATTTATACACATATACAGTATACACATAAAATGTGCACACATACTGTATACTGTATTGTATATTCATTAGCTCATAACTCTGAATATCACTGCATAATAAATGACATAATACAAGGCCCATACAAAAATAGCGTGTCTGCATACTCCACATATGTACTTTTTTCCAGCTTTTCCAGACAGTAAGAAGCACAATTTTGTCTCACAGAAAACAAGTCCTCATATGGCAGTTTTAGCCAAAAAACATTCAAAAGTTATGACTTTTGGACTGCAGGGAGTAAAATAATTGTAAAAACAGAAAATGGATTAGGTGGGAAGGGGTTAATACTATAATAAAAGACAAAATAGAGAAGAGCTGATATCCTGCTGTTCACTGACCTCTAGTGGTAAAACGTTATATTACATTCTGATTTCGGCATCAGGACTTGCTATACACGTTTGTGCATTTTACCTATAACAAGGTGTGTACCTGTACATTGCCAAACTAAGGGGCAGTTGGAAAAAACAAACATTTTCTTAGGTATAGAGTCCTATAACAGGCACAGAGGGGATGGAGACTTTCCCCCCGCAGCAGCAGGGATATTATAGACACTGGTGGTTGGCTGTAGCTTCACATGAACAATGTAATAAGATTCACTTACTGTAACAGAACACAAAGTTTGTGCAGATATTAGGGAATCATCCGTTCTATTCTCTCACTCCATGAGCCAGGAATATACAGATATGATTGAGAATCCTACAATACATAGTAATGACGTCAATCATCTGTATTACAGGTAGCAATTCACACCGGAACCTGCATCTCAGGATTATCTTAGAGGTCAGACAATGATAGAACCATAGGGTTAAATAATAACCTGTCACAACACTAGCAGGTAAGTCCCAGTTCACACTGTAATTGTAGAGCTAGAGTTGTACTGGGGAAACCCAATTGAAGGGATCAAGTACCCATATATACTCGAGTATAAGCCTAGTTTTTCAGCACAAAAAATGTGCTGAAAAACCCTAACTCAGCTTATACTCAAGTCAAGGAAAAAACAAAAAGTGAACTCACCTTCTGACGCTTCCCGGCATCCATTGCGGTTCCGACATCAAGTCCTGATCCGTCACAGTCTTCGTGACGTCAGCTGCATCGGCACACACTATGAGGTCAGCTTGCGGCTGACATCATGGTGCCTGTGACAGACCGGGAGGGGCTGGCAGGCTATATACTTGAGGGGGCAGGCAGGCAGGCTATATACTTGAGGGGGCTGGCCGGCTATATACTGGGGGGCTGTGACCAATGTATTTCCCACCCTCGGCTTTTACTCGAGTCAATAGGTTTTTCCAGTTTTTTGTGTCAAAATTAGGGGTCTCGGCTTATACTCGGGACGGCTTATACTCAAGTATATAGGGTAATTCGAAAACACTACACAAAGACAGCGATGTCTCTAAATGTTGGTTCCTTCATTTAGTTCCTTCTCCTCCTACACAGTTATAAAGAGATGCTCTTTAATCTTTAAAGGAGTTGGACACGTTACCTCATGTTTTTGTAATGTGTGTGTAAGTGAGGGGGGCAGAATATATCAGGTAATTTACCAATATACATCTAGTAATAGTTCTGCTCTGCTTTCCTGATATGTAAAGTGAAGCCTCCTCTTTTACCTCATCATCCAGAGATTCCTGACCATAAAATGGCCACAGATGGAGGGTCATGTGATGTTATCTGTCCACGAGCAATTGGCAGTTAAAGATCATATGACCCTCCATCTGTGGCCATTTTATGGTCATGAATGTCTGCTTTATGAGGTAAGTCTAATAATCTCTATAATCTTTAAGCCTTATAGGAAATCATGGGGTGCTCCTACGCTAGAGAAGTTCAATTCTGGCACATAAAGCCCCATCCACCTACGAGAGATGACACCTTTATGCTAAACCTTACCCTCCTAACCCTTGTGCTCACTTAATTTCCCTTAGTTTCCTCACAGCTACCACCCATAAAAATTAGTATTAATTAGACAATTAGGCGCCTGTCTACATAACTCCCTGAACAATTTAGAAACCCAAATTACAGTTTTATAAATAACACAGTCCTCTATACATCCTGGTAGTGCTATCTCCTTAACTTAGATTATCTAAGGCTACGAGCAGAGAATTATTAAGTTTTAATTAAACATAATATACAAAAAGTGCAGCGCAGACATACAAAAACAATCAATTGTCAGGTAAAAAGGTTAAAAGGAATATACACATGACATAAACATAAACAGTTGCAAAATCAAAAGGGAATAAAATGAATAACCTTACTAATGAAATAGTAGCAGTATCCGCTTCTGTGAGACCCAGCTAAGAATTCCTTTGGGCAGCCTTCCAGGTGTTATTTTGGAGTCTTAAGATGACTGACTAGGTGTAGGTGTTGACAGACTCTTTTGAGAGCTCCTACCTAATCCTTCCTTTTTTATGTGAAAGAGGCGTGGCTACACTGATACCAAGGTGTGTGTTTGGGGACATATTTCTTAATTATGCCATATCTTCTTACAGGGGTCTCCTAAGAAGAAGATATGCCCTGCAAATTTTCCAGCAAATTTAGCAATATTAATCCCTACGGGACTCAGCCTCTTTTAACCTTAAGGACGCGTCCCATTTTGAGACTGTTTTCTCGTGACACATTGTACTTCAAATTAGTTTAAAAATTTGGATGATATCTTTTGTGTTTAGTTATGAAAAAAAACTAAATTTGGCAAAAATTTTGAAGAATTCTTTATTTTCAAAGTTCTAAATTCTCTACTTTTGAAGCAGATAGTCATAGCACCCAAATAAATTCATAACTTGCATTTCCTAAATGCCTGCTTTATGTTGGCATGGTTTTTTAAGATTCCACATATTTTACAAGAATGTTATGAGGCTCAGAATTTGGGTGCCATTTTCAAATTTTTGGGAAAATCACCAAAACTAATATTTAGATGGACCTGCTCAACTTTTAATTGACTGTGAGAGGCCTAAATAATAGCTAGAATTGTGAATGACCCCATTATGTAAACTACACCCCTCAACGTACGAAAAACCACTTTTAAGAGGTTTGTTAACCCTTTAGGTGTTTTATAGGGGTTACAACAAAATGGAGGCGCAGTCTACAAATTGTAATATTTTTTGACAATACACGCATTTTGGATGGAAAATTAAACATTTGTAATGTATTAAATGAAAAAAGGCTCCCCAAAGTTTGATACCCAATTTCTCCCGAGTACAGTGATACCCCATATGTGGTGGTAACCTGCTGTATGGGCGCATGGCCGGGCATAGAAGGGAAGGAGGCGCCATGCAGATCAGATTTGCTATGTCACATTGTACAGGCTATAATCTTTTTGTTTTTTTATTGTGGACCTATAGGGGCTTATTTTTTTGCCACATGAGATGCACTTTTCTGGTACATAATTTTGGGGCATCTATAGCTAATTGGTGAGATTTTATTAACTCTTTGTTGGCAGAGGAAATGAAAACCATAAATTTTTAGGAACATTTTTTTGTGTGGTTTTTTTGGCCGTTTTTCATACCGTAAAAATAGTATTATTTTTATTCCATGGGTCACTACGATTACGAAAAGACCTCATTTATATAGGTTTTTAAAAAAAAAAATTTCCATTGTTACTGAATAGAAAGTAACAAGTTTTTTTTTACAAGGTTCACTTTGCGGATCCAATAATGATTCCGTTTCATTATGCAGATTGTCACGGACGTAGCGATACCAAATATGTAGGGGTTTTGTGTATTTTATTCAATTTTACTGAATAAAAACTAATTTGGAGAAAATTTTGTTAATTTTAGCATCACCATATTTTCATGTGCATAACTTTTTTATTTTTCGGCTGACAAATCTGGTTAGGGGCTTATTTTTTGCGAGAAGAGTTGTTCTTTTTAGTGGTCTCATGTTAGAGTGCGTAACTTTTTTTAATCACTTTTTAGAGAGTTTTTTTTAAAGGTATTAATTAAAAATTATCTTTTTTTGGAAAGTTTTTTGCGTTTTTTTCCCCTGGTGTTTACCGTGCAGTTCCAGTAATGATTCTGTTTTATTATACAGATTGTTACGGACGCGGCAATACCAAATATGCGGGGGGTTTTGTGTTTTTTATACTTTATTAAGTGTTTTTATGGGAAAGTTACATTTTAGGGGCTTATATTTTAACATTTTTTTTTTAATTTATTCTAATGCAGGGGTAGGGAACCTATGGCTCGGGAGCCATATGTGGCTCTTTTGATGGCTGCATCTGGCTCTCAGACAAATCATTGTTAAATAGCGATTGGCAGTGTGTACATCTAAGACACACAGTGCTGATCTCTGGATGCAGGCAGGGATGTTACCACTCCATACGTCCTTTCAGTGACCAAGGTGCCATTGCTGCACCATTGCTTCGGTGACAGCACCTGTGTCATAGAGTAGAGCCGCATCCACTCTTCTCTATGACCCAGGTGCCATTGCCTAAGCAAAAATGGCAGTGGCGTCTGGGTCATAGAGAAGAGCGTGGAGTTATGAGAAGATGCTGAAGGGAAAGCAGGTAGGTGAGTATTCCCCTTTCCCTTTTTTTTTTGCTGTGACTACCTATCTAATGGGGGCGTGTGCTGGAGCTACCTATCTACTGGGAGCAATTATGTGCTGGCACTACATATCTACGGGGAGGCATGTGCTGTGACTACCCATCTACTGGGGGCAAGTATGTGCTGGCACTAGATATCTACTGGGGAAGCATGTGCTGTGGCTACCCATCTACTGAAAGGCATGTGCTGTGACTACCTATCTACTGGGGCCTGGGGGCATGTGATGGGGCTACCTGTCTACTGGGAGGTATTTGCTCTGGCTACCTATCTACTGGGGGCATGTGCTATGACTACCTTTCTACCTTGGGCATGTGCTGTGGATACCTATCTATTGCGGGGCATATGCTGTGGCTACCTATCTACTGGGGAGCATGTGCTGTGACTACCAATCTACTGGGGGGCATGTGCTGGGGCTAGCTGTCTATTTGGGTGCATGTGCTGTGGCAACCTATCTACTGAGAGACATGTGCCGTGGCTACCTATCTACTGGGATGCATCTGCATATTGTATGGCTCTCGCAGAATTACATTTTAAAATATGTGGTGTTCATGGCTCTCTCAGCCAAAAAGGTTCCTGACCCCTGTTCTAATGTGTTAACTTTTGTGTTTTCACTTTTTTTTACTTATACATAGTTGAACTTGAACCAGCTATGCTCTGATCGCTGGTTCAAGTTCAATACACTGCTCTACAATAGTTTTTCATTGTAGAGCAGTGTAAACTGTCTGAGCATGCAGTCGCATGGTCCGTTCGTGAGCCGGTGCCAAAAGCATGGCGTTATAGTGCGTCCTGGTGCGCTAAGTATCTAGCCTAGGGGTTAAACACCACTATGAAGTATTTATCCAATGACCTAATATCTATTTTGATGGCTTCCGAACCCACAATTCCTTGGCGCTCGACACCTCTAAGGTATCTAAGGACCCTGATCATAGTTTAATCAACAAGGAGTTGGAATCTATGAATTATGACAAAGCTGGCTATGAAGTATAGTTTTGCCATTATACCAAGCAGAAGAAGAATTTGGCCTGAATAGGTGTTAATTAGAGATGAGCGAGCACTAAAATGCTCGGGTACTCGTTATTCGAGACAAACTTTTCCCGATGCTCGAGTGCTCGTTTCGAGTAACGAGCCCCATTGAAGTCAATGGGAGACTCGAGCATTTTTCAAGGGGACCAAGGCTCTGCACAGGGAAGCTTGGCCAAACACCTGGGAACCTCAGAAAAGGATGGAAACACCACGGAAATGGACAGAAACAGCAGGGGCAGCATGCATGGATGCCTCTGAGGCTGCTTAATCGCACCATTATG
Source organism: Engystomops pustulosus (assembly GCF_040894005.1). Lineage (NCBI taxonomy): Eukaryota > Metazoa > Chordata > Amphibia > Anura > Leptodactylidae > Engystomops > Engystomops pustulosus. The sequence goes on along the minus strand of NC_092411.1, from coordinate 266,073,321 downwards.
CCAAAATTATGGGCAACAGCATGGCCATGACAGAGTGACCGAATGAGGCTAGATAGCATCTGAAACATCCAATAATTGACCCTGACACTATAGGGGACGGCATGCAGAGGCAGCGGCAGCGGCAGCAGCGGCAGGCTAGAGAGTGTCATGGCAACATACCCTAAATGGACTCAGGCTTCAAACCAATGGGTGGCAGAGAGGAACCAAAGGAGGTGAGCAAGAAGCGCTCAAATAATATTGGTACATGATAAAAGTTTGCCAGTATATTTTGTGGATTACACAGCAGGGTGGCGACAAAGTTAACATGGAAGCCATGAAAACAATCCAAAATTCTGCCTGACACAGCTCGTTTGATAAGGGGACCATGTATGGAGGCAGTGAACTAGTAGTAGATTAAAGGTGCTGCAGTTAAAACTATGTTAGTTGGATCTTGGCATGGAGCTGGCGCTCCGCTGCCAGGCGAGCTTTCGCCAATCCAAGCCCCTGTCTCTAGGCTACTCCCCAAACAGCACTTCTAAGAACCTTTTGTATAAGATCAAGTGTAGTAGCGTTCTTATAAGTTTGGGATATGGCGGGTGAGGGGAATGTAAACATCTGCGCAAGAAGCGCTGAAATAATATCCGTAAATGAAAAAAGTTTTCCAGTATATTTTGTGGCTTACACAGCACGGTGGCGACAAAGTTAACAAGTTTGATGTGGAATGCCCTGTAATAGCTCTTGGGCGGTGTGCCTTTATCACCTAGGCTCAGCAGTTTGAGCACCGCCTGCTGTCGCTTAGCGACGGCACTGCTGCTGTGCCTAGAGCTACCGACTGATGGCGCCATGCCCACGGATGGTAATTCGGAGGAGGAGGAGGTGGAGGAGGGGTGGGAGGAGGAGGAGGCATAGTAGGCCTGAAACACCTGGACCGAGGTAGGCCCCGCAATCCTCTGTGTCGGCAGTATATGACCAGCCCCAGGGTCAGACTCGGTCCCAGCCTGCACCAAGTTAAGTGTAGTAGCGTTCTTATAAGTTTGGAATATGGCGGGTGAGGGGAATGTAAACAGATGCGCAAGAAGCGCTGAAATAATATATCCGTAAATGGTAAAAGTTTGCCAGTATATTTTGAGGATTACACAGCAGGGTGGCGACAAAGTTAACAAGTTTGTTGTGGAAGCCATGAAAACAACCCAAAATTCTGCCTGACACAGCACGTTTGATAAGGCGGCCATATATGGAGGCAGTGAACTAGTAGTAGATTAAAGGTGCTGCAGTTAAAACTATGTTAGTTGGTTCTTGGCATGGAGCTGGCGCTCCGCTGCCAGGCGAGCTTTCGCCAATCCAAGCCCCTGTCTCTAGGCTACTCCCCAAACAGCACTTCTAAGAACCTTTTGTATAAGATCAAGTGTAGTAGCGTTCTTATAAGTTTAGGATATGGCGGGTGAGGGGAATGTAAACAGATGCGCAAGAAGCGCTGAAATAATATCCGTAAATGGTAAAAGTTTGCCAGTGTATTTTGTGGATAACACAGCAGGGTGGCGACAAAGTTAACAACTTTGATGTGGAATCCATGAAAACAACCCAAATTCCGGCCTGACACACCTCGTTTGATAAAGGGACGATGTATGGAGGCAGCTATATGGACGACTTTTGGAGGTAGCAATGGAGACAACGTGTGGAGGCTGCTATGGAGACAATTCAATTTGGATAGTGCCTGTATGTGGCAGTCCAAAAAAGTTTTCAAACCAGAGGAGCAGGTAGGTGGCCCTCCAGAAAAATGGAATAGATTGAGTGCCTGTATGTGGCAGTCCAAAAAAGTTTTCAAACCAGAGGAGCAGGTAGGTGGCCCTCCAGAAAAATGGAATAGATTGAGTGCCTGTATGTGGCAGTCCAAAAAAGTTTTCAAACCAGAGGAGCAGGTAGGTGGCCCTCCAGAAAAATGGAATAGATTGAGTGCCTGTATGTGGCAGTCCAAAAAAGTTTTCAAACCAGAGGAGCAGGTAGGTGGCCCTCCAGAAAAATGGAATAGATTGAATGCCTGTATGTGGCAGTCCAAAAAAGTTTTCAAACCAGAGGAGCAGGTAGGTGGCCCTCCAGAAAAATGGAATAGATTGAGTGCCTGTATGTGGCAGTCCAAAAAAGTTTTCAAACCAGAGGAGCAGGTAGGTGGCCCTCCAAAAAAATGGAATAGATTGAGTGCCTGTATGTGGCAGTCCAAAAAAGTTTTCAAACCAGAGGAGCAGGTAGGTGGCCCTCCAGAAAAATGGAATAGATTGAGTGCCTGTATGTGGCAGTCCAAAAAAGTTTTCAAACCAGAGGAGCAGGTAGGTGGCCCTCCAGAAAAATGGAATAGATTGAGTGCCTGTATGTGGCAGTCCAAAAAAGTTTTCAAACCAGAGGAGCAGGTAGGTGGCCCTCCAGAAAAATTTAATAGCTTGAGTGCCTGTATGTGGCACTCCCAAAAATTGTTTAAAACAGAGGACCGGGTCGGTGGCCCTCCATAAAAATTAAATGCATAAAGTACTATAGCTAGAGCCAGTGGGCCCTGTCAAAAAATAGCCAGTTTCCTCTGCTTTACTGTACAAAGAGGAGGAGAAGGAGGAAAATGAGGAGGAGGAGGAGTGGATAAATTATTCAGGTTGAGCTTCCTTCACCTGGTGGAGATTGGAAATTAGGAGAAATCCAGGCTTTATTCATCTTGATAAGCGTCAGCCTGTCAGCGCTGTCAGTCGACAGGCGTGTACACTTATCGGTGATGATGCCACCAGCTGCACTGAAAACCCGTTCGGACAAGACGCTAGCGGCAGGGCAGGCAAGAACCTCCAAGGCGTACAGCGCCAGTTCGTGCCACATGTCCAGCTTTGAAACCCAGTAGTTGTAGGGAGCTGTGTGATCATTTAGGACGATGGTATGGTCAGCTACGTACTCCCTCACCATCTTTCTGTAAAGATCAGCCCTACTCTGCCGAGACTGGGGACAGGTGACAGTGTCTTGCTGGGGTGACATAAAGCTGGCAAAAGCCTTGTAAAGCGTACCCTTGCCAGTGCTGGACAAGCTGCCTGCTCGCCTACTCTCCCTCGCTACTTGTCCCGCAGAACTACGCACTCTGCCGCTAGCGCTGTCAGAAGGGAAATACTGTTTCAGCTTGTGCACCAGGGCCTGCTGGTATTCATGCATTCTCACACTCCTTTCCTCTCCAGGGATGAGAGTGGAAAGATTTTGCTTGTACCGTGGGTCCAGGAGAGTGAACACCCAGTAATCGGTGCTGGAATAAATTCTTTGAACGCGAGGGTCACGGGATAGGCAGCCTAGCATGAAATCTGCCATAAGTGCCAGAGTACCAACGCGTAAGAATTCACTCCCCTCACTGGCCTGACTGTCCATTTCCTCCTTCTCCAACTCCTCCAACTCCTCTTCTTCTGCCCATACACGCTCAACAGTGAAGGACTCAACAATGGTCCCCTCTTGTGTCTCGCCAACATTCTCCTCCTCTTCCTCCTCATCCTCCTCCACCTCCACCTCCTCCGATATGCGCTGAGAAACAGACCTAAGGGTGCTTTGGCTATCAAAAAGGGAATCTTCTTCCCCCGTCTCTTGTGAGGAGCGCAAAGCTTCCGACTTCATGCTGACCAGAGAGTTTTTCAACAGGCCAAGCAGCGGGATGGTGAGGCTGATGATGGCGGCATCGCCACTGACCATCTGTGTTGACTCCTCAAAGTTACTCAGCACCTGACAGATATCAGACATCCACGTCCACTCCTCATTGTAGACTTGAGGAAGCTGACTGACCTGACTACCAGTTCTGGTGGAAGTTGACATCTGGCAGTCTACAATCGCTCGGCGCTGCTGGTAAACTCTGGATAACATGGTCAGTGTTGAATTCCACCTCGTGGGCACGTCGCACAACAGTCGGTGAGCGGGCAGTTGGAGGCGGCGCTGCGCTGCCCTGAGAGTGGCAGCATCTGTGCTGGACTTCCTGAAATGCGCACAGATGCGGCGCACCTTCGTGAGCAAATCAGACAGATTGGGGTATGTCTTGAGGAAACGTTGAACTATCAGATTTAACACATGGGCCAGGCATGGCACATGTGTCAGTCTGCCGAGTTGCAGAGCCGCCACCAGGTTACGGCCGTTGTCACACACAACCATGCCTGGCTTCAGGTTCAGCGGTGCCAGCCACAGATCAGTCTGCGCCGTGATGCCCTGTAATAGTTCTTGGGCGGTGTGCCTTTTATCGCCTAGGCTCAGCAGTTTGAGCAACGCCTGCTGTCGCTTAGCGACGGCACTGCTGCTGTGCCTAGAGCTACCGACTGATGGCGCCATGCCCACGGATGGTCGTTCGGAGGAGGAGGTGGAGGAGGGGTGGGAGGAGGAGGAGGCATAGTAGGCCTCAAACACCTGGACCGAGGTAGGCCCCGCAATCCTCGGCGTCGGCAGTATATGACCAGCCGCAGGGTCACACTCGGTCCCAGCCTCCACCAAGTTAACCCAATGTGCCGTCAGCGATAAATAGTGGCCCTGCCCGGCAGCACTCGTCCACGTGTCCGTGGTCAGGTGGACCTTGTCAGAAACGGCGTTGGTCAGGGCACGGATTATGTTGTCTGACACGTGCTGGTGCAGGGCTGGGACGGCACATCGGGAAAAGTAGTGGCGGCTGGGGACCGAATACCGAGGGGCGGCCGCCGCCATGAGGCTGCGAAAGGCCTCGGTCTCTACTAGCCTATAGGGCAGCATCTCCACGCTTAGCAATCTGGAGATGTGCACATTAAGGGCTTGGGCGTGCGGGTGGGTTGCACTATATTTGCGTTTCCGCTCCAGCGTCTGGGGTATGGAGAGCTGAACGCTGGTGGATGCTGTGGAGGATCGTGGAGGCGACGATGGGGTTTTTGTGGCAGGGTCCTGGGCAGGGGGCTGACTATCAGCTGACACAGGGGAAGGAGCAGTGGTGTGCACGGCCGGAGGTGAACGCGCTTGTTGCCACTGAGTGGGGTGTTTAGCATTCATATGCCTGCGCATACTGGTGGTAGTTAAGCTATTAGTGGTGGAACCCCTGCTGATCCTGGTTTGGCAAATGTGGCACACCACAGTCCGTCGGTCATCCGGTGTTTCCTTAAAGAACCTCCAGACTTCTGAAAATCTAGCCCTCGCCGCAGGGGCCCTCGCCACGGGAGCTTCACTAGTTGACACATTTGGCGCTGATGCACCAGCTCTGGCCCTGCCTCTCCGTCTGGCCCCACCACTGCCTCTTCCAACCTGTTCTGGTCGAGGACTCTCCTCCGTCTCAGAAGCACTGTGTTCACCCGGCCTCTCAACCCAGCTTGGGTCTGTCACCTCATCATCCTCCGATCCCTCAGTCTGCTCCCCCCTCGGACTTCCTGCCCTGACAACAACTTCCCCACTGTCTGACAACCGTGTCTCCTCATCGTTGGACACCTCTTTACACACTTCTTCCAGTACGTCAACAAGGTCATCATCACCCACAGACTGCGACTGGTGGAAAACCTGGGCATCGGAAAATTGCTCATCAGCAACCGGACAAGTGGTTTGTGACTGAGGGAAGGGTCCAGAAAACAGTTCCTCAGAGTATGCCGGTTCAAATGGCAAATTTTGCTGGGAGGGGGCAGACTGGGGGGGAGGAGGCTGAGGTGCAGGAGCTGGAGGAGTGCCGATTTCGGTGACATGGGTGGACTGCGTGGAAGACTGACTGGTGGACAAATTGCTCGAAGCATTGTCGGCAATCCACGACATCACCTGTTCGCACTGTTCTGGCCTCAACAGTGCTCTACCACGAGTCCCAGTAACTTCAGACATGAACCTAGGGAGTGTAGCTCTGCGGCGTTCCCCTGCTCCCTCATAAGCAGGTGGTGTCTCACCCCGCCCAGGACCACGGCCTCTGACCCCTGCAGTAGTTGGACGCCCACATCCCCGCCCTCGTCCTCTACCCCTAGCCCTCGGGTTAAACATTTTGAAAATGAGAGTTATAACTTTAATTTTTTTTTTTACTTTTTTTTGTGTTTTTTTTTTGTGTGTTTTTTAGTTTTTAAAACCAAACGATGCTATCCTATTGCTATGGCTATTTTCTAGCCAAGTATGAAAGCACACTGCTATGCCAGATGAGATGACACTGAGTTATTTAAAAAATAAACGTAAAATAAAAAAGGAAATGGCAGACTGTGCCTAATTGAAATCCAACCCCGGGCCCTAATAAATTTTCCCACTTCGGTCTTTGCGATGGATATGTGCGTCACTAAGCGCAAAACACAGTGGTCGCAAGTCTCACTCCAAATTGCTCACAATTTGCTAGTAGATGCACTGCAGCAACTACAGCCACCAGCAGATCAACCAGAAATCAAATATATATAACGCTACTGTAGGCGTAAGTAAGCCGTTTGGATTCTCCTATGGTTATTTTCTAGCCAAGTATTAAAGCACACTACTATGCCAGATGAGATGACACTGAGTTATGAAAAAAATAAACGTAAAATAAAAAAGGAAATGGCAGACTGTGCCTAATTGAAATACAACCCCGGGCCCTAATAAATTTTCCCACTTCGGTCTTTGCGATGGATATGTGCGTCACTAAGCGCAAAACACAGTGGTCGCAAGTCTCACTCCAAATTGCTCACAATTTGCTAGTAGATGCACTGCAGCAACTACAGCCACCAGCAGATCAACCAGAAATCAAATATATATAACGCTACTGTAGGCGTAAGTAAGCCGTTTGGATTCTCCTATGGCTATTTTCTAGCCAAGTATTAAAGCACACTACTATGCAAGATGAGATGACGCTGAGTTATTAAAAAAATAAACGTAAAATAAAAAGAAACTGGCAGACTGTGCCTAATTCTAATCAAACCCCTAATAAATTTTCCCACTTTGGTGTTTGAGGTGGATATGTGTGTCACTAAGAGCTAAACACAACGGTAGCAAGTCTCCCTGCTAATTCCTCACAATATGGTACTAGCTGCACTACTAGTGCCAGCAAGCCCAGCCACAAGCAAATAAAAAAAAAAAGGATAACGTTATTGTAGCCCTAAGAAGGGCTGTTGGGTTCTTGTAGAATCACTCCTGCCTAACAGTAAGCTAATAGAACACCCTAACGCTTTCCCTGACCAGCAGCAGCTCTCTCCCTGGTGGCATCCAGACACAGAATGATCCGAGCAGCGCAGGCAGCGGCTAGTCTATCCCAGGGTCACCTGATCTGGCCAGCCAACCACTGCTATCGACGTGTAAGGGTACCACGTCATGCTGGGTGGAGTGCAGAGTCTCCTGGCTTGTGATTGGCTCTGTTTATGGCCGCCAAAAAGCAAAACGGCGGGAGCTGCCATTTTCTCGAGCGGGCGAAATACTCGTCCGAGCAGCGAGCAGTTACGAGTACGCTAATGCTCGATCGAGCATCAAGCTCGGACGAGTATGTTCGCTCATCTCTAGTGTTAATTTATCTTATTATCTGACCCTTCTGTTCTTTTGATCCACTTCCGTCTCTGTCAAAGTCCAAAGAGACTGGAGCGGGCTTCACTCAATAACTCATGGACACATTTCATATTTCATAGCCGGTAATTCTTTGCTGCATATTGCTGCAAAGACTTACTGGTAACACCTGCTTGCACCGATCACAGTTGTTATCCCATCGATCATAGTTGGCAAAGCTGCCGACGCTTCAAAATAGATGGGCGCCGCCATCTTGGTGAAGATCATCGCTCTCTGTGACGTCATCAGGGAGCGGCGATCCATCGCCATGACATCCTTGGGTCTTCCGAGGCTGTCTCGTTTTTACCTGTTCATTACAATGTGCGATTTGCAAATTGTAATGAATGAGGAGAAAAATCCCCATAAATTGCCATACTGTAAAGGAAAATAGCCAAAGATAAAAAATTTTCTCAAGAAAAACAGACCCAATGTCCTGGCAGGGCACTTTTTACAAATTTTTACAAAGCTGCAGTTGGCAGAATAGACCACTCATATCCGGACAAAAAAAAAAGATGATAAAATATCACTTTTATTTATTCAGATAAAATGTATTACTAAATGCTCAGGGGGATGTGTAATAAAAGCACAGTCGAAAATGACACTTTTTTGCCATTTTGAAAAATAGAAAAAATTCTATAAAAAGTGATCAAAATGTCAAAACGTACAGTCCTAAAAATGGTAGCTTTGAAAAGTCGCAAAAAATGACACCACCCACAGCTCTGTACACTGAAGTATGAAAAGGTTATTAGTGCCAGAAGATGGCAAAATAAAAAAAAAACTTTGTATAGGAGGTTTTAATTATAAAACATTATAAAACCTATATAAATTTGGTATCCCCGTGATCGCACTGACCCAAAAAATAAAGTAAACATGTCATTTGGGGCGCACAGTAAAAGCCATAAAATCCAAGCCCACAAAATGGCGCAAATGTGTTTTTTCACCATTTTTACTGCATTTGAAATTTTTTTTCCTGCTTCCCAGTACACGGCATGGAATATTAAATACCATCACTATGAAGTGATGGTATTTTTGAAGGTGGGGAGTCAAAAATGGAAACAAAACAGGGCCAGGTCGTTAAGGGGTTATTAACATTTTTTTTTTAGAACCAACAGACAAATAACTATACATGTGAAGAAAATATTCTGTTTTGTCATTTTTCCCATTAACAAATTCTTATAAGCAGTAGAATTGTATAAACATTTACCAAGATATGTTAACATTTTTTTACCATTTTCAAGGTTCAGAGACAGGGTGTATGCGTTTTTGGAGAACCTGCTGCATTCTGCCTTCAGCTGACAGGCTGGAGGGGGCACACTTTACCCTATACCTTCTGAACCCTGGCACCTAGGAACACAATCCTGATAAAGAGTAGTATACCTTTTAATATACTATCACAATTTATTTCTAGGTGAAACAGAAATATCCACTGTTATTTACGGCTGAGAATTGAGATCTGTATTTAAAAATCCAATTTTTTATTGTAACTTTAACAGTGAACATCTCAGGTTCTGTTTGACCTAGAAACACAAACCTTATATAATTTTAAAGGTTCTCCTCCTCTTTAATAGGAAAAGAAAATGATGGGAATGTGTTTTTTTTTTGGCAATTGAACCGCATTTGGATTTTTTTTCCAGCTTCCCAGTGCATGTAATGGAATATTAAATAGCGTCACTAGGAAGTACAATTTGTTACACAGAAAATAGACCTTCATGCAGCTCTGTATGAGGAAAAATTAAAAAACTTATGGAATTTTGAAAGTGGGGAGTGAAAAATGGAAACTCCAAAACAACAGAAAGGGCTGTGTCCTTAAGGAGTTAAACTAGTTACTTGTAGGTTCCAGAACTGCAGTTCATAGGAAAGGAATGTCAGCTCAAACTAACACTGGCCTTAAAAAGCATTGACTTTACTCAGAGGAATCTTCCATTTTTTTCCTGTTTATTACAATATTGTTAACCTATATCCAACTCAGTGGTGTTCGTCCCTGTCCATGTTATATAGCGCACACAGATTATGTAGCGCTGCACAGAGCTTGTCAAACCAGTCCCTGTCCCCAATGGGGCTCACAATCTAATCGAAGACATCACATTCACAGCGTCCTCCTGCTACAGCCTCTGGCCACTTCGGACTCCTCTGCCCGCTGTGACCTCTGGTGAAGCTCTCTGGATGTTACTATAGTCCCAGACTGTAATGATCAGCTGGTAAGGTGTCTGTAATGAAGCTTTATTGATAATCCTTGGTCCAATCACAGCAAAATATTTTGAAACCCCAATTGTCACTGGGGCAAAAAAAAAATTTGTCTGGAGGTACAATAATAAAATATACAGTTTCGACTTACATACAAATTCAACTTAAGGACAAACCTATCTTGTATGTAACCCGGGGACCGCCTGTAGTATAAAAATTTATGAAACCGGACATCCGCTTTAAAATAGTTATTTATATAGTTATGAATTATATATGTACACATACCTCAATATATTTTTACTCGTGGTAAGAGCTCAAATTTTTTTGATGTAGAGCTCCAAATCCCCTGAATATATATATATTTTAAATTGAATGACATGTTTAGCCCCTGCAGTTCTTTCAGGTTAAGAACAAAATGGATTTTCTTGTTTTGTCTTGCCACAAGGCCACAGTGTTCTCAGTTTTATGAATTTGTTGTTTTTTATATTTGAGAGATTGTTGAGAGTTGTTGAGTTACAATTATTGTCCTTGAGATAAAAGGAGACAGGAGCTAAAGTTTCCTTATTCAACCATTATTAAAGGGTATAAATCACAAGGAAAACCTATTAGGACATATAAACAAAATTAAAGGTATCTTTTCTAGTAATAAATTTATTTTCGTGTTTGTTAAAAAAGGTTAAAGTGTAAGGAAACCTTGGGAGCAAATTTCAGAAATGAATTTGAAAAGTGAAAACTACTGGCTGTAGATGCCGGCATTGCCTGCGATAGTAAATAACTGCTCTTCGCTATAACAAAATACAATGGGGGACATTTACTATGGTGTTTCTGTCAGTTTTGTAGCACTTTCACCGCATGTTCTACTTTTTGATATATTCATTAGCTCGTGGCACCAGAAAAACTGGTGACTTCTTCTGTCTGCTCCATCTCTGCTCGAAAAGGGGCGTGGCTTTGGCAAATCCAAACTCCAATACAATTAATATGTGTCGTGGTCATTTTTTGGCGCTGTAAACTGGTGGAAAACTGGAAAAATAATTTGGTCTAGCAGGGACCCAAAACTGTGCTACTGCACTCAGCTCACACTAGTGTACCCGCTTTACTAAGAGCGTTAGGGAAGGGGCAACCAACACTCTAAACTTCAGGAGAGCAAATTTTCAGCAACTAAGGGAAGACCTTAAAGGCATAGACTGGGGTAATGTTCTCAAAGACAAAAGCCCCTCCCCCCCCAAAAAAAAATGGGACTTTTTCTCATATATTCTGAAAAAGTCCTGTGAGAAACACATACCTTATGGGAAAAAGCATTAGAGGAACAAGAAAAAGCCTATGTGGCTCACTAGTCTTGTAAGGAAAGCAATAAGCGGGAAAGATAAGGTGTTTAAGGTGCTAAAACATGAAGGTAGCGATGAGGCATTACAGGATTATAGAGAGAAAAATAAATCCTGTAAAAAGCAGATAAAGGCCGCAAAAATAGAGACTGAGAGAAATATTGCCAGGGAGAGCAAAAATAATCCCAAATTATTTTTCAAGTATATAAATGATAAGAAACTAAAGACAGAGAGTTTGGGTCCCCTTAGAAATAACATGGGGTCATGGTGGAAGGAGATGAGGAAAGGGCCAATCTACTGAATGTCGCCTTCTCAACTGTCTTTACCCAGGAAAATCCCCTGGTGGAAGACACAATGAGGAATAATGTAAATTCTTTTTGGAATGTCAACAGTTTAACCCAGGAAGAGGTACGGCACCGCCTCGCAACCACTAAGATAGATAAATCACCTGGGCCAGATGGCATACACCGCTGGGTTCTGCATGAACTATGTACGGTGATAGACAGACCGTTATTTTTAATATTTGATGATTCACTGAGGACGGGTTATGTTCCACAGGACTGGCGCATAGCAAATGTGGTACCAATATACAAAAAAGGATCAAATAGCGATCCTGGAAACTACAGACCCGTGAGTCTAACTGCTGTGGTGGGGAAAATATTTGAGGGGTTTGTTAGAGATGCTATCCTGGAATATCTCATTGTGCACAAACTTATAACCCAGCGTCAGCAGGGGTTTATGAGAGATCGGTCCTGTCAGACTAATCTGATTGGTTTCTACGAAAAGGTGAGTTCAAGACTCGATATGGGGAATGCTGTGGATGTTGTATATCTGGACTTTTCTATTTGACATCGTGCCACATAAAAGGTTGGTATATAAAATGAGACTGCTGGGAATAGGAGAAAATCTGTATATTTGGGTAATTGGCTTAGTGATAGAAAACAGAGGGTGGTCATTAATGGCACATTCTCAGATTGGGTTGACGTTACTAGTGGAGTGCCATAAGGGTCAGTATTGGGGCCACTTCTTTTTAATATTTTTATTAATGAACTTGTAGTGCAGTGATGGCGAACCTTTTGGAGACAGAGTGCCCAAGCTACAACCAAAACTCTTGTATATGTCGCAAAGTGCCAACATGACAATTTAAGCAGTAACTTATTGATTCCAGCTGTATCACAAGTTTTGATTGTATTTGCGCCCTGAGTTCACCAATACATTAGAAAGATGATGTAGAAATTTGGATTATAGCTTCCCTCCAGGGGCTCCTGAAGAGGAAGGATCAGGGGACCCAGAGCAGGAGCTCCAATGACAATCCATCTCTATCCACGCCTTCATGCTCCTCCTGTAGTCCTGGCAGCCAAATAGCGCTGAGCATGGCACATCTTGGACTGTATTGGATCACAGTCCTAGCTGGCAAACTCTGTGTTGGGGTGAAGGCCTGGGTGCCCACAGAAAGGGCTCCGAGTGCCACCTCTGGCACCCATGCCATAGGTTCGCCACCACTGTTGTAGTGGGTTTACACAGTCAAGTTTCAATATTTGCAGATGATACTAAGCTGTGTAAAGTAATAAATACTGAGGTCGATAGTTTAGCATTACAGAGGGATTTGTGGAAGCTTGAGGAGTGGGCAGAGAAATGGTTGATGAGGTTTAATGTAGATAAATGTAAAGTTATGCACTTGGGCCATGGAAACAAAAAGTATAATTATGTTCTAAACGGTCAATTACTTAGTAAAACTGGAGCTGAAAAGGACTTAGGGGTATTGGTGGATGGTAAACTTAATTTTAGTGACCAGAGCCAGGCGGCTGCTGCTAAAGCAAATAAAATTATGGGATGTATCAAGAAAGGAATTGATTCTCATGATAAAGACACAGTTTTGCCCTTATACAAATCCCAGGTCAGACCACACATAGAATATTGTGTACAGTTTTGGGCACCAGTGTATAAAAAGGATATAGTAGAGCTGGAACGGTTGCAGAGGAGAGCAACCAGGATTATTAGGGGAATGGGGGGATTAGAATACACTGACAGATTACAAAATTTGGGATTATTCAGTTTAGAAAAAAGACGACTGAGGGGAGACCTCATTACAATGTACAAATACCTGAACGGGCAGTACAAGGATCTCTCCAAAGATCTTTTTATACCTCGGCCTGTGACCAGGACAAGGGGGCATCCTCTACGCCTAGAGGAGAGGCGATTTTACCATCACCATAGACAAAGGTTCTTTACTGTACGAGCAGTGAGACTATGGAACTCTCTGCTGCAGGAGGTTGTTATGGCGGACTCTATGTACATGTTCAAGAGAGGCCTGGATGCCTTTCTGGAGAGCAAAAATATCACGGGTTATGGGGATAAAACATTTATTTAATTCTTAAAGGTTGGACTTAATGGACTTGCGTCTTTTTCCAGCCTTATATACTATGATACTATGATACGATGCCTACTGCCTTTCCCTCTGGCATCCAATTCCGACTGGACGAGCTATCGGACGAGGTCAGCCACTGATGCATTGCCGCAGCGGCCATTGCTGCACTCCAGGGCAGGGTGCTTAAAGGGAACCTACCACCACAAATCTACCTATAAAGGTAGATTGGGTGGTAGGTGGATCATTGGGACGTGAGGATAGCCCTTTTAAGGGCTAATCCTCACGTCCCTGCACTTTTTTGAGAACTTTAATTTGATATTTATTCAAATTTACTTATGTGGCTACCGGGGCGTGGAGTAGCCGCTTATGAGATTACACGAGGCGGCTACTCCACGCCCCGGTAGCCACTTTACCCCTCCTACTCACCCATCTTCGGCGCGCAGCTCCGCGTAGCTGCGCGCCCTCGTCCGGGGAGCCTGCCGTCTGCGCATGCGCAGAAGAGCAGGCCCGCGCCTGTTTCGGAGTTGTGACCGCGCAGGCGCGGGCCTGCTCTTCTGCGCATGCGCAGACGGCAGGCTCGCCGGACGAGGGCGCGCAGCTACGCGGAGCTGCGCGCCGAAGATGGGTGAGTAGGAGGGGTAAAGTGGCTACCGGGGCGTGGAGTAGCCGCCTCGTGTAATCTCATAAGCGGCTACTCCACGCCCCGGTAGCCACATAAGTAAATTTGAATAAATATCAAATTAAAGTTCTCAAAAAAGTGCAGGGACGTGAGGATTAGCCCTTAAAAGGGCTATCCTCACGTCCCAATGATCCACCTACCACCCAATCTACCTTTATAGGTAGATTTGTGGTGGTAGGTGCCCTTTAACCTGTTCTCCGACTGCAAGACACATTTCTGGTCGCAGGGACAGAAAATGTTCTTGGTGTCAGAAATGTATCTGCACAGCGTAACAATACAAAATATGCATGCCCTTTCCGAGAGCAAGCTGGTAACCAAGTTGGTGCAGATACTGACACTTTATGTAAATATCCGCCATTGTGTTAACAAAAACTATTTTATATTTATCTATCTCTCTGACTGTCTATCTCTCTGACAGTTTCTGTTTCTCTCTGTCTCTGACTGACTGACTGTCTGACTGTCTCTATCTCTGACTGTCTCCATCTCTGACTGTCTCCAGCTGTCTCTGTGACTATTTCTAAGTGTCTCTGACTGTCTCTGTCTGTTTTTATCTGTCTCTGTCTCCGACTGTCTCTGTTACTGACTATCTCTGCCAGTGATGGTCTTTGCCCATCTCTGTCTCTGACTGTTTTTGACCATCTCTGACCATCTCTGTCTCATACCATTTCCATCCCTGAGTGTCTCTGTCTCTGACTATCTCTGTCTCTGACTGTCTCTGTTTGTCCCTGTCTATATCTGACTGTCTCTGACTCCAGTTTTCTCTGACTGTCCATACCTCTGATTGTCTCTGACTGTCTCTGTCTTTAATTGTATCTGACTGTCTCTGTCTCTGACTTTCTCCATCTCTGACTGTCTCTATCTCTGCCTGTCTCTGGCTATATCTGCCTGTCTCAGACTGTCTTTGAGTATGGTTTTCTTGGTTTTTCTCTCTCTCCAATTGTCTGTTTGTCTGTGACTGTGATTGTCTCTGAATATATATGTATTTGTATCTGACTGTCTCTGTTTATGTCACTTTGTCTATGGGGAGATTTATCAGAAGTGTCTGAGAGCAGAACTGTTCTAGTTGCCCATGGCAACCAATCAAAGCTCAAGTTTCATTTCCCACAGCTGTTTATAAAATTACAGCTGATATCTGATTGGTTTCCATGGGCAACTGAAACAGTTCTACCTCATTACCATCTCTTTATCCCTATCCATATTACCTCACACATAAGCTGTCTTATACTCACTGCCTATAGTAACCAATCAAAGCTCAGAGCTCACATTAATAACCTGTGGCAAAATAGCAACCAATCATGGCTCAGCTTCTAACTGCCACAGCAGCAGACAATGGCTCCTGCATATGGTGGTTAATAAGTGTATTTTGGAAAGTGAGGGGTGAACACTTGGGTTCAAAACCGGGTCCATGACGTTCCTTGACTCACAGAAAGCGGCTGTGCAAAATTTGGTGATTGCAAATGCAACGTTGCAGATTCTTTTAGTGGACATACATACATACACTCTGCTTTATATATTAGACTAGCTGCCGGGAATAACTACGGTTAGCTATAAAAAAATAGAATGGGTTTACAAAAAATATTTTATGTGTATGTATTTCTCTTTCTGACCGTCTCTTTCACTGACTGTCTCTGACATCTCTGTTTCTGACTGTCTCTTTCAGTGACTGTATCTGACCGTCTCTGTCTCTGACTGTCTCTTTCAGTGACTGTCTCTGCTGTCTCTTTCAGGGACTGTCTCTGACCGTCTCTTTCAGGGGCTGTCTCTGACCGTCTCTTTCAGGGGCTGTCTCTGACCATCTCTTTCAGGGGCTGTCTCTGACCGTCTCTGACATTCTCTGTCTTTGATCGTCTTTAAGTGACTGTCTCTAACTGTCTCAGTGACTGTCTCTGAGTGAGTCACAGAGAGCGGCTGTGCAAAATTTGGTTATTGAAAATGTGACAGTGCAGATTCCTTTAGTGGACACACATTTACTCAGCTTTATATATTAGATTTTTAATGTCAACAAATTTCCCCCTATTCACAGCATAGGAGTTCCAGCAATGTGAGCCTGACGTATCTTGAAAATTGAGATCCATTGTAACCCAAATGTTTGGAATGGCAAGTAGAGAATGTAGGGCATATTTATCTGGACCTCTGTGCAACGCCCTGAAATAATCGCAAATGCTAGCTCATTGCTAGCTTTTGCGATTATTTGCCCCGATCCGCCACCTTCACGCCAGTGGGGCGTGAAGGGGGGGGGGGGCGCGGCCGGCCGGGCGTTTTTTCTACATCAGGCCCTGCCTGGTGTAGGATAAACTCTGCGCTGCCGGCAGCCCCGATACATCAAGAGGCGGAAGCCTCTTGATGTATCGGGCTGCGAACTTGCAGCGGCGGGGCACGAGTGCCAGCGTATGATAAATATCCCCTTGTGTCTCTATTAATCATACGTGGAAATATGCTACAATGTTCAAGTCTGTTCTGAACATCCAGAACTTCAGATTCAGGTTTAGCTGCCTTCCTTCGGTACTGAAGTGTGTTAATTCTTTGAAGGACACAAGCAAAGCCACCATCGGCATTTAACTGCAGGTAGTGCTCCATCATTTTTCCATGGATTGTCACTTCCCAATGACATCATGGTCTGGCAACATCTAAAGAGATGAAGAGTGCTGGCATGGATTGCTAGTGTTACCGCTTGGCTGTGACTGATTTTGGGGTCAGCATATGATCACAACCCCAAACCAAGTTCATTGAGACTGCCCATTCCTAGTCTCTATGGCACTGATGGAAGTAGCCAAGTATTGCCCTCAGCTATCTCAAAGTCACAGAGATAAATAGATTTTGGGGTACAAATGACCCCCATTCTATTGAAATGTAAGGATATCACTCTGGAAGCGAGCTCTGGAAACCTTGGAAGTTCCTAGAGAATGCTGAAGATCCGGCGGGGAGTGAAGGGAGGTGCCAGATTATAAGGGTGAGCTGGAATAGGGGACACCCGTGACACATAGCTGATGTCACAACCAGCAAGTCCCGCCCTCATTAGGAAAAGCTGAGAGGATATTACAGATAGCCTTATATATCTATTAGCCCTATATCTCAGAATAGGAAGCATGATATGTGTATTGTTGGAATTGTTGTCAAAGACTCTCTCTAGCTGTGGTAAAACAATTTTTTGTCAAATAACTTTACAGTCAAACTTTAAATTGACTCACATAATAAAACAGCTGAAGTAATCTGGCTCTTTCCTGCCTATTTTATTTTAGTCAACCGCTTTTCTCTTCTATTAGTTACAGAATTTTTTTCACGTTTGCCAAAGGAGTACTGCAGCTGAATGGCTGTAATAGAAGTCTGCAAAGTATCCCACACTACAGGTATACAATGCAATATGTCTACTCCCAATGTAACCCTTTTTAAATGTGCGCTCTCCATCATCACAGGCAGATGGGACCATGAGAAGGAGTAACATCAGGGGCAGAAGGTAATATATGCTGACCATAGAAGGCTGGTAGTAGGGCGGAAAATCCAGACATATCTCTCAATATGTGTACAGCACCCAAAAATCTCCATTCAAGAGAAGCTGTTAATAAAATAGCACATTCTACGTACTACACGATTTCAATCTAGTTTTTCAAGCTTATCTTAAAATGCTTCCAATGAAAATTATTTCTTATACTGCAAAAAACAAGTACGGTAGTCCTGGGGAATTAAAAATATAAAACGACATTGATATGGATTAGAATATGGTGAAAACGAATTATTTTTTAACAGTAAAAAAGTTAAAATGCAAATATATATATATATATAATATAGCCTTTTTAAAAAATTTTTGCTACTATTTTGTGGGTCAGTATGAATATAACAATATTATTGTGCAGGCTTATTTATGTTTTTTAATTTAATTTAATATTAAAATTATTAATATTAGTTTTCTTTCAATCATATGCTGCTATAACATCTGTTTTTAATTTCCAGGGCTTGTTTTTTGCAGGATAAACTGTACTATTCATTGGAATTTATTACTTTTTAGTTTAAAAAAACTGGTTACTTTTTATTTTCATTTACATTTAGAAGTTATTAATTAATGTGATGTGTTCTTTTTTTTTAAATTTCAAAATTATTCTTTCCAAAAACTTTGAATTATCCAATCTAGATATTTCTGAAAGAATCCTAAAGTGATGTCTCTACCATGTGTTAGTCAGAGATTTTCTATTATCCAGAAAGCTTTTCATTGTGCTGCATTTTCCGTTACCTCTTTCTCGAACTTTTATCTATTTATTTATTTATTATTTTTTGTGGCCTTGGGCAGAGTTAAAATATTGCTAGCAAACTCTTATTGTATCAGTACAATGGCTGTATCTAAATAAATAAATGTGGTAAGGCCCAATCTTAAATGTAAATTGGGATTTCTCTGCTGTATCGAATCAGCAAAATACAGAACTAAACTACAGTAGTTTCAAAAAGTATATTTGTGAACCAACAAATCAGCTTTTTATGTTTCTGAAACACTGAACTTTGAATGACTCAACTTTTAATTTAAAATGTGCTTAATTTCATGAATCATTAAAATAATATATAATTAATGTCTTCTCCGGGATGCTCCGGTCCCGCGGCTCCTGTTCTGTCTTCTGTCTGCTGTAACAAGAGGCAGAGACGCATCCATGTGCTCTGCTGGCTGGCCCATACTATGACGTCACCAGCAGCCGCATCATAGTGTGTGCCAGCCAGCAGAGTGCATGGCCGCGGCACTGCCGCTTGTTACAGTAGACAGAAGACAGAGGAGGAGCCGCGAGGACTGGAGCCTCGCGGAGAAGACAGAAGAGGAGCCGCAAGGAGCATGTGTGAGCCACGCCGAGCATTGGGGCACCAGAAGGTGAGTATGTAAGTCTTGGGCAAACTGGGGGCTGGCTACTATAGTGGGATGGCTGGCTGAACAGTAAAGGGGACTTGCTGGCTAACAAAGGGGGCTGGCTGGCTATATACTAAAAGGGGCTGGCTGTATATTACAGAGGGCTTGCTGTCTATATACTGGGAGGCTGTGACCAATGCATTTCCCACCCTAGGCTTATACCCAAGTCAATAGGTTTTCCCAGTTTTTGGTGGTAAAATTAGGGGCCTTGGTTATACTCGGGTATATATGGTAATAAGTAATGCGTCTTTGTTTCAATAACAAAGAAATTTATAATAGCATCAATCATCCCTCAGAGGTTTCTGTTTTTGCATTTATATTTTATACACCTCACTGGAGATGAGCACATTTAAAAAAAAAATTAGATTCTGCAGCTTCACTCAATTTTTTTGTCATAAAGTGCTTATTAAAAATGCTATTTTTAAGCACTTGGAGAAACCCCCTGACTCTCTACTACTGCTACTGCAGGGTGCCAAGACTATTAGCTACTTGGAGCCCCTCTTCTATTGACTACTGGGACTTAACACTTTGCACTCTTGGCTACAGAGGCCCTCCTCCCATTGGGAAATGGAGACCTCCTCAGTTATTGGCTAAAGGGAGCCCCCTCTCTGTTCAGCTACTGGGACCCACTCTTTTTTTGCTCAGGGTCTCTTCCTGTTCAGTTTGTCTGTTTTAACAGGAGGAAGAACACGCAACTCCTTGATAAATTTCAAGGGGGATGAAGCTGGAATCACTCAATCACTCAATCAACAGCGCCAATGAGGTGAAAGTACATGTGGCCCAGTTGCTGGTTCTGAGGTCCCTCCCTTTTCATGTGATGGTCTCTCGACACTGTCTGGGAAATAGCACACCAGCAACCCGGCCTGCTCTCTGTTCTCATGCTGAGTTTGTGACATAGAAACAATGCCCCCATAGTAACCAATATAGTCACTGTGCCCCTAAATTAACCAATACAGTTCCGGCCACAACAAGTATTATTATGAGCAGGGGTCTCCGATGGGGACTGAGGTCCCTGACATTGCGTCAGATGTTGGGGCCCAGTGTTGAATTCATTGCCCTACCAGTGGTATGACACATTGGATTCTATTGTCCCTACAGCCTGTGCTCTTCCGCCAGTTGGCCCACTTTGGGGCATGATGTTTTGGATAACGCCAATGGCATACTTACCATAATCTCCACCAGAAAAGCAGCAGAGAGTAAAATAAAAAATCTTCCCCAGGTCAGAACTGGTTGAAACATGTCCGACCTGAGGGAATTGCATTCAGATCTACAAAGAGGCCAGTCTAAATGAATTTGCCCCAAAGGTATTTACGAAATTCTGGTTTGGCATCATGAGTGTAAGATTTTGGTTTTTATAATATGGTTTTTTTTTTTTTAATAATTCCAAGCTTTATTGTGCAAAATATACAAAATATTAAAAGTTACACATACATTTCTACATGCAGATGTCAAAGTTATAAATACATTAAATCCATTCCCCTTTTGATGTCATAGATGGGGTAAAAAATATTACACACATACTTTTTCATGTAAATACGATTTCAAAGCTTCACATTGCACATATGATATCTATGACATTATCTGCTGATGTGTACAAATAATTTTTAATTTTTGCCCTCAGGGACCCAATCAAAGGATACAGGTTCAGCTTATAAAATTCTGAGGTCTCTCCGGACATTTCAACTCCTAAATAGCGGAATTTTTCCTTACACTGTATTTCACAGCTCTCCTTCGCCCACTCTTTAGTTTTTAAGTCCAGGGGCATAATAACGGATTTGCTCCAGTTTACCTCCATTCCCGATAAACCCCCGTATTGTTCCACTACCTGAATAGCTTTGGGTACCGAGGTTGGGGACTTGCTTAGGTACAAGACTAGATCGTCCGCATATAGACATATTTTGTCTTGGGGGTCCCCACATCCTCCTGCCCACACACCCTCCTCGCTCCTAATTTTAATAGCCAGCGGTTCTATATAGATGGCAAACAGAAGGGGGGACAGGGGGCATCCCTGTCTAGTTCCCCGAGATAATAGGAAAGCTTCCGATTCTTTTCCCATTGCTCTCACTCTGGCCACCGGCGCATTATATAAACATTTTATGTATCCAATAAAGGCCGGGCCCACTCCAAATCCCTCCAGGGTCTCCCATAGGAAGCTCCACTGCACCCTATCAAAGGCTTTAACAGCATTCAATGACAGGATGGAGCGGAGCTCCCCCTCCCCCATTTCAATGACAGAGTACATCCTCTGGATGCAGTCCCCCGTGCTCCTGCCAGGAATGAAACCATTCTGATCTCTATGTATAATATCCTTAATTACCTTTTGTAGTCTCATCGCCAGTACTTTAGCCAAAAGTTTCACATCGGTATTCAGCAACGAAATAGGGCGGTAGGAGGCTGCATCCAGAGGATCCTTATCTTGTTTTGGTATCAATAAAATACCCACCTCTGCCATCGACCCCGATACTGTCCCTCTTTGAAATATTTCCCTGCACACCTTCTCTAATTTCGGGAGTAAAGCACCATGATATTTTTTATATAGAGCAAATGGGATTCCGTCTGATCCCGGGGAGGAATCTTTACCGAACGAGAAAATTGCCACCTTTAATTCGTCCTCAGATATTGGGGCATCCAAGCTTTCCCTATCCTCCTGGGAAATCCTTGGGCCCTGTAACTTACCCAGGTATTCCTTAATCCTCCCAATCGGGGCTTTAGAATTGGATTGGTATAATTCCTCATAAAATTTACTCAAAATTTGTAATATTTCAGATGAGTCCCTAGTTATTCTCCCATCCTGTCCCCTGAGCGCGGATATTGTATTATTTTTCCCGTTATACTGGATCATTCTAGCTAAAGTTCTACCGGATTTCCCCTGTTCTACAAATTGATTCTGGTCCCTAAAAAAGGCCTTATGTTGCGCTTTTTGTGTTAAGAAATTATTAAGGGCTTCCCTGCTATTAGCGGCTTTTTCCCTGAGACTCTCCGTTGGTGATATCAGGAGTTCCTGCTCCGCTACCCGCATTTCTTCTTTCAGTTTCCGCTCTTCTAGCCCAAATTGAATCTTTGCCTGTTTGATGTGTTTAGAATATATGCCCCTTAAATACAGTTTGTAAGCATCCCAAACCGTAAGTAGGTCAGCTGTACCTAAATTCATAGTCCAAAACCATTCCAACTTCCCAATCATATCCAGCTTAGGCTCTAACAACGCAATCCAGTATGGGTTGAGTTTAATACGTCTAGGGCTCCTTTCCGGGTTTTTTAGTATAATCATGACTAAGGCGTGGTCAGAGACCACTATTTCCTCATATACCATTTTCCTGATAAGCCTTAGAAATTCTCTATTCACTAGGCACAAATCAATTCTAGATAGTGTATGGTATGTCTTACTCATACATGAAAATACTCTCTTATTCCCGTAAAGTGAGCGCCAGACGTCCACCCATCCCAAACTTTCACATAGATAGCTGAGTTTGCCCCTCTTAATCAGTGCCGGTTGTAGCCCCCGGGAAAAATTGAAACGGTCTTTATACTCATCCATTACCAGATTAAAATCACCCATAACCATAAATGGGGCATCGTCTAGATTTTCCAAGAACTTCACCAGTAAATGGATTACCTCCAGGGATGCTGGTGGTGGGAGATATACAAAAGCCAAAGTGATTTTGCTTCCTTTTAAGGTGCCGTGAAGGAAAATAAACCTACCTTCTTTGTCTATAAGTTGCTTTTCTATCCTAAAATCTATATTCCTATGTATGAGGACTGAAACCCCTCTTGAGAAGATATTACCAAAGGAGTGAAATTCCTCCCCTACCCAATTCCTCCTGAATCTGATGACATGCTCTTCTACAAGGTGGGTCTCAATCAGTGAGACAATTGCTGGCTGGTGTTTACTGATAACATCAAATATCTGACATCTTTTAAGCTTTTTGCTACACCCTCTGATATTCCATGTTATTATTTTCACCTCGGACTCCATTTAATCATGGGAGAAAGACAGGAGAAGAGAAAGAAAAAAAAAAAAAAGACCCTCCAGCGGACCCCCCCCCCCCCTTCTCCAACTGACCCGATTGCATACCTCCTCCTACTACTCCGGGTCTCAAGTTTTCCTCCTAACGCCATCCACCCCCCCTCCCACAATTACCCCTCCCACCCTCGACATAAACCATAATTCGTCCTCATTTTATTTTCGATGTCCCTTCCAATACAACAGACCTTATGCGGGTTGTCTGCCCATCTCTTATTTCAGGCCCTCCTGGTCTAGCCATTTTCCCACTTCTTCTGGTGTGGAGAAAAACAGTGCTTTATCTTTATAAATGACCCGTAATTTAAAGGGAAATAGCAGTGCATATTTCAATTGTGCTTCCATCAACCTTTTTTTCACCCCTTTAAATCTGGCCCTTTGCAGCTGGGTTTCCCTGGAAAAGTCTGGGTAAATTGAGACCTTGGCTCCGTTTAGGACAATTTCGGTTTTCTTTTGGCTTTCCTGCAAAATTCTGTCCCTATCTTGTGAGTTAATCAATTTCACCAACACTGCTCTAGGGGGTAGACCCGGTGGGGGTTTATGCAGGGGTATACGGTGTGCTCTTTCTACCCCAAAAACGGATGAAAGACATTCGCTTCCAAAGGTCTCTATTAGACCTTTTTGAATGATCTGGGGCAGCTCTCTGTTGTGTTCTTCCTCCGGAATACCAACAATGCGGATATTACTTCTTCAAGATCTGTCCTCCAAATCTGTTTTTTTTTCCTGCATACTCTTATTTTTCTGTTTACTCAACTCCATCTCCTTTTTTATTTCTTTCATCTGGTGGGCCAGATTATTACATTCCTTTTCCATCTCTTTAGATTTTTCCTTTAACTTACTCATTTCATCTCTTATGACCATTACCTCTGACTGCAAAGAGCCAAGTTGTTGGTTTAGCTCTGCTATTGCCCCCTTCGATTCTTCCACTGCCACCTTTGTTTCCTTAACAGCTGCTAGAATCTCTTGTAGGGTCTCTTTCAGTTCCCCAGGTAATTCCTCCACCTGCAAAGCCATAAACCTAGAACCTCCTTCTGCTCCACCCTCTGGTTCTTTAGCATTTTGTCTGGTTTTTGCAGGGGATCCTTTCCATAATTTATCAAACCCCCCCCCCTGATTTCCGCTGAGTGGCTTTGGGGCCCATTATCCTTCCCAGGATCTCAATTCTGATTAACTGAGAACTTTTCCCCACTCCAATGCTTCTCTCAGCACAATCTATAACTTCAATGTCTAATCATGTACCGAACTTCTACGGTGCAAACGTAATACAATAACAAGATTGCTATACCATTGCTATACAAAATTTTTACACATTATGACATAAATTTACCAAAGAAACAGTTTGTGTTGGAAGCTTGCACAGTAAGCACTTCCTGAGGTTTAACCAATACACATAGATACAGTATAGCCCTGCGAATTCTGTATAATAAATGGTATCCAAGATTGAGGCCATCACACTCAAATTTCAGGGTTTAAATCCTCCTACTCATAACTCCCACATAAGCCATAGGCATGCTCAAGCCCATAGCAGATTCAGAGCAATTTTAGTGGGTCGGTGACTAGGGGTATTGAATAGGCAGTCCCCTGCACACCCTACCAATATAGGAATGATAAACCATACATTAATACCGTTTAATCGTGCCTTGGGACACCACCAATTCATTCGGCGATTGCCGTGTTATGTTGTACCCTCAAAACCTATTCAGGCACCGCAAATGTACAGTATTATCTTAATACAAAGGTCTTCAGACACCATCAGTTCATTAGGGTATTACCATGTTAGGTTGTGCCCTCAGTACCTAGTCAAACGCCACACATATACAATATCGGCTTGGTACAAGGGCAAAATAACAATATACTATGATGTCATAAATTCACCCCCTAAAGAAAAACAGTAGATGTTAGTAACATATAAGGCAGACACCGCCTAAGGTATGTTAAGTGTACAAAGTGTATTAAGTAACACTGTAAATCCCTTGTATTTCCCACAATCAATGGAAGAGTGCTCCATTCATTAGTTTCCTTTGATCGAATCACGAAGCACCGCCAATGAATTACTCTTTGGTAGAATATGGCAAATGAGCCTTTCCAGAAACCACGTTGTTAGATAAGTTAGAGAAGTTAGTATCACAAGTCACTTCCTATCCTTCTGGCTGCGCACAAGCAGTAATTCAGATATTTGTCTTCCAAAGTATGCTGAGCCTTGTGATCCCTTGCCCAGCGTGCATGAGCAGTTTTTAGTGGTTTATTTAGTGGATTAGTCAATATAAACCTAGAGCCAGAGAGCCCCTTTCCCACTCCTCTTCTGCTGTTAAAACAAGCCTCTCATGTGGGTAGCAAAGGACGGAACGGCAGGTTAAACAGTCATATAGCATAAAGCAAAGCGTAGCATAAGGAGGGTGGGTTAAGTAAGCATAGAGCAGCCAGCACAAGACACAGCCATGCCGAGGTGGTGAGTTTTAAATGGACAAAAAGCAGCAGATTATAACATAGCGGAGCCAGGAGAATAGAATAAGAGGATTAAAGCAGCCGGCACAGGGAAGCAGAAAACTCACGCTTGTATAGTCATCCAAAATTCTTCAGCAGCGTTGGTTCCTCTTATCATTTGACTTCCTCGAGCCATCCGACAGGGCAGTGCTCTCCCGATTTTCCTCCAGACCAAAACATTTCATATCAGCATCAGTGCTTCCCTCTCACACCGCGTCATGTGTCCCGACTCACATCACCTTCGCCTCTCCTCTGATCGGGACTCCCACTGTCATCAGGGTCCCGGTACGCTAATGCCGTTGTCTAAAGGAGTGCCCTCAATCTCGGCCCTCCTGTCCTTGCAGGGCTTGCTGGTTTGCTGGCATGGGCGAGGTATACGGACGCCGGGTCACCAGGCTATTGGAGCCGTTACCTGACGGAGCACGCGCCGGCATGGACTATGCCAGCGGGGATGGACAGGCATGGGGACGCCGAGTCTCGGGCATCAGATCGAGGGTAGGCGGAGCCGCAGGGAGGGGAAGAGGAGCGGCCTCGACGTCACTCTCCTACGTCATGCCGTCACGCGTCCGACTGCACTCCTAATATGGTTGTATTTAGTAAAATAGAATATGTATGTATTAAACTAGTGTGTGCACATATGATTTTTTGGGTGTTATAAATATTACTCATTAACAATATATTCATCACACATATTTTCTAATTAAATGCAGTCTTTGTCCTTTCAACCACCATCAGTAGCTTGATATTATTTTCGGATGTTGTTATGATATAATAATATAATTGCTCCTTAAACATTGTGTGTTACAGCACTTTTTTATGTGAGTCATAGGCTTTATTTACTGGTGTTATATGTAACTTTGCGTGCTGTGAACTACTTGGAAATTCACTTAGTCTCTTACTGATGAGACTGATTTTGAAGCAATTTATTAATCTCAATGTAATAAATTATTTTTTTTATTGGTACAGTGAAATCAAATAGTTTCGTTTCACCATAACTGTGTGATAGAAACTACAGAGTAGCCATGTTTTTTTATATGTGGCGCTGTAACACGCCCACAAATTTTGAAATGGGCAAAGGGGCCGTCCCTATGTGAAAAAAAGAATACATTTTAAAAATTGGAATAATTAACGAATAAAGAATATTGCTCAAATGTTTCTATTGCTAGTATTCTCCAGTATTAAAAGAAACAAACAAGAATTCTGTTATTTTCATTTTGAATTTTACTGATTTAATACCACAAATGACAAAACCAGTAGTGACCAAAATGTTTGTTACCTTAATGACCAATTAATTTTTTTTCTATAATTTTACTCGCTCTTTCTTTTAATGTGAAGACCTAACATTTTTACTGGTGCTATTTGGGAACATAAATTGTTTTAATTTATTTCGTCCTATTGGAGCAGCGCTGTCAGGATGGTAAGTAGCAGCCCTGCATGCCCCTGAGTAACACCTAATGCCCCTCTTAGTACCTAACATTGGTTGGCAGTAAAGTCCTAGCCAATCAGCATTAAGTTTACTTTCTCATTGATCACTCAGCCCAATCTCTGAGTGGCGGAGGAGAGAACTCTCAGGGATACGGTAGTGCGTGGTACTGGCATGGGGACTGGGACTAGTAGTCAGTACTACTGCCACTGTGCCAGCTAGGTCGGCAGCTTGGCTAACATGTAAGTAGGAGGAATTCTAGAAAATTAATGATAATTTAGAAAAGTAATGTGTACCATTGTCTGGGCTACATTCAGTCGGGGCCCCCACCAGATTTTGCGCCCAGGGGCCCACACCTACAGTGAATCCGGCCCTGGATATGATGTATCATGCTGTAAGCCTAAAACTGACAGGAATTCCATCAGATCATACCACTTGCATGATACAATTGGCAACTAGGATCCTTCATTAGTCCCCATCAACCAGACCGCCATATGCATGATTGGCATTGAAACTTCATTTTCACTTCCTGTTGCTAAATTAGCGCTGGGAATTTGTCCTGAAATATTACATAACTTAATTTGTTTGACTTCAATTGAATGTGCTATTAACCTTACTAATCCCAGGAAGGAGACGACAGTGCTGGCGCCTTCTTCTTTGGATTGATAAAATCATGTCCATGGAAACATCAGGCTGCGTGCACCGGACAGCAAGGACTTTATACAGAATTGCTGTCTATTTCCTTTTTTAAGAACCTCTTCCCAAACCATGGCTTACCTCTACATCAGAGTGCGGATAAGGATATAGGGAGAGAGCTCACGGGTTGAGCAGGTGTCTGCTGTATTATACAGAAGACTCCTTCCTATATCCGCTGCAATTGGTGCAGCAGTTAACTTCTGACCCAGTCAAACCTGACTTCAGCACTGGAACAGCGGCACCCATGATATCAAGGGGCAACTAGGTCCCCATGCCTATAATTTGGCACCTTCTATTACAGCCTGCCCTCAGCCGTAATAAGGGGGTATATTGTACGAATGATCAGACCTCTTAGGGTCTAAAAAGTAGTTAAAATAAAAACAAACCTTTAGGAACCTAGAATTTAAAAGAGAAAAGTTAAAATTCTAATCGCCTCCATCTCCTTAGAATGTATAAATACAGAATGCACAAATAAAATCATAGCCATGGCATCTCTTCATCACAAAATGCAAACCAAAAGCTATCGAAAAATAAAAACTGCTACTTTTTTGCCAAAATTTTCACAAAAAGTGATCCTGAAGTTGTACAGTTCTCAATACGTTCTCAATGAAATCGGAAGTCAGTGCCACAAGAGATGTCAACTTTTTGCAATTTTTGCAAAGTTTTTAAAGTTATTAAAACATGATAAAACTATGTGAATTTGAAATCTCCTGGTACTGACCTCAAGAATATAGGGGATTTTTCATTTGTGATGCACAGTGAAAGCCATAGAAAATAAGAATAAGAAAAAAATATGCCCATAACAACTGCATTTTTTGGTCAATTCTACCACATTCCACCTATTTTTTTCCCATCTTACCAGTAGATGGAACAGATTATTAAATAGTGCCCCTAGGAAACGTAATTTATCCTACACATGGCTCTGTAATTAAAAACATATGAAAGATGGATTTTGGAAACACAAAAAAAAACATTTTATGCAGGTACATTTTTATTTACTTTGGTCCTTTAACTTACCCAATTGATTTTGAGATTGTTTATTTATTACAAGTTGTACTTCAAGTTAGTGGGAAATTTTGGATGTTATATTTTCCATTTATTTCTGGAAAAAAAGGTGAGTTTGACAATTTTCTGTTTTAAAATTCTACAGGTTTTTTTTTTTCAAAATGCTACAAATTACTACCCAAATTAGTTACTAATTAACATTTACCAAATCTCGGCTTTGTGTTGGCACCATTTTATAAGTACTTTTTTTTTTTTATTACGATGCTAGAAAGATCAAAACTCAAAATTATTTTTTTTACATTTTCAAGAAAGTTTTAGAATTAATTATTTTTGGGAGCATTGTATTTGTACAGGGGTTTTTGAAGTCGTATTAATAGAAACCCCACATAAATCTTCCCATTCTAAAAATGTTACCCCTCAAACTATTCAAAACATCACATAGCAAGCTTGTTAACCCTTTAAGTATTTTACAGAAATGTAAACAAAATTAAGGTTTTATTTGGAATTTTCTAATTTTGTCTTTACTACGCTCTAAAATTTACCCACTTAAGCCAAATAAAAGTAGAAAATGCATTTACAAACATATTGGGACAGATTTACTTACCCGGCCCATTCGCGATCCAGCGGCGCGTTCTCTGCGCTGTATTCGGGTCCGGCCGGGATTTATGATGGCAGTTCCTCCGCCGTCCACCAGGTGGAGCTGCTGCGCTGAAATGCATCTGATCGCGCCGGAATACACTGAGCTGGACCAGGTGAAGGTAAGCGCGTCCCAAGGGACACATTTTCGGTTTTTAAATGCGGCGGTTTTTCCGAGTACGTCGGGTTTTCGTTCGGCCACGCCCCCCGATTTCCGTCACGTGCATGCCAGTGCCGATGCGCCACAATCTGATCGCGTGCGCCAAAATCCTGGGGCAATTCAGGTACAATCGCCGCAAATCGGAAAAATTCGGGTAACACGTCGGGAAAACGCGAATCGGGCCCTTAGTAAATGACCCCCATTGTGCAGTTTCTTTTGAGTATGAGGACACTCCACATGTAGATGTAACCGTAAGCTCTAATGTGTTAACAGTTTGGACCGGATGTCATTCCAATCTGGATGGTTAAAGCAGGGGTTCGGCTGTCATATGACAGATATTGTATAAAAGAGTACGTGTATGTTTGTATATGTATATGTTTTCATGCCTGACGAAGATTTCAGTCCGAGATCAAAACGCGTAGCAAAACTAAAATAAAAACTGATAATTTTAAACCACATGCAGAAACTCGACCCAAGACTCTGTTCATTTCAATCCGTGCTTGTATCCCATATCACAGATAAGGCACTGCTCTTCCCTGCTAAAAAATTCCAAGATCCAGCCTTGTCGGGCAACACTCGTAATCTTTATTTTGGCATGCATTAAAATTCCACTGCAAATAGTCTTGGCCAACGCGTTTCAAACGGACTGGCCGTTCTTAGTCATGGTGCCATGATCTGTATCATGGCACTGCACAAAAGCTCCATTCATCCAATAACGAATACACAGGAGTGACTTCCTTATTTCTCAATAAAATGACACATTTTATTGCAGAGCCTTGGTCCCCTTGAAAAATGCTCGAGTCTCCCATTGACTTCAATGGGGTTCGTGATTCGAGACGAGCACTCGAGCATCAGGAAAAGTTCGACCCGAGTAACGAGCACTCGAGCATTTTAGTGCTCGCTCATCTCTAGTGATTAACCATTTAAGAACAAACAGAACAATGTTTACTTTGTGCTGCTGGTCCTTTTCTTTCCAAAGTTTTGGCATTTTCTGTTCTGAAAGTGCTTGACAAAAATCTTTCTCATCAGAGGTGAAGTGGGCGGAGACTAATATCTGTCTGTCTATGCCCTCAGACTGAGGCCAGTTAGCGTGCCCACAGATCCCATGATGCCTTGTTTTCTCTCTCAAAGTAATTTAGCATTAAATCCATTTTGTTTCCCACAAGTAAATCCACCGAACACTGCACAGTGCACATACAGGATGTATATGGTGACCAGTCTGGCAGCTTCCATCACATGGAGGAGCAGGGGACATGTACAATACATACAGGATGTATATGGTGGCAGCCTGGCAGCCCCCATCACATGGAGGAGCAGGGGACATGCACAGTACATACATGATGTATATGGTGACAGCCTGGCAGCTTCCATCACATGAAGGACAGGGGACATGTACAGTGCACATACAGGATGTATATGGTGACTGGCCTGGCAGCTTCCATCACATGGAGGAGCAGGGAACATGTAATAAGTGGGAGAAATCCAAGTAAACCAGTTACATGAAGTCTATAGCCTGTACATGAGGTGCAGATAGAGACAGAGAAAGTTCTGTAGAATCACAGACTGAGATGGAGGGACTGATAGGGAACAGGGGAGATCTTGTACCTTACTATTCGGTGAAGGAAACATCTGTATACACAGTTTTGGACACATCTAGCTCTGTCACATGACCTCATCCTCTGTGAGCAGGGATCAGCAGCCCCTCTTCTCCCAGAAGTTCGTAGAGTTTGTTGTAGAGTCTGTTTATATTACAGTTACTACAGACCTTATCACCACAGGCAGAGGAATGAGCTACTGCTGCACTGAGATAATCTGAGGGCGATAGCAAAGAAACTGTTGTAAATAGCTTACAATGATAACAGACAAAGTTGTTTTACATCCTAAGAAGTATTAATTTTTTGGGGAAAAAAACTTTACAGTTAATCTTTAAACTTTGATAATGAATAATTATATAGGCATAAAGCTCTATTATAAAGCTCAGTGGTAAGCTCAAACTGTGAAACGGTTTTGTAATTAAAACAGTAGCATTGAAACCTAAAAAAAGGATGATTCAAATATTATTAAAACAATGTTCCAAATTTAGCTTTCCCTTTAAAAGGTTTGTCAAGGAAATAATTATCTTGAATTTGTATGATTTGTTATTTGTATAGGGCAATTACAAGCTTTGTTGAAATATACAGGCATCTTTTGAAGTGTACAGGCAACTTTTTATGACATCCTGGAGTTTTTACAGCCTGATAAACTCTGACCTGAAGACTCCAAAGGATATGTGGTCAACCCCCCCCCCCTCCTGCATCAGGACTTGGAAACAAAGAACTGTTTAAATATTCCTGGACTTTCCCCCTCATTAACACTTTGTCCAACCTGAATGACCCTGTGGACTAATTAATCAATTGGAGGTTCTGAACCCTGAACTAAACAGAGATGTTATAAAACAATATGAGATACAAGAAATAGGGGCACATTTACTAAGGGTCTGAATCGCACATTTTCGCCGATTTGCACCGAATTGCCCCAGGATTTTGCCGCACACAATCGGATTGTGGCGCATCGGCGCCGGCTTTCACGAGACAGAAATGGGGGGCGTGGCCATCGAAAAAAAAAAAGCAGACGGATTCGGAAAAGCCGAGAAATTTTTAAAAAATTTGTGTCGCAAAAATTGCACTCACATACACCAAGACGGAGAAGGTGAATTCCGGCAGACTTCTGCGCAGCAGCGACACCTAGTGGACATCGGGTGCATGACCTTAGTGAATCCCTGCAGAACGCGAATCAGCGTCGGAGAACGCGCCGCTGGATCGTAACTGGACCGGGTAAGTAAATCTGCCCCGTTCACTTTATGGGGGCTGCTAAGACAAGCAGGGGTGTTCGATATTTCTCCCACCTCCAGGAAATCAGGATTTACTTTCTGTTTCTGTTAGTTTTTTCACTTTTTATTTTATAACTGTTTTGCTGTTTTGTAATTCTTTTGTTTTTAACATCTTTTTTGATGCACTGAACACCTTTTCGTAATGAGAGCGTTTACTGTAATTTTGGTCCCTGTATGCTCTGGGAACTCATAGCCTTGTAAAGTGTGGTTAGCTGTGTGACTGCTAGAGTGCTGAGTGTGCATGTCTAGTGGTGTGACAAGGTGACTGCTTGAGAGCAAGAGTGGATGTAGAGTTTGACACTTATTGGTCCGGGTATAAATGCAATAAATGGTGGCAGCGAGTCTGGGGAGTGCTGGAGCTGTATGAGGCGTGATTTATGCTCAATTTGTGTCCAGGTTAAAAGGTGAGCGCAGGTTGGAGTAGGCTAAATTAACCTGTACAGTTGCACCCCATATCACGTGACGAGGCAGCAGCGTCCTCGCTGTGACAAGGTTAATTAATTTACTATTTTCTATTCATTTTTAAGAATTTGCAGGAAAGTCGGAAAATCTGTATTTTGAAAGTATAACTCCAGACAAACTATTTTTTGGTCTCTGTGACAATTGGATTTTCAAACTTTTGGATTGACAATAAATCTTCCCTTCACAGGTTATGGGGAAAAACATTTGTTTAATTTTACAGGTTGGACTTGATAGACCTATAGATAGATCTCTAGATACTATGATAACATGTCTAATATGTAAAGTGATATTGTCATTTAAAGGGGATGGCCATTTTTCAATAATTCTCTTCCATTAGACATGTATCTGCATGTATCTACCTGTGTCTTTGCCTCCCTTAAGAGCTTCAGACTTTCCCTGTTATCCATACTCAGAATCTCTACACAACTTCCTGCTTCTCACTCCATGGGGCAGATTTACTTACCCGGTCCATTCGCAATCCAGCGGCGCGTTCTCTGCGCTGGATTCGGGTTTGGCCTGGATTTAATAAGGTAGTTCCTCCGCTGTCGCCCAGGTGGCGCTGCTGCGCTGAAAAGCATCTGAACGCACTGGAGTTCACCGGCTCGGGCTGAGTGAAGGTAAGAGCATCCTGAGCTAAACATTTTCCGTTCTTAAATGCGGCGGTTTTTCCGAATACGTCGGGTTTTCATTCGGCCACGCCCCCCGATTTCCGTCACTCGCATGTCGGCGCCGATGCGCCACAATCCGATCGCGTGCGCCAAAATCCCGGGGCAATTCAGGTACAATCGGCGCAAATCGGAAATATTCGGGTAACACGTCAGGAAAACGCGAATCGGGCCCTTAGTAAATGAGTCCGTCCTAATGGCAGCCTCCAGCGTGTCTTTTTTCTTTCAGTCTGTCTTGCTGACTCACATAGGGAGAGGGAAGGGGGAGCAGGATGAGTTTTATAGTCTCCTGCTGCAGGTCCCTCCTATTTATCAGTGTAGGATCTTTATTGACATATCTATCTAGTGCAGAGAGAGTCTGCACACACCCATAAAGGAAGCATCAGGTATGATGAATGAATTGGTGAGCATTCAGGGAATATTTATAAGGCAGTAAAGGCACATAAACAATTTATGTTAAAGAGTGGCCAGACCTTTTAAAGAGGAGAACTGAACTGCAAAAATATGACCTGGATATTCAGGTACCAAATGCTGTTGATCATGAAAGGGTTAAAGAAGGTGTACAGTACTTTCATTTTCTGTTTTCTATATTGTAATATGATTTAGGACTTATGAATCTCAGATAAGATATCACTGATAATTTGATATCAGATATTTGTGAAATGGAAATATATGCATTACATACTTTTTCAGGTTTTTTACATTTGTACCTTTACACATAATTTGATTTATTTAAAGGGGTTTTCCCATGAAAAAAATTCTCAAAACTCAATCCTCTAGCGATGTTTACACAATAAAGATCATTTTTAACCCTACCTCCAATCACAGTAATGGTCAGTGTAAGATTCCAGGGTGTGGTTGGGCACTCTTTAAGCAAACGCTTCATGATCCCTATGTGCTATGAGATGCTGTGTGCTGACAATGTGCTTAGATTATCAGGGTACAGGTTTATAT
This sequence comes from Engystomops pustulosus, assembly GCF_040894005.1. Classification (NCBI taxonomy): domain Eukaryota; kingdom Metazoa; phylum Chordata; class Amphibia; order Anura; family Leptodactylidae; genus Engystomops; species Engystomops pustulosus. The sequence goes on along the minus strand of NC_092411.1, from coordinate 266,039,065 downwards.
ACACTTTTATTCACCTTCTGAATATTCACTAGTATCTGACACATAGAAAGAGAGATGAGCTCCATAAGATGTCTACACACATTGACACTCTCCAGCTCTTGCTTCATGTCAGCTACCTACACATCAGATCTGCTGTGCCTGTCTCCCCCTCCCTGGATAAAGAACTTATATGCCTATAGCTTGTAGTTCTCCACACGCTGTGTACATGCTGGCAGGACATCGGCGAGTGTGAATCAATGAGTGAGCTCCATCCTTGAATGCAAGTGGTGGGGTGAGAGTGCAGGGAGCAGAGAGAGAGAGAGACAAGCTCCGTGAAGCCTCAGGCAAGATGGCTGCCGACCCTAAAGTCAGAAGTTACAGGGTTGTGTCTAGGGGCAACTGATATTGAGTACACCAGGACTGATAGAGACAGGTTGGAATTATATCTGTGAAATGCTGCATTTTTGTTAATAAAAATGAATTAGGGAATGTGTTATTTTGTTATCCTGAGTACCATAGTGGGAATACCCCTAAAGGAGAAGTCGTAACTGCAAATTAATATCATATTAATATTGAAAACATGATAATTTAGAGGTATTTTTGTGAATATTAAAATTTCTCCATATTAAAATAAAAAACAGTAAAAAAAAAAAAAAAGTTTAATTACGCAACCAAAAACAAATCAGTTTCTATGGCCATCTTCAATCAAATCTGTAAAATAACACATACAAAATAATAATAATGAAGGAATGGAGTTTACTTCCAGTACAGTCAGAATGAGGCTCGGCTAAACTCATTTAATGCTGAATGTTCCAGTTCGGTGTTGAATTTTCCTCTGGGGAAATTGTTTAGTATTTTGTGGTTTTCTATTTCCTTGATATGTGAAAGTCTAATGAAACTAGTCATCCGACACAAGAGTAGCTCTGTTCTACAACGGCATTCAGGCTATAGAAGAATATTGTACACTATGAATCAAGGTAGCTGCAAAGTATACATTCTAGTGCAGGAGGCCATGTTCACCTTATAATTCTGTCTTTGTACAACAACTGCTGCACAGAAGGAATCATCCCAAACACGTGCCCCATTGGACATTCAAGGACCCACACTCTGATGAAGGGACTTGAACATAAGAACTTAGCACTCCATAGGTTAGGTTGTCAAAAAGCTTTATTTAAAGGAAATATATCACGACTAGAGATGAGCGAACATGCTCGTCCGAGCTTGATGCTCGGTCGAGCATTAGGGTACTCGAAACTGCTCGTTGCTCGGACGAATACTTCGCCCGCTCGAGAAAATGGCAGCTCCCGCCGTTTTGCTTTTTGGCGGCCAGAAACAGAGCCAATCACAAGCCAGGAGACTCTGCACTCCACCCAGCATGACGTGGTACCCTTACACGTCGATAGCAGTGGTTGGCTGGCCAGATCAGGTGACCCTGGGATAGACTAGCCGCTGCCCGCGCTGCTCGGATCATTCTGTGTCTGGATGCCGCTAGGGAGAGAGCTGCTGCTGGTCAGGGAAAGCGTTAGGGTGTTCTATTAGCTTACTGTTAGGCAGGAGTGATTCTCAAAGAACCCAACAGCCCTTCTTAGGGCTACAATAACGTTCTACTTTTTTTATTTTAATTTGCATCTAGTACCATTTTGTGAGGAATTAGCAGGGGGACTTGCTACCGTTGTGGCACACATATCCATAGCAAAGACCGAAGTGGGAAAATTTAGTAGGGGTTGGATTTCAATTAGGCACTAACTCAGTGTCATCTCATCTGGCATAGTAGTGTGCTTTGATACTTGGCTAGAAAATAGCCATAGGAGAATACAAAGAGCTTACTTACGCATACAGTAGCGTTCTATATATTTGATTTCTGGTTGATCTGCTGGTGGCTGTACTTTCTGCAGTGCATGTACTAGCCAATTCTGAGCAATTTGTAGTGAGACTTGCGACCGCTGTGTTCTGCGCTTAGTGACGCACATATCCATAGCAAAGACCGAAGTGGGAAAATTTAGTAGGGGTTGGATTTCAATTAGGCACTAACTCAGTGTCATCTCATCTGGCATAGTAGTGTGCTTTGATACTTGGCTAGAAAATAGCCATAGGAGAATACAAAGAGCTTACTTACGCATACAGTAGCGTTCTATATATTTGATTTCTGGTTGATCTGCTGGTGGCTGTACTTTCTGCAGTGCATGTACTAGCCAATTCTGAGCAATTTGTAGTGAGACTTGCGACCGCTGTGTTCTGCGCTTAGTGACGCACATATCCATAGCAAAGACCGAAGTGGGAAAATTTAGTAGGGGTTGGATTTCAATTAGGCACTAACTCAGTGTCATCTCATCTGACAGTAGTGTGCTTTGATACTTGGCTAGAAAATAGCCATAGGAGAATACAAAGAGCTTACTTACGCATACAGTAGCGTTCTATATATTTGATTTCTGGTTGATCTGCTGGTGGCTGTACTTTCTGCAGTGCATGTACTAGCCAATTCTGAGCAATTTGTAGTGAGACTTGCGACCGCTGTGTTCTGCGCTTAGTGACGCACATATCCATAGCAAAGACCGAAGTGGGAAAATTTAGTAGGGGTTGGATTTCAATTAGGCACTAACTCAGTGTCATCTCATCTGGCATAGTAGTGTGCTTTGATACTTGGCTAGAAAATAGCCATAGGAGAATACAAAGAGCTTACTTACGCATACAGTAGCGTTCTATATATTTGATTTCTGGTTGATCTGCTGGTGGCTGTACTTTCTGCAGTGCATGTACTAGCCAATTCTGAGCAATTTGTAGTGAGACTTGCGACCGCTGTGTTCTGCGCTTAGTGACGCACATATCCATAGCAAAGACCGAAGTGGGAAAATTTAGTAGGGGTTGGATTTCAATTAGGCACTAACTCAGTGTCATCTCATCTGGCATAGTAGTGTGCTTTGATACTTGGCTAGAAAATAGCCATAGGAGAATACAAAGAGCTTACTTACGCATACAGTAGCGTTCTATATATTTGATTTCTGGTTGATCTGCTGGTGGCTGTACTTTCTGCAGTGCATGTACTAGCCAATTCTGAGCAATTTGTAGTGAGACTTGCGACCGCTGTGTTCTGCGCTTAGTGACGCACATATCCATAGCAAAGACCGAAGTGGGAAAATTTAGTAGGGGTTGGATTTCAATTAGGCACTAACTCAGTGTCATCTCATCTGGCATAGTAGTGTGCTTTGATACTTGGCTAGAAAATAGCCATAGGAGAATACAAAGAGCTTACTTACGCATACAGTAGCGTTCTATATATTTGATTTCTGGTTGATCTGCTGGTGGCTGTACTTTCTGCAGTGCATGTACTAGCCAATTCTGAGCAATTTGTAGTGAGACTTGCGACCGCTGTGTTCTGCGCTTAGTGACGCACATATCCATAGCATAGACCGAAGTGGGAAAATTTAGTAGGGGTTGGATTTCAATTAGGCACTAACTCAGTGTCATCTCATCTGGCATAGTAGTGTGCTTTGATACTTGGCTAGAAAATAGCCATAGGAGAATACAAAGAGCTTACTTACGCCTACAGTAGCGTTCTATATATTTGATTTCTGGTTGATCTGCTGGTGGCTGTACTTTCTGCAGTGCATGTACTAGCCAATTCTGAGCAATTTGTAGTGAGACTTGCGACCGCTGTGTTCTGCGCTTAGTGACGCACATATCCATAGCAAAGACCGAAGTGGGAAAATTTAGTAGGGGTTGGATTTCAATTAGGCACTAACTCAGTGTCATCTCATCTGGCATAGTAGTGTGCTTTGATACTTGGCTAGAAAATAGCCATAGCAATAGGATAGCATTGTTTGGTTTTAAAAACTCAAAAAAAAACAAAAAACACAAAAAAAAACAAAAAACACAAAAAAAAACAAAAAAAAGTTAAAAAAAAAATAAAGTTATAACTCTCATTTTAAAAATGTTTAACCCGAGGGCTAGGGGTAGAGGACGAGGGCGGGGACGTGGGCGTCCAACTACTGCAGGGGTCAGAGGCCGTGGTCCTGGGCGGGGTGAGACACCACCTGCTGATGAGGGAGCAGGGGAACGCCGCAGAGCTACACTCCCTAGGTTCATGTCTGAAGTTACTGGGACTCGTGGTAGAGCACTGTTGAGGCCAGAACAGTGCGAACAGGTGATGTCGTGGATTGCTGACAATGCTTCGAGCAATTTGTCCACCACCAGTCAGTCTTCCACGCAGTCCACCCATGTCACCGAAATCGCCACTCCTCCAGCTCCTGCACCTCAGCCTCCTCCCCCCCAGTCTGCCCCCTCCCAGGAAAATTTGGCATTTGAACCGGCATACTCTGAGGAACTGTTTTCTGGACCCTTCCCACAGTCACAAACCACTTGTCCGGTTGCTGCTGAGCAATTTTCCGATGCCCAGGTTTTCCACCAGTCACAGTCTGTGGGTGATGATGACCTTCTTGACGTAGTGGAAGTGTGTAAAGAGGTGTCCGACGATGAGGAGACACGGTTGTCAGACAGTGGGGAAGTTGTTGTCAGGGCAGGAAGTCCGAGGGGGGAGCAGACTGAGGGATCGGAGGATGATGAGGTGACAGACCCAAGCTGGGTTGAGAGGCCGGGTGAACACAGTGCTTCTGAGACGGAGGAGAGTCCTCGACCAGAACAGGTTGGAAGAGGCAGTGGTGGGGCCAGACGGAGAGGCAGGGCCAGAGCTGGTGCATCAGCGCCAAATGTGTCAACTAGTGAAGCTCCCGTGGCGAGGGCTCTTGCGGCGAGGGCTAGATCTTCAGAAGTCTGGAGGTTCTTTAAGGAAACACCGGATGACCGACGGACTGTGGTGTGCAACATTTGCCAAACCAGGCTCAGCAGGGGTTCCACCACTACTAGCTTAACTACCACCAGTATGCGCAGGCATATGAATGCTAAACACCCCACTCAGTGGCAACAAGCCCGTTCACCTCCGGCCGTGCACACCACTGCTCCTTCCCCTGTGTCAGCTGCTAGTCAGCCCCCTGCCCAGGACCCTGCCACAAAAACCCCATCGTCGCCTCCACGATCCTCCACAGCATCCACCAGCGTTCAGCTCTCCATACCCCAGACGCTGGAGCGGAAACGCAAATATAGTGCAACCCACCCGCACGCCCAAGCCCTTAATGTGCACATCTCCAGATTGCTTAGCCTGGAGATGCTGCCCTATAGGCTAGTAGAGACCGAGGCCTTTCGCAACCTCATGGCGGCGGCCGCCCCTCGGTATTCGGTCCCCAGCCGCCACTACTTTTCCCGATGTGCCGTCCCAGCCCTGCACCAGCACGTGTCAGACAACATCATCCGTGCCCTGACCAACGCCGTTTCTGACAAGGTCCACCTGACCACGGACACGTGGACGAGTGCTGCCGGGCAGGGCCACTATATATCGCTGACGGCACATTGGGTTAACTTGGTGGAGGCTGGGACCGAGTCTGACCCTGGGGCTGCTCATATACTGCCGACGCCGAGGATTGCGGGGCCTACCTCGGTCCAGGTGTTTCAGGCCTACTATGCCTCCTCCTCCTCCCACCCCTCCTCCACCTCCTCCTCCGAACTACCATCCGTGGGCATGGCGCCATCAGTCGGTAGCTCTAGGCACAGCAGCAGTGCCGTCGCTAAGCGACAGCAGGCGGTGCTCAAACTGCTGAGCCTAGGCGACAAAAGGCACACCGCCCAAGAGCTATTACAGGGCATCACGGCGCAGACTGATCTGTGGCTGGCACCGCTGAACCTCAAGCCGGGAATGGTTGTGTGTGACAACGGCCGTAACCTGGTGGCGGCTCTGCAACTCGGCAGACTGACACATGTGCCATGCCTGGCCCATGTGTTAAATCTGATAGTTCAGCGTTTCCTCAAGACATACCCCAATCTGTCTGATTTGCTCACGAAGGTGCGCCGCATCTGTGCGCATTTCAGGAAGTCCAGCCCAGATGCTGCCACTCTCAGGGCAGCGCAGCGCCGCCTCCAACTGCCCGCTCACCGACTGTTGTGCGACGTGCCCACGAGGTGGAATTCAACACTGACCATGTTATCCAGAGTTTACCAGCAGCGCAGAGCGATTGTAGACTGCCAGATGTCAACTTCCACCAGAACTGGTAGTCAGGTCAGTCAGCTTCCTCAAGTCTACAATGAGGAGTGGACGTGGATGTCTGATATCTGTCAGGTGCTGAGTAACTTTGAGGAGTCAACACAGATGGTCAGTGGCGATGCCGCCATCATCAGCCTCACCATCCCGCTGCTTGGCCTGTTGAAAAACTCTCTGGTCAGCATGAAGTCGGAAGCTTTGCGCTCGTCACAAGAGACAGGGGAAGAATATTCCCTTGTTGATAGCCAAAGCACCCTCAGGTCTGTTTCTCAGCGCATATCGGAGGAGGTGGAGGTCGAGGAGGATGAGGAGGAAGAGGAGGAGAATGTTGGCGAGACACAAGAGGGGACCATTGTTGAGTCCTTTACTGTTCAGCGTGTATGGGCAGAAGAAGAGGAGTTGGAGGAGTTGGAGGAGGAGGAAATGGACAGTCAGGCCAGTGAGGGGAGTGAATTCTTACGCGTTGGTACTCTGGCGCATATGGCAGATTTCATGCTAGGCTGCCTATCCCGTGACCCTCGCGTTCAAAGAATTTATTCCAGCACCGATTACTGGGTGTTCACTCTCCTGGACCCATGGTACAAGCAAAATCTTTCCACTCTCATCCCTGCAGAGGAAAGGAGTGTGAGAATGCATGAATACCAGCAGGCCCTGGTGCACAAGCTGAAACAGTATTTCCCTTCTGACAGCGCTAGCGGCAGAGTGCGTAGTTCTGCGGGACAAGTAGCGAGGGAGAGTAGGCGAGCAGGCAGCTTGTCCAGCACTGGCAAGGGTACGCTTTACAGGGCTTTTGCCAGCTTTATGTCACCCCAGCAAGACACTGTCACCTGTCCCCAGTCTCGGCAGAGTAGGGCTGATCTTTACAGAAAGATGGTGAGGGAGTACGTAGCTGACCATACCATCGTCCTAAATGATCACACAGCTCCCTACAACTACTGGGTTTCAAAGCTGGACATGTGGCACGAACTGGCGCTGTACGCCTTGGAGGTTCTTGCCTGCCCTGCCGCTAGCGTCTTGTCCGAGCGGGTTTTCAGTGCAGCTGGTGGCATCATCACCGATAAGCGTACACGCCTGTCGACTGACAGCGCTGACAGGCTGACGCTTATTAAAATGAATAAAGGCTGGATTTCTCAGAATTTCCAATCTCCACCAGGTGAAGGAAGCTCAACCTGAATAATTGATCCACTCCTCCTCCTCCTCATTTTCCTCCTTCTCCTCCTCTTTGTACAGTAAAGCAGAGGAAAATGGCTATTTTTTGACAGGGCCCACTGGCTCTTGCTATAGTACTTCATGCATTTAATTTTTCTGGAGGGCCACCTACCCGGTCCTCTGTTTGAAACAATTTTTGTGAGTGCCACATACAGGCACTCAATCTATTCCATTTTACTGCAGGGCCACCTACCTGCTCCTCTGGTTTGAAACATTTTTGGGACTGCCACATACAGGCACTCAATCTATTCCATTTTACTGGAGGGCCACCTACCTGCTCCTCTGGTTTGAACAATTTTTGTGAGTGCCACATACAGGCACTCAATCTATTCCATTTTACTGCAGGGCCACCTACCTGCTCCTCCGGTTTGAAACATTTTTGGGACTGCCACATACAGGCACTCAATCTATTCCATTTTACTGGAGGGCCACCTACCTGCTCCTCTGGTTTGAAAAATTTTTGGGACTGCCACATACAGGCACTCAATCTATTCCATTTTACTGCAGGGCCACCTACCTGCTCCTCTGGTTTGAAACATTTTTGGGACTGCCACATACAGGCACTCAATCTATTCCATTTTACTGGAGGGCCACCTACCTGCTCCTCTGGTTTGAAAAAATTTTGGGACTGCCACATACAGGCACTCAATCTATTCCATTTTACTGCAGGGCCACCTACCTGCTCCTCTGGTTTGAAACATTTTTGGGACTGCCACATACAGGCACTCAATCTATTCCATTTTACTGGAGGGCCACCTACCTGCTCCTCTGGTTTGAAAAATTTTTGGGACTGCCACATACAGGCACTCAATCTATTCCATTTTACTGCAGGGCCACCTACCTGCTCCTCTGGTTTGAAACATTTTTGGGACTGCCACATACAGGCACTCAATCTATTCCATTTTACTGGAGGGCCACCTACCTGCTCCTCTGGTTTGAAAAATTTTTGGGACTGCCACATACAGGCACTCAATCTATTCCATTTTACTGCAGGGCCACCTACCTGCTCCTCTGGTTTGAAACATTTTTGGGACTGCCACATACAGGCACTCAATCTATTCCATTTTACTGCAGGGCCACCTACCTGCTCCTCTGGTTTGAAAAATGTTTGGGACTGCCACATACAGGCACTATCCAAATTAAATTGTCTCCATAGCAGCCTCCACACGTTGTCTCCATTGCTACCTCCAAAAGTCGTCCATATAGCTGCCTCCATACATCGTCCCTTTATCAAACGAGGTGTGTCAGGCAGAAATTTGGGTTGTTTTCATGGATTCCACATCAAAGTTGTTAACTTTGTCGCCACCCTGCTGTGTTATCCACAAAATATACTGGCAAACTTTTACCATTTAGGGATATTATTTCAGCGCTTCTTGCGCATCTGTTTACATTCCCCTCACCCGGCATATCCTAAACTTATAAGAACGCTACTACACTTGATCTTATACAAAAGGTTCTTAGAAGTGCTGTTTGGGGAGTAGCCTAGAGACAGGGGCTTGAATTGGCGAAAGCTCGCCTGGCAGCGGAGCGCCAGCTCCATGCGCATCATGCGCTTCTTGCGCATCTGTTTACATTCCCCTCACCCGGCATATCCTAAACTTATAAGAACGCTACTACACTTGATCTTATACAAAAGGTTCTTAGAAGTGCTGTTTGGGGAGTAGCCTAGAGACAGGGGCTTGAATTGGCGAAAGCTCGCCTGGCAGCGGAGCGCCAGCTCCATGCGCATCATGCGCTTCTTGCGCATCTGTTTACATTCCCCTCACCCGGCATATCCTAAACTTATAAGAACGCTACTACACTTGATCTTATACAAAAGGTTCTTAGAAGTGCTGTTTGGGGAGTAGCCTAGAGACAGGGGCTTGAATTGGCGAAAGCTCGCCTGGCAGCGGAGCGCCAGCTCCATGCGCATCATGCGCTTCTTGCGCATCTGTTTACATTCCCCTCACCCGGCATATCCTAAACTTATAAGAACGCTACTACACTTGATCTTATACAAAAGGTTCTTAGAAGTGCTGTTTGGGGAGTAGCCTAGAGACAGGGGCTTGAATTGGCGAAAGCTCGCCTGGCAGCGGAGCGCCAGCTCCATGCGCATCATGCGCTTCTTGCGCATCTGTTTACATTCCCCTCACCCGCCATATCCCAAACTTATAAGAACGCTACTACACTTAACTTGGTGCAGGCTGGGACCGAGTCTGACCCTGGGGCTGGTCATATACTGCCGACGCAGAGAATTGCGGGGCCTACCTCGGTCCAGGTCTCAAAGGCCTACTATACCTCCTCCCACCCCTCCTCCACCTCCTCCTCCTCCGAATTACCATCCGTGGGCATGGCGCCATCAGTCGGTAGCTCTAGGCACAGCAGCAGTGCCGTCGCTAAGCGACAGCAGGCGGTGCTGAAACTGCTGAGCCTAGGCGATAAAAGGCACACCGCCCAAGAGCTATTACAGGGCATTCCACATCAAAGTTGTTAACTTTGTCGCCACCCTGCTGTGTAATCCACAAAATATACTTGCAAACTTTTACCATTTAGGGATATTATTTCAGCGCTTCTTGCGCATCTGTTTACATTCCCCTCACCCGCCATATCCTAAACTTATAAGAACGCTACTACACTTGATCTTATACAAAAGGTTCTTAGAAGTGCTGTTTGGGGAGTAGCCTAGAGACAGGGGCTTGGATTGGCAAAAGCTCGCCTGGCTGCAGAGCGCCAGCTCCATCCCAAGATCCAACTAACATAGTTGCAGCACCTTTAATCTACTACTAGTTCACTGCCTCCATAATAATAATAATAATAATCTTTATTTATATAGCGTCATCATATTCTGTAGCGCTTTACAAATCATAGGAAACAAATACAAATGTAATGTAACAGAGCACAACATTTGTATGGAACAACAGGAGTGAGGTCCCTGCTCGCCAGAGCTTACGGTTTATGAAGATGATGGGGTAACACGAGGTAAAAGAATATTTAATGGTCAAGCCATTCTTCTTAGGGAATAGAAAAAAATATAATAAATGGAATTGCTGTCGCTTGAACCACTCAGTCGTCATCTTATATACCAGGTCCAGGGTGAATGGGACTGCAGAGAAGTCTGGTGCCTGTTGGTTGCTGGATAACAGATGGGAGGACGACACAGGACGGGTTAGTAGAAGAGTTAAAACTTCATGCAGTTAATGAGTGTTATAGGCTTGCCTAAAGAAATGGGTTTTAAGAGCACGTTTGAAACTTTGGAGGTTAGGTATTAGTCTGATAGTCCAGGGCAGAGCATTCCATAGAATTGGTGCAGCTCTAGAGAAGTCTTGGAGACGCGAGTGGGAGGTCCGCACTAGGGTAGAGGTTAATCTAAGATCACTGGTGGATCTAAGAGCACGGGTTGGCCGATAGACTGAGATAAGAGAGGAGAGGTAGGGGGGTGCAGCATTATACAGAGCTTTATGGATGAGGGTTATTATTATTTTAAACTGTATTCGAAAGGAGACTGGCAGCCAGTGCAGCGACTGGCATGAACTGTAAGCATACATGGTCCCCTTATCAAACGAGCTGTGTCAGGCAGAATTTTGGGTTGTTTTCATGGCTTCCATGTTAACTTTGTCGCCACCCTGCTGTGTAATCCACAAAATATACTGGCAAACTTTTATCATGTACCGATATTATTTGAGCGCTTCTTGCTCACCTCCTTTGGTTCCTCTCTGACACCCATTGGTTTGAAGCCTGAGTCCAATTAGGGTATGTCGCCATGCCACTCTCTAGCCTGCTGCCGCTGCCTCTGCCTCTGCATGCCGTCCCCTATAGTGTCAGGGTCAATTATTGGATGTTTTACATGCTATCTAGCTTCATTCTGTCACTCTGTCATGGCCATGCTGTTGCCCATAATTTTGGCATAATGGTGCGATTAAGCAGCCTCAGAGGCATCCATGCATGCTGCCCCTGCTGTTTCCTGTCCATTTCCGTGGTGTTTCCATCCTTTTCTGAGGTTCCCAGGTGTTTGGCCAAGCTTCCCTGTGCAGAGCCTTGGTCCCCTTAAAAAATGCTCGAGTCTCCCATTGACTTCAATGGGGCTCGTTACTCGAAACGAGCACTCGAGCATCGGGAAAAGTTCGTCTCGAGTAACGAGTACCCGAGCATTTTAGTGCTCGCTCATCTCTAATCACGACCGCTTTAGTTAGATTGAAGGGATATTCCCATTTCAGCAAATTAATGTTATTGTTTGTATTATAAAAAGTTGTACAACTTTCCAATACACTTTCTGTATTCATTCCTCAAGGTTTGCTAGATCTCTGCTTGCTGTCATTCTATAGAAAGCTTCTATGTTAACTACTAGGGGACAGAAATCTGACCATGGTCACACAGGTGCACAGCTCGAAAGATGTATGGGGTAGGGTCTGAAAGTAATAGTTTATCAGCATCCAAATGGAATATTTAGATTATATAGAGAAACAGGGATGCCCAAGATGTGTAACAAATTATAAATATTTTATTAAAGATTACAGTACATACATTTAAAAACATTTAAAAAAGCACTAACTGTGCAAAACAAGCCAGTAAGTCCCATGCACAGCTCGTTATATCACACAGCTCTGATTACTCTCTGATACTAACGAGCCGTGCATCTTAGTGACTTTGGTCAGATTTCTATCCACTGGCAGTTAACATAGAAGCTTTTTATAGAAGGACAGCAAGCAGAGATCTAAAAAACCGCGAGTAATGGATACAGAAAGTATATTGAAAAATTGTGTAACTTTTTATCATAAAAACATTAACATTAATTTGCCGAAATGGGAACACCCCTTTAAGTATTAACCAAGAGCCCCCCCCCCCCCCGGGGGAAACGGCAACCTAATCTGAGGGGCTCCAATGGCATCACAAGACCCTCTCTGAGCTATGTCTACTATGAATTGCTTGCTATACATCTGTGCTTTTGTTATTTGGCTTATGTTTTTTGACTATTCTTCTGAGTACACGATTCTGTACTTTATATGCTAACTTAGCTGTATTGTCTGTTAAGTTACCCTTTCACACCTAGGGAGGGACCATCTTTGTGGTTGTCCCCTCTCACCTAGGATACGCAGAACAAGCAAGCAGGGCTGTGTTATATCTACATATACCAATCACTGAAGCTTAGACAAGTCTGATGTTTTATGTTTCCTATAGAATTTTTTTTTAACAGGTTAAGTGTATAAAGAGAAACTTAACAGGATTGTCCGCTTCCAGAAAATAACTGATATGGTTTCTGTAAGGCAAAGTTATACAATTTTTTATGTACTTTCTGTATTGATACCTCACAGATCTCTGCCTTCTATACTTACTTCCAGTGGCTAGAACTCTGTCCATGGTCATGTGATGTCACACAGGTGCACGTGCCGCTAGTATCATACGGCTCTGATGACTCTCTATAATAATAAAAGCTTGTGCACTTGCATGTCCATCAAAAGACCATATCCACTGGAAGTAATCATAGAAGCTTTCTATAGAATAACAGCAAGCAGAGATCTAGAAAACTCTGAGGAATTGATACAGAATGTACTGTATATTGGAAAATTGTATAACTTTTCATTATACAAACATATAAATCAATTATTTGCTGAAAGTGGGCAATCCCTTTAATGAGGAGAGTCATCTCACAATAATTAGAGGGTTGAAGATTAAGTCAAAGATGACAGCTCCATTGTACTACTAATAACTTACATACAGCATCATAATAACAATGGGCCAGATATATAAAAAGTGGTTATCCTAATGTGTAGGGTGCACCACAGCACAAAACGCACAAAACCACTGGCACACAGGGGGTCATTTACTAAGGGCCCGAATCGCTTTTTTCCGAAGGGTTATCTGAAAATTTCCGATTTGCGACGATTTTCCCTGAATTGCCCTGAGATTTTGGCGTATGCGATCGGATTGTGGCGCATCGGCGCCGGCATGCACGAGACGGAAATCGGGGGCGTGGCCGTACGAAAACCTGACAGATTCGGAAAAAACAACGCATTTTTTTAAAAAAAGTGTCGCTTGACGTGCGCTTACCTGCACCCACGATAGGACGGTGAACTTCAGTGCATTCCGATGAACTTCAGCACAGCACTGACACCTAGTGGACGTCGGAGGAACTACCTTAGTGAATCTCAGCAGAACCCGAATCCTCCACAGAGAACACGCCGTTGGATCGCGAATGGACCGGGTAAGTTAATCTGCCCCACAGTGTTCAATCATTTCTATGGTAAGTGTGGACACATTTGCACCTTTTTCTTTTCCGTGCACTTTCATTATACATGAGTCGCAGTAATAAATGCGGCACAAACCCCAACTAAGCACTTCCATGCCCCTATAGGCGCATGGTTTTCTAAAGTGTCAAACAAAGTGCATTTACGGCACAAAAGTGGCGCAAACACATTGCAAATACAGGTGCAAGATCCAAAGAACTTCTTTTTACCACAAAGGTGGAAAGAAAACTATTCTTTGCTGCTGCTATAATTTCCCACACCCTTACAATATACAATACATAATACAAAAAGCAAGTCTATAATATCCCTTAAAAAAAGAGCTAAACAGCTACAGAGCATATTTATTAATAATATCGAATACTTAGACATATCAGTTTATAGATGAGCAAAAATGTCCAAATAACTAACAGTTACAGTATTGTCACGGCGAGGACGCCGCCGCCTCGTCACGTGACGTGGGGTGCAACTGTACGGGTTAATTTAGCCTACTCAAACTTGCGCTCACCTTTCACTCAGGACACAAATTGAGCCTAAATCACACCTCATACAGCTCCAGCACCAGAACCAGACCCGCTGCCACCACTTATTGCATTTATACTGGGACCAATAAGTATCCCACTCTACATCAACTCTTGCTCTCAAGCAGTCACCTTGTCACACTCAGCACTTTAGCAGTAACACAGCTAGTCACACTTCACAAGACTATGAGTTCGCAGAGCATACAGGGACCAAAATTAAAGTGAAAAGCTTTAATCACGAAAAGTTGGTCAGTGCATAAAAAAGATATTAAAAACAAAAGAATTACAAAATAAAATGACACACAACACGGCAAAACAGTTATAAAATAAAAAGGGGGAAAAATAACAGAAACTTACAACTTAAAGTAAATCCTGATCCCTGGAGGTGGGAGAAATAAGGGACACACTCAGCTTGTCAAGCAGCCCCCAAAATGTGAACACCAATTCCTGGATTTCATATTGTTTTATATCTTTACCGTTTGGTTCAGATTTCAGAACCTCCCATTCATTAGTTAGTCCAGAGGGTCATTCACAATTGGGCAAAGTGTTAATGAGGGGGGAGAGTCCAGGAATATTTAAACAGTTCTTTGTTTCCAAATTCCTAGATGCAGGGGTGGGGTTAGGTGCAGGGGAGAGGTGACCAAATGGCTTTTGAGGTCACCAGAGAACATTCTGCAGGTCAGAGTTTATCAGGTTGTAAGGATGTCCAGGATGTTGTAAATGAGGCCTGGATGTAAATGAGGCCTGGACGCTTCAATGGATGCCATATATTTCTACAAAGTTTGTAATTGCCCAATAGTTCAACAAATCTTACACATTCAAGAATAATATTTCCTTGACAAGTATATATACAGTAGGTACGGAAAGTATTCAGACCAAATACTTGATAGATATAGATATTTTTGCTTGTTTATTAAACAAGAAAAACTGAAACATCACATGGTCATAAATATTCAGACCCTTTGCTGTAACACATATTTAACTCTCATGCTGTCCATTTCCTTCTGATCTTCCTTGAGTTGGTTCTACTCCTTCATTGGAGTCCAGCTGGGTTTAATTTAACTGATTGGACTTTATTAGGAAAGGCACACACCTGTCTACAGTATATAAGACCTAACAGCTCACAGTGCATTTCAGAATAGGTCTAAGGAACTGCCAAAGCAGCTGCTGACGGAAGCCTCTTCTCAGTGCAAGACATATGAAAGCCACATACAGTGTACAAAAAACATATGAAGGAAACCCAGACTATGATAAATAAGATTGTCTTGTCTGATAAGATGAAGATTGAACTTTTATGTCTTAATTCTAAGTGGTATGTGTGGAGAAAACCAGGCACTGCCTATCACCTGCTAAATACAATCCCAACAGTGACACATGGTGGTGGCAGCATTATGCTATGTGGGCAGGGACAGGATCACTGGTTGCATATGAAGGAAAGATGAATGTGGACTAGTATAGAGATATCCTGGATGAAAACCTCTTCCAGAGCTCTGGACCTCAGACTGGGTCGTAGATTCCCCTTCCAACAAGACAATGGGGCAGATTTTCTTACCCGGTACATTCGCGATCCATCGGTGCATTCTCTGAGGAGGATTCGTGTCTTCCAGCGATTCACTAAGGTAGTTCCACCGATGTCCATCAGGTGTCGCTGTTGCATTGAATTCCGTCGGAGTTCACTGAAGTTCACCAAGCCAGGCGGGGTGCAGGTAAGCACGTGTCAGCGACACATTTTTTTTTTTTAAAATACAGCGGTTTCTCCGAATCCGACGGGTTTTCCGACGGCCATGCCCCCGATTTCCGTCGCGTGTATGCCGGTGCCGATGCGCCACAATCTGATCGCGTGCGCCAAAATCCAGGGGCAATTCAGGGAAAATCGGCGCAAAACGGTAAAACTCGGGTAACCTGACGTAAAAACGTGATTTGGGCCCTTAGTAAATGACCCCCCAATGACCCTAAACACACAGCTAAAATACCAAAGCAGAGGCTTCAGAACATCTCTGTGACCATTCCTGACAGGCCCAGCCAGAGCCCGGACCTAAACCCAATTGGGAATCTCTGGAGAGACTTGAAAATGGCCTCCACCAACATTAACCATCCAACCTGAGGGAACTGGGGAGGATCCGCAAGGAAGAGGCAGAGGATCCCCAAATCCAGGGGTGAGAAACTTGTTGCATGTTCTCAAGTAGACTATACTAGCCACAAAGCTGCTTCTACTCAACACTGAGCAAAGGGGCTGAATTCTTATGACCGTGTGATATTTCAGTTTTTCTTGTTTAATAATTCCTGTTTTTATTCTGTCAAGTTGGGGCATAGTGTACATTAATGAACGAAAAAAAAAATTTTTGATCTTACCAATTGGCTGCAATTAAAGAAATAGTGAAAATTTTTAAGGGCTCTGAATACTTTTCGTACCCAGTGTATATACTCATTATTTTTGACATACAGTATATACAAAATCTCTGTTGTTGTATGTCATGCAATGAGAACAGGCAGAGAACATGTTCCACTTACATTTCTTATTCTAGCCTTCACTATTGTAGGAATAAAGTCAAGTAACAGAACTACACACTGTTTAGTCTAGCAATGGTCAAAAGACATAAATCAAATGCAATAGGCCTTATTCTAGACGTCTCCAAGATTGTGAGAAGTAGATTTCTGAGCGACTGGTCACTCTTGCTACACATATACAGAGATTTAGCACAGAACACATTCCTGCAACCTGCCAGAGTAGAAGAAATGTCTGTAACTCCTTACTAGCTGTAGCTACATTACGGCAACGCACAGAAAACCTATTTTATAGTCTACTATTATTTTTAGAATGCTGTTTGAGTGTTTTAGTGAAGTACGCTCTCGCTCTACTTAACCATTAAAGGGAATCTACCATCAGAATCCATCCTGATAAACCAGGGACATTACTCATAGATCCAGGCACCGTGACTGTGCTAATCGTCTTATATTTATTATTCCTTCTAATATCAACTTTTAGAATTATACTAATGAGCCAGAAGGGCTATGGGAGTTGTCTGCATAAGCAGTTATACTGTCTTGGCCTCCCCCTGCTCCCTCAGCACTTCATTACATTAATAATAACAGTATTATCAATGTATAATACATTATTGAGGCATTACAAAGATTCATAAAAACAAATACTAAATTGCTAAATTTAAAGGAAACCTACCACTTCTGAAGGTAGGTATGAGATGCAAACACCGGGCACCAGCTCAGGGTGAGCTGGTGCCGGTGCTTAGTCTCGTTAGTGTTAAAACCGCGGTATCGCGGTTTTAACACTTTTTAAACTTTATAGTAGAAACTGCTTCGGCGCTGCGCGCGACCGTGCGCGCGCAACGCCTGCGGCATTTCCAATGTAGGCGCGCGCACGATCGTGCGCACGCAGCACCGAAGCAGTTTCTGCTAGAAAGTTTAAAAAGTGTTAAAACCGCGATACCGCGGTTTTAACACTAACGAGACTAAGCACCGGCACCAGCTCACCCTGAGCTGGTGCCCGGTGTTTGCATCTCATACCTACCTTCAGAAGTGGTAGGTTTCCTTTAATCACTGTTGTGTTATAGGTTGTGAGGGTGCAGCCGCCGGCATGGTGGATAGGCATAGGGCGTGCCTGTGCAATTTTTAAAAATTAGCGCACACTCGCCGAGCACAAATAAAATTACAAATTTGGGAGAATTTACAAAAAAAATTGGGGTAAATTTACTTAGAAAGACGGAAATTGCTCTAAAAGTGCTATTTCTCTGTATAATGATGGGTTCACTAAGATCGTGCGCCGGAAATCATGAATCTGGCGTTTCCCCGCAGTGGCCCGACAGAGCTCACCAACGTGCGACACAATCTGAAAGTTAAATACGGTGCTTGGTCCGGATCAGGTGGACCAACTGGCGGCATGCCCCCTAACAATACTTCTTAAATACCTCTGTAAGCCAATTTCCACCAAAAGAACGTGCAAAGAATGTGAGAAAGCCCTTAGTAAATGTGCCCCATTGTTGACCTATTTTCATACAGGCTTTGATGTTACATCTTTTCCTCTACGGTCCAATTGATACATCCCCTTTGGGTCAGTACAATCACAGAATTTATATAGTTTTTTTTAAAAATGTTTTTATATCTTTAAACAATGTTTATGTTTATATCTAGAAGGTCTGCATTTTCTGACAGCTGTAACTTTTTCATACTTCGATGTATGCAACTGTGTGAGGTGTCAGTTAAACAATATTTAAAGGATGCTTTCAACTTATAATTTTTTTCACAAAATATTAGGTCTTGTCAGGTAGGGCAAAATTGTCTATTGCCTTCATTACCTATATCCAACAGTTTGCTACCCTCCTTAGTTGAGCCAACAAATGAGTGATTTCTTATCTCCTCACTCTGTACTTGTTATCACTGTTAGTAACTAGACTTTTTTTCTCAAGAAACTGGAGGGATACTACTGCTGGAAAAGAGAGACTGTTGCTCCCTGTTCAATCTGGAGGGAAAGGTACACTAGGTCATCCGACTCTCTGTGTAGTTAGTAGGAGAGCCTTGGGTTTGTACATCTTCCTGAATGCAGAAGTCCCCTCAGACTACAACTTCATTCCCCTGCAGCTCCCCAGCCCCTGTCCACCAGACACTTTACCTGCACAGAAGAAAAAGACTCTACAATTCATGAAATTATATCACTGCAGGTTTCTACTACTTGTTACATGCTCCCTTCCCCTCCATATGAAGAAAGTTGCCAGTTGATTTACTTGATGCAATCTCATCAAATTTGCTGTTAAGCTCCATCATTAAAATAGAACAAAGAACACATAGATGGGAACTATAGGAAGGATTTAATAGATTGACCTATAGGGCAAAGACAGGAAGACTCTGCCATCAGGTAAGAAAGAGGATGCGCTGAGTCTGTTCATGCTGTTTTTTAGTTTGTGTAAACCTTGTTTAATTCCTTTTCCTGACGGTCTTGATTGAATTGCACCACACCCGAGAGTCTCCTGGCTCATGAATAGTTAACCCGCTGTTACGGACTAAAACTCCCTATACATTGCTCCTTTGCAGTTCTGTCTTGTCTGGATTTCTGATCCAATAACTTCCTGGGGTCGGGACTCTGAATTCACATAAATCTGCCTCTCATAGTTTTTTTGCCTGTGATAGTATTAGAAATTAGTAATATTCTGGTTATCCTGTTATTCTGTAGTCTGTATCCTGGTATTTTTACCCTTTACTTGTAGGGAATGGGGCATAGTTTCAGGGACAAATGTATTTGTCTGTATCACATCTCTGTTCCCAGATTATTTTTTTTTTATAATCAATTTTATTTTGACTTTTTTTCCTTACATAATTAACATACACTTTTTACATGTTCAAGACAGTATACAAACATGCATATTATAAAATGACAGGCTTTCACAATTTACATCTTGTTGAAAAGAGAATATGCTCAACATATCATCTTTATCCTACGCCAGTGAATCTTAAACATCCAAATATAATCCAACTTCGAATCCAAAGTAAAAACCAACCCCATTTTGCCAATGGAGGGAGTAGGGGGGAAAAAAACCCTTATTAAGATATGTTTCCGAACTAACATTTTTTCACAGTTTTTCTCCATATTTTTTTCCACCTTCCCGGCGATCCCATTTTATCATAGTATATTTTTTCATAGTTCCTTATTTTCTCCATCAGATCCCGCCACTCCCCAATAGTTGCTGATATTGGCTTCATCCAAGTCCTTGCAATCAGTATAGCATCCGATACTTGCATGTAGGGAAATGCAAACCCATTCCCTATAGAATAACTACTTTGTAGTTCATAACCACTTCAAATATTAATATATAATGCACGTTAAGGTACACGTTAAGTAAAATTCAATAACTAAAATAATCACTTTCCCAGTCTGTGTTTTAAGAATACGTAGGTCAACCTTATTCTTACTAATTATGGAAATAGCTCACCTATCCTCAATTCACAGCATCAATAGTGTCTAGTATACTGGAGCAATCAGCAACTGTCTTATAGATCAACATTAAAGATTCTAGATTAAAACTGACCAATCTAGTAGATTTAAGCACATGAGAACAGAAGGACCAATGTGGAAATACTATGACAGCAATGCTAAATGTCATGACATCAATCCTCTGACTGATCTATAAAGACCAGTGCATGGAGCTGGAGCAGAAAGTTTGATGATGATGGAAAAAGAAAAAGGAGAAGTGTCAGCGATAGCAGAAGAAGGAAGATAAAATGTGAAAAAAAGGAGTAGGCAGTCACAGTAAGTGAAGAAAGGAATCTGCCACAGGGATAACGCCCCTAAGAATAATGAGCCAGAGAAAGCGGAGCAAAGGAGACAAAGAAGAGGCTAAAGGGAGAAAGTCAATGGCCACCAGAATACAAAACCACGGAGGCTCACATGTATAATAAAAGTAATATAAATGTATATTAATTATTGATCTATAAAAATGAATACATCCACAATATGCTAAATGTTATCACTGTTGTCTTGTGGGGCCATTTAGTCGTTAATTATACAATGGATGGAATAGTTTTGCTTGATCTCTGCAGACCCCAGCCTGAAGAACCATTATATAAGTATTTGTTGTCTTTTTCCCCTAACATGAAGTAAGAACAATTATATATTAGGCCTCTGGACTGTAATACATCACTAATGTACAGTATATAGTACTGGTCTCAATGTATAACACAATGGGGCACATTTACTAAGAACAATGGTGTCTGTACTATGTACTTGTGTAGTAGGCAGGGGGCGCCAGATTCAGGATTTCTGGTGCCCGTTCTTCATGAATCTGGCCGGATAGAGTGCACCACTTTTTTATTTTTGGTGAACCTTAAACATAGGGCGTGCGATACTCTTCTGTCGAACTTTGCATGTTAAATCTGGTGCACGGTCCAATTCTGCAACGGAGCGCCTCCTTCAGTGCAGAAATTGTTTTGTACACAGTGCTCCGGCATATTGTTACAGATAGATAGCGATACAGACACGGTTACATAGATGTTACAACAGTTATCAGCAGAACAATGATGATTTTATATTCTGTTCAGTGTACTGTGGGAGAACTGACAAAAAGTTGACCTATTTGACCTTTAAAGTTGACCTTTGATGTTACATTCTTTCCTCTACAGTCCGATTGACACATCCCCTTTATTCTTAGGGTTAGTTAGAATCACAGAGTTACCAATTTTATATCATTTTGTTATTCCTTTATGGGACGAGCTGATGTTTTCCATGATACCACGTTGGGAACTATATGACCTTTGTATCACTTTTTATTCAAATATTTATGGGCAGATCGTTCATGACATGGTATAATCCGGTGTACACTGTACACCCTCAATAAGGTTACCGCTGCCATAGTTGGGTTGTGCCAGCTTAGGGTTGGCAAGGCAAGTAGACAGGGACAGGAGGAAGGGGGTATAGTTTCAGGGACAAATGTCTCTTAACAGGTTAACTGCTGGCATTGATTGCTGCAGTTAAGGGCAGATGTTTGCTGTATAAAACAGCTGACACCTGCCCTGCAGAGAGAGGGCTCAGCCTAGGAGTCCTAGCTATATAGCCTTAATCGTACTGTGACGGATATAGTTGTAACCTGGTAAGGAACTGGTTAAAGAAAAAAAGCTTCTCTGTCCCATTTTTTTGTCTTTTCTTTGTAGTGAGCAGAGTTTTGAAAGCCATCTCAAGGTCATACACAGCAGGTAGATAAGGAGAGGAGACAGAAGATTAACTCTTTCCATACTTGCAGAAATTTTCACTTGATGATTTAGTTCTAAGAAAACTGGTCTATCCAGTGACTGAATGTAAGAAGATAAATAGAAATGTTATCAGCTGATTTTATTTATCAGCTGTAAGCTTGAGTTTGGGAGGGTGGTGGTGTTAGAGGGGAGAGAAAAGCAAAAATAAAAACCATTTACTCTGTTTAAGATCCCTGGCCCTGTAACATCTATCTCTTCACTGACGCATAGGACTGAACCATGGCCACTGACTGCAGTGGTCTCAGATGAAGGAATGATGCCCTCACCACCCGGCTTCTGCGGATTCAGTGGTCTAATGAGCATCAGCACCTCTAGTCTAGACAGCTGCAAGACAGGAATATTAATGGGGTATTCCAGGAATATGAATGTCTGATACAAAAACCCATAATGCTATAATTAAATGAATATAATAAAACTCAATGTCATTAGTCACAAAATGGAGCCAAAATAGTTTGATTTTATGATTCACAAGATGTTATGGGCTTTCTAAAGTAGGTGGAGTTATCACCAAGATGGACACCACTAGAAACTACAAGTCCCATGATCCTTTAGATCTCTGCTCCCAGTGATGATGTAATAGTCTGTCCTGCTGTGTTACCATAGTAATGATGTGTAACTTCCATCACTGCACATTACCTCACTGAGATGACGTCTCACCACAACACTGGCCATACTGGATGCACTGCAACCAACCGACTACAGCCAAACATAGTGGTGATCACATGACCTGCCCAAGCAGGATATGTGACCTGCGTCCATCTTATGTCCTGTGTGGGCTCCGCACGGAGAAAATCAAAGGGCCAGTAGTTTATCTCCATTACAGTGTATGTCAACAGCATTTTTCTGCTATGGGGAACAAAATTTTAAATAACAGCTAATTAAGTATTAGCTCATAATGTAAGGACCCATTTGTTTGTAAATTATGATTAGCTTTTATTTTTTTCCTCTGCCCCCAGTCTTGGCCTGTCATTGTTTTTTCCAGATTAGTTGCTAAAACGATGCCTTAGTGCCACATTCATCATTGTGACCGTGCTGACTATATTTTTGCAGACCTCACAGACATGTGGGCCCTTAAAAGGTTTGGAGTTGAGGAGTTGAATTTGAAATTCACCCAGTAGGTTGGCCAACACAGAATTTTACAACAATCTTGAAGGTTCTAATAGTGGAGAGGCAAGTAACTTGGTGGTTACAACTAATCAATTCCAATGAACCCCCAATTAAGTTTACCCTAGTGTACCATACTATTTCTTCCTTTATGTCTTAGCTGAACAAGCAGCCCTCCTTTATAAAATACTAAATCAAGGGTGTAACTAGGAGAGGCAGGGCCTCATAGTAGACTGAATGGGCTCCCCTTAAAATGTACATATTAAACTCATATATTCACAAACATTAATATACTTATCTACATAAACATACAATACTTCACTCAAAAACACACATGTAGAGCATATACACATCACATATACACACACATATACAGTGTCATATACAGACATATAAAGCATATATACACACACATACGGTATATACATACCATACAGCATAAACACATAACAGATACACACATACACTCACCGGCCACTTTATTAGGTACACCTGTCCAACTGCTCGTTAACACTTAATTTCTAATCAGCCAATCACGTGGCAGCAACTCAGTGCATTTAGGCATGTAGACATGGTCAAGACAATCTCCTGCAGTTCAAACCGAGCATCAGTATGGGGAAGAAAGGTGATTTGATGCCTTTGAATGTGGCATGGTTGTTAGTGCCAGAAGGGCTGGTCTGAGTATTTCAGAAACTGCTGATCTACTGGGATTTTCACGCACAACCATCTCTAGGGTTTACAGAGAATGGTCCGAAAAAGAAAAAACATCCAGTGAGCGGCAGTTCTGTGGGCGGAAATGCCTTGTTGATGCCAGAGGTCAGATGAGAATGGGCAGACTGGTTCGAGCTGATAGAAAGGCAACAGTGACTCAAATCGCCACCCGTTACAACCAAGGTAGGCAGAAGAGCATCTCTGAACGCACACTAGATCGAACTGTGAGGCAGATGGGCTACAGCAGCAGAAGACCACACCGGGTGCCACTCCTTTCAGCTAAGAACAGGAAACTGAGGCTACAATTTGCACAAGCTCATCAAAATTGGACAGTAGAAGATTGGAAAAACGTTGCCTGGTCCGATGAGTCTCGATTTCTGCTGCGACATACGGATGGTAGGGTCAGAATTTGGCGTCAACAACATGAAAGCATGGATCCATTCTGTCTTGTATCAACGGTTCAGCCTGGTGGTGGTGGTGTCATGGTGTGGGGAATATTTTCTTGGCACTCTTTGGGCCCCTTGGTACCAATTGAGCATCGTTGCAACACCACAGCCTACCTGAGTATTGTTGCTGACCATGTCCATCCCTTTATGACCACAATGTACCCAACATCTGATGGCTACTTTCAGCAGGATAATGCGCCATGTCATAAAGCTGGAATCATCTCAGACTGGTTTCTTGAACATGACAATGAGGTCACTGGACTCAAATGGCCTCCACAGTCACCAGATCTCAATCCAATAGAGCATCTTTGGGATGTGGTGGAACTGTAGATTCGCATCATGGATGTGCAGCCGACAAATCTGCGGCAACTGTGTGATGCCATCATGTCAATGTGGACCAAAATCTCTGAGGAATGCTTCCAGTACCCTGTTGAATCTATGCCACGAAGAATTGAGGCAGTTCTGAAGGCAAAAGGGGGTCCAACCCGTTACTAGCATGGTGTACCTAATAAAGTGGCCGGTGAGTGTATATACCATGTATAAATCACATATATGTTATATACATATTGGGGGTCATTTACTAAGGGCCCGATTCGCGTTTTCCCGACGTGTTACCCGAATATTTCCGATTTGCGCCGCTTGTACATGAATTGCCCCGGGTTTTTGGCGCACGCGATCGGATTGTGGCGCATCGGGGCCGGCATGCGCGCGACAGAAATCGGGGGGGCGTGGCCGAACGAAAACCCGACGTATTCGGAAAAACCGCCGCATTTAAAAAACGAAAATGTGTCGCTTGGGGAGCGCTCACCTTCACCTTCTATGGGATGGTGCATTCCGGGGCGTTAAGATTATTTTCGGCGCTGCAGCGCCACCTGGTGGACGGCGGAGGAACTACCATCTTAAATCCCAGCCGGACCCGAATCCTGTGCAGAGAACGCGCCGCTGGATCGCGAATGGGCCGGGTAAGTAAATGTGCCCCATTATGTTGTACAATGTGCAGTGTAGTGTGTATATAATGGTACATATCAACCTTTCTTTAGTGTCAGGTCAGGGCCCACTGACACTGTGGGCCTCATAGCAGCTGCTTTAACTGCAACCACTGTAGTAACGACCCTGTACTAAATATACTCAGTGTCAGGGTCTGAGCACATACCCCCACAACTTGGCCCTGAGGTGCGGCCTATTGAAGATAGGTGACTGCTAGACTGATGCGGCTAAGTAGGCATACTCACACTTACATATGAACGTGTCAATAATTTATGTCTAGTTATAAAAAGTATATGTACATTTACCATATATAGGCGGTCCCCTACTTAAGAACACCCGACTTACAGACGACCCCGAGTTACAAACAGACCTCTAGATGTTGGTAAGTTACTGTACTTTAACCCTAGGCTACAATAATCAGCTATAACAGGTGTCTGTAATGAAGCTTTATTGTTACTCCTGGTTCTTATGACAATCCAACATTTTTAAAAATCCAATTGTCACCGAGACCAAAAAACAATTGTCTGGAACTACAATTATAAAATATACAGCTCTGACTTACATACAAATTCAACTTAAGAACTAACCTACAGAATCTATCTTGTACTTAACCCAGGGACTGTATATAGAATTTAATAGGAAGAAAATATAATGGGGCTCATTTACTAAGGGTCCGAATGCCGCACTTAAGTCGGGTTTCCCGAATATTTCCGTTTTGTGCTGAATTGCCCCAGGATTTTGGCGCACATGATCGGGTTGTATCGCATCGGCTGCTTTGACGCGACAGAAATCGGGGGCGTGGCTGTTGGACGACCCGACGGATTCGGAAAAAACACAGAATTTAATAAAGAATTTGTGTTGCAAGATCAAGCACTCACATGCACCAGGAAGAAGGAGGTGAATTTCGGTGCACCTCGGCGTAGCAGCGACACAGAAGGGAACTCGAACGCACGATCTATGTAAATCTGCCCCATTGTTGTAACTATTTTATAATCCCGCACCTGCTTGGTAATCTATAAGTGTTAAAGGATCATTTCAATTACTTTTTGTTTCAATTTTTCACTCCATTGTCCACTTTCAAAAATCCATAACTTTTTTATTTTTATGTATACAGAGCCATACTCCCTAGGGGGCTTATTTAAAGAGGTTGGTCACTTTCAGTAAATACTTTAAATTATTTGTGTAAGAAAAAGTTATACAATTTTTCAATATACTTTCTGTATCAATTCCTCATGGTTTTCCAGATCTCTGCTTGCTTTGCTTCTATAGAAAGTTTCTACGTTTACTTCCAGTGGATAGAATCTGTCCATGGTCATGTGATGTCACACAGGTGCAGGAGCCGTTATTATCACACAACTCCTATTACTCTCAGTGATGATAGTGGCTCGTGCTCCTGCGTGTCCATCACATGACCATGGACAGATCTAACCACTGGAAGTAAATAGAGAAGCTTCCCATAGAAGGACAGCAAGCAGAGATCTAAAAATAATTTCTTTATTTGTAAATGTAGAAAACGGTGAGGAATTCATACAGAAAGTATGTTGGAAAATTGTATAACTTTTCCTTACACAAACAATTTCAATTATTTGCTTAAAGTTTACAACCCCTTTAATATTCCACACCATGTACCAGGAAGCTGGAAAAAAATCCAAATGTGGTGAAATTGTTGAAAAACTATTTTGTTTTTACAGCTTGTTTGACCACTTTTTAATCACACTTTTGTGTGTGGCACAATGGCAAAAAAGTGCCGATTCGGACATTTGGCAACCATTTTCCGTTATGTTTGTTATTTTATTTAATTTTTTTATCAGTTCTAACAAAATTTGAACTTGGAGAGGCCAACAATATTTTTAGGCTTAAAATTTTTACTAATAACACAGCACTCCTGTATTTTTTTTTTGTGCGGCTGTTTACGGCTGATTTTTCTCTCTGTATACTCCTATTTTATGAGCGGTCACTGCGAAACTTTGCCTTTAACTTGTCCTGCAAATAAATCTGACTCTAAAGAAGCTGCATCTGTCACCACAACTAATGTGAACAAATCTTACCCAGACCTGAGTACACAGTCCTGCCTCATAATATGGCCACTGCTTAGTAACACACAGGATTATCATAATAAGGGAACCCAAAAAATGGCTGATCTCTTACATTTATTTCTGATTCTAGACAGATGTAAGGCCACATGTATTAGGGATATGATTCTAAAACACAATCTGTGTGGAGGGTTTGAGCAGCTGAAGGGACAATAGGCTGCGTCTGTGTCTTTAGGCCTAGAGGTAGAGGCAGTGTCAGAGGAGGAGGTTGCCATAGTGACAATCTCCATTTTGGAGAGAGGACATTAGAAGGAGAGGTAAAACAAAGCCGGACAGCTAGGGGGAGACTGCGACGGCTGGCTGATACGTGTCTGAGGATCTACAGTGACATGTTGTGGGTTATGGCATTGTAATAAGACTACATAAATGAAAGCTAAGTAAAAATAAGTAACACTTAGTAATACTAAGTAATACTAAGGCTCTATTCACACTGCGGTGTCATGTACCTCCTGTAAAGTGACATACACCTTCTATTATGTATAAACATGGCAGGCACTTTCTTTATGGATTTCGCTCCATACAATTGCCCCTTTGACATCCATAGTGTCACTTTGGTCTTATACATATGTTTTCCTTGCAGCTTTTTAGCACATATGCCAAGCACCTAAAACCCGCACCCTAAAAACCCCTAAAACGTGCACATTCAAAATGGGTTAAATAAAAAATGAACCACAATTTCTTCTCAACATGCCAACACCCCACATGTGTCTGTAAACTGCAATATGAGGACACATAAGAAACACGACACATGTGGCCCTAATTTTTACCTGAAAATAAAACAGTAGAATAACAGTAGAATAAAACAGTAGTAAGCGCGCCTTCATATTTTAGGCCTAATTTGGTCATTTACACTGCATTTGCAGGCAATTGGAGAGGCACTGAATTAAAATAACCCCCAATGGGTGACCCCATTTTAGAAACAACACCCCTAAAGGACTTCATCAAGGGGTATACTGCGTATCTTGACACCAACAGATGCCTTCTGAGTGTACAGGGCAGGTGCAAAGTAAAAATTGCTTTGGTTTTAACAAATACAGCATTTTGCTGCCCAATATGTTGTGCCCACCTCATGTCAGTGTGTAAAGAGTTCTGTTATGCAGAGTTTCCAGATTTATGGCACACCCTACTTAAAGGGGTTTTGCCACAAATTCAAGTTAGGTCCTATTCACTTGCTGATCGGTGGGTGTCTCAGTGATGATACACTCACAGATCACGAAAACGAGGAATCCGGTGGGGTCCCACAACCCCTTGTCGCTCCATTACAGTAATGGAGCAGATGGCCACCCGTTACCGTTCTGCTCCAGTTATCTCTGTGGAGCTGATGAGGGGTCCGACTGAGGTATGTGGGACTCCAGCGAACCCCTCATTTTTGTGATCTGTTTGGTCTCATCAGTGAGACTGCCACGATCAGCAAGTTAGGCCCTATCCTGTGGGTAGGGCCTTACTTGAATTTGTAGGAAAACCCCTTTAATCTTATGTCTAGAAATAAGTCTCCTTATATAAGGCATCAGGTGTGAAAGACCAGCATGCACATTTTAGGTATAGCTTGGTAATGTTTACCACACTGGAGTGCAGCTCCATATGCTCTGAGATGGAATAAATGTAAACCTTCATATATTAACTAATTTTATAAATTTATACCCTCTAAAGTACCCTCTAATGGTGAAACAAACAGGGGCACGGAACGAAGGGACCGCGGCGCGGGACATCGGCGGCGCCGGAGGAGGTAAGTACATGTTTATTATGTTTAAATATCCCTCCCCAGCCCAGCCATAAGAAATTTTTAAAACCCGGATAACCCCTTTAAATTAAACAGCAGATCAGCCATTGTGATTATGCACAGTATTTAGTTGGTATGGCCTATTCACCATGGGGTTCATAGAAAAATTTACCAATTAATACCTATCTAAAAAGTGAACCCATATCGTAACAATCTCTACTATTAACAAGCATATGATACCAATGAAAGTATATACAACACAAAAGTACAATTAAACCAATTACTACAGTTAAAGTTAATCATTAATAACGTTGTATTTAGCAAGGTGAATTAAAATAGTTACCAACCACAGCATGGCACATTGTTTCATAAATAAGGGACTCCATTATGGTAAACAACACCCCAGCACACCAATGCAGGTTTTGCTGTTGCTTCCACGGGGTTGGTAAATTGATCATTTGCACCCAGTTGCTTTATTTGTGAGTTATGCCCTCTCTTTTGGCCCTTAACTGAGTCATATGACCAGTAGAGATGAGCGAGCATACTCGTCCGAGCTTGATGCTCGTTCGAGTATTAGCATACTCGAAACGGCTCGTTGCTCGGACGAGTATTTTGCCTGCTCTAGAACGAGCTTTCACTTACGGAAACACAGTGAAGAACAGTGAAGAACAGAGTGAACACAGGATCATTTAAGTGAAGAACACAGTGAAGAACACATTGCAGATGTTTCCATACATCTGCTAACTTATCAGAAGACATTAGTGCCGAACGGTGTTCTTCACAATATTTTGTGAAGAACAATATGTGTGAAGAATCTTCCGATAAGTTAGCAGATGTATGAAAACATCTGTAATGTGTTCTTCAGTGAAGAACACATTGCAGATGTTTCCATACATCTGCTAACTTATCAGAAGACATTAGTGCAGAACGGTGTTCTTCACAATAGTATGTGAAGAACAATATGTGTGAAGAACACATTGCAGATGTTTAACATGGGTCATTCTCCTTTTTGAAGTTCCACAAATATGTCATTGAATAAAAATAACGGAGAAACAGGACTGACTTCCTTATTTCTCAATAAAATGACACATTTTATTGGTCCCCTTGAAAAACGCTCGAGTCTCCCATTGACTTCAATGGGGTTCGTTATTCGATATGAGCACTCGAGCATCGGAAAAAGTTTGACTCGAGTAACGCATGAGTAATTGCATGACCCGCAATCGGACTCTCCAACTCTCACTGCATTGTTTGTTTGGACAGGAAGTCTATTTCTCCAATTATTTTTATGATTATCTAATATGATGTACTCTGGAAACGGCCTGGATGGACAGGAAGGACATACAAGGACAGTGAACTCTAAGACTTAAACCCCTTTCCAGCTGTCCTTGCCCAGCCTACCCTAAGCAATAGGTCGCAACTGGTTTCCTTCCTGAATGTTTCCTTCCGGCACCAAAGTGCAGAGACAAAGACATAACAATACAAATATCAAAGAGAAATCAAAAGGATACAGGACAGAACCACAAGGACAATGCCGCACAGAATCAGTAGGCAAATGGATAGTCAGAAAACAAGAAAAGGGACAATGAATAAAAAATACAGAATGCCAGTTGGTTCAAAGTAAAACTATAGGAAGCAAAGAGGAATTAGTCAGCGATCCTTTTAGGAGATGTTAGAGTCCCAGTCCTGAAGATGATTGGATCAGTTCTTTCCATACAGGGCAGAATTATGATTGGAGGGATATTATGCCTATTACAGCATAGCCATTTGCAAACAAGAGCAAACTCCACAGGAGACAGAGAGGTGTAATGGAAATCAATTGTGACAGGAAGAAAAGGAGTAAACCAGTGTTCAGAATAGCAAGGAAAAATGAAAAAAAAATGACACTTATCAGTGCATCCTGAGCCACACTCCACAGATAGCACTGATGGCACTGAATTGTGAACTGGCACAGATATCACAAGATAAATGTAGAAAACGGTCTGATGGCTGGTCACATGACACAGCTGAGGAACGACAGGGGGCAGATAATTCTTATGCAAAAAAGATGACCTTTAATACAGTTTACATTGTTAACTTTTCTTTGAGACTGATTCTTTAAGCAAACTACATTATTCCTAAAAACCACATGTAAATCTGCATCAAATCTGCATATTTTTATATGCATAATTCATGTGGTTGTCTGTTAAGTGTTGTGCAACTTTAATGCAAATCTGCATACATTTTTTTCCACCTCTTTTTTCCACCTTAAATCCAACATCATTTCCAGTAAAAGTTCCCACAGATTTTTCAAAATGTTAAAAGACTAATCCTCTGAAAAGCCACATTAATTAATTTTATAAATTGCACAACATTTCCATGTCGAAAAACATCTACATGACTTCTTTGTCCAAATAACATTTAGTTTAATAAGGCGGGGACAGGAACGCCCCATGCCGGCCTACTTGACCCTGCCAGCCACAGAACCCCTCCAGGCCCCCCTTGGCATTGAGCTGGCGTGAAGGAAAAAATAATTGCAAACTCTAGTGATACGCTAGTATTTTTTAAGTTCCTACTTTACTAAAACATAAAAGTCATGAATAACCTATAACTTTTAGACCACTCCCCCACTGCCGTACCCCCCTGGCATGGAGCTGGTGTGAAGGGGAAATTGATCACAAATGCAAATGATACGCTACCATTTTTTTTTTTTTTAAATATTTTTAATAATTTTACGTTTTGAGTAAACATACAAACAAATGACTGGCTCACAGGCCATTTAACATACAAACAAATGATTGGCTCGCAGGCCATTTAGCTTACATATTCGTATACATTTTACATATCCAACAATGGGTTCGTGTCAAAGTGCATTTTTACTTATACAGCATAGAGTGAACTCCATATTTTAATCTCTTTCAGGGTAATCCCCATCTATGTAGGGTGCCCCTGAGCTGCTCTGTCAGATACCATTGAGTAAGAGTAAAGGGCTTCATTAGTTCTATTCTTTCCTGGATAGTGAAGTATTTTACCACAAACAACCTCCATTTCTTAAAAAGTTTGCCCGCCAACTTGGACTTATGGCGTTCTGCTTCAAGTTTTTCAGTATAAAAGAGTTTTTTCATCTGCTCAATCACCTTATTTGTTGTCGGAACCCCTGGTTCCAGCCATTGTTGTAGTAGTGATCTCTTTGCTACCAAGCACAGTACATGAAACAGTTTTGGCAGCCAACAGAAGTTCTGTATGGTTTCATCCTCCTGTTGTGCGTCATAGTGAAACAGGTATGTCATTGGGTCTAGGGGTATTGCCCGGTGCCATAGACCTTCACTTATCTCTCTCAATTGCTCCCAGTACGCCTGTGATTTCTCACATAGCCATAGGCCATGAAATAAGTCTGTACCTGTGGTCTGGCATTTTGGGCAAGCCGTCAATCTTTGGGGATTGTTCGGGGATGGTGGGAAATTAAAGGCGTATATTGCTCTGTGCATTATTCTAAAGTGCGTGTCTCTCCATACTTGATTTACTACTGCGTTACTTAGGACTTGCCAGCCCTTAAGGATCTTTTCCGCTGTCTCCTCACCCCCCAATTGTGTCGCCCAACCTGTAAACGTCAGATCTTCCTTTTCTAACTTCCGTCTCAGTGCTTTGTATAGAATCGAGATCCCTCCCGTACGAATGGGCAACAACAACATATTGTCAAACTGGTTTTGGCTCGCCTCTAGTTCCATATTCCTAACCACATCCACACAAAAATGTTTGATCTGTGCATATTGGAAAAATTGGGGTCCCCTTAGCTCATATTTTCTTATCAGTTCCTCCCTGGTCAACCACCTATGTTCTTGCTGGTGTAGAAGGTCACTCACAGTATGTATTCTTTTGTCCCTCCATTCCACAAATAACCTACTCTGTCGGCCTTGGGAAAAGCCTGGGTGGTTCCACAAAGGGAGATGCTTAGATATGAGCCATGGCAAGCGGAGGCCCTTTCGTATAGCCTTCCAGGCCGCGATGGTGTCCCTGAACATTGCTGATTGCTTAATTGCCACCGGTTGCTTCCCTATTTGTACATGAAGGAGCGTTTTCAAATCCCATGGCTGGCAATACTCTGCCTCTAACACCGTGTCTGAGTAATAGCTGGTATCCTTCATCCAGTCTATAATATGACGCAGCAGGCATGCCAGATTATAGACGCGCATATCTGGTAACCCCATCCCCCCCTTGTCCTTAGAGACCATCAATTTGCGTATGCCTATACGTGGGCGTTTTCCCCTCCATAAAAAATGTGTGACTGTCTTGTGCAGAGACATAACGTCTTTGTGTTTGATTAATAAGGGGATAGTTTGCATGGGGTACAACAATTTAGAGAGACTCATCATTTTAACTAACTGGTTCCTACCTAAGAGCGATAGAGGTAGATTATGCCATTGCTTCAGTTCCCTCGCTATTTTGGCGAAAAGAGGCGGATAGTTCAGTGCATATAGGGAGTCCGGCGTTCTGCCCACTTTAATTCCCAGATATCGTACCCACGCCGCAGCTATTGGGATACCACAAACGGACGCTCCCAGGGGGCTCATGGGGGGTCTCTGTTTCCCTAGAAAGAGGATTTCACTCTTTGTTAAGTTGACCTTGAACCCTGAGAAGGTTCCGAACTCATCGAATAACTGCATCACTCTCGGTAGATGGGTCATCGGATCCTCTAAAAATAACACTATGTCATCCGCGAAGAGGGCCACACGGAGCGATGAGTTCCCTACTTTTATACCCTCGAATACTGGAAAGGTTGCCAGTGCTCTCGCCAGTGGCTCCAACGCAAGGTTGAATAGCAAAGGCGAGAGCGGGCAGCCCTGGCGTGTTCCCTTCAGTAGCGCGAAAGGTTTAGAAATAAACCCAGGGGTGTGCACCCTCGCCCACGCTCCCCGATACAGTACTGTCAAATACTCTCTGAATGGGCCCGTAAACCCCATGCTGTCTAGCACCTGCCCTAGCCACTCCCAGCATACGTTGTCAAATGCTTTTTCTGCATCAATAGTGACCAGGGCAGGCGCCTTATTGCCCACAGGACCGTGTGAAGTGACATCTAATGCCAGCAGTACTCTGCGCAAATTTGTTACTGCTGAACGTCCCATTGTAAACCCTACTTGCAGCGATGATATAAGCGTGGGCATAATGGGCGTCAGTCGATTTGCATACAATTTAGACAGAATTTTCAAATCCAAATTGATTAGAGAAATTGGGCGATAGGATGCAGGGTCTTCCTGGTCTTTCCCTTCCTTGGGTATCAATTTCACATAGGCAGTATTCATGTGAGTGGATAATGGGGTCCCCTGTGTAAATTTTGTAAATAAGGGAGCCAGAATTGGCGCCAGCTGGGTGCGCATTGCCTTATAAAATTCCCCAGAGTAGCCATCCGGCCCTGGTGCTTTGTTGTTTGGGAGATTTTTAATGATGTTTTGTATCTCGTCTGCCGTGATGGGGGCATTCAATGTCTGTAGTTGATCCATTGACAACGTCGGGAGTGTTAGTCTATCGAGAAAGGATTTCCCCACTTCCCCACTATTTATAGGGCCTGAATACAAAGATTCATAGAATTCCCCCAACAATGCGTTGATCCCAGCCGGGTCAGTCCTTACTTCCCCCTTCTTGTCCCTCATTCTGAGAGTATGGATCGGTGTCCTCCTTCCCTTTGCCAGATTAGCTAGTAGCTTACCCGACTTGTCCCCATACCTATGTAGTTCTGCTTCCAATTGTGATCGTACAAATGCTTCCTTCCTTTCCGCCCATTCCAAGTACTCTCTCTGTGTTCGCATCCACCGCTCTTTGTTATCTAGTGTAGGTTGGGATAGAAATTCCGTGTACGCCCTCCTAACCTCCCCACTCGCTGGTATTGTCTGTGCGTCGCTTTTTTAAGGCCATGATAGTATGTGTCTATACGTCCTCTCATTACTACTTTTCCCGTTTCCCAAAACAATGGTGAGTCCGTAGCGTGTTCACTATTACTTCCCAAGTATTCCTGCCACCATCCCTGTAGTAAGTTCAAAAAGTTCTCATCCTTTGTTAAAAAGGAAGGGAATCTCCACAGGATATCAGTACCCTTAGGGCTCACGTCTGCCAAGTCCGTCTGTACAGGGGAGTGGTCTGAAATGACCATATTTTCAATCTGCGCGTCTGTCAGTCTTGAGACTAATGGGTTGGACAGTAACACGTAGTCCAGTCTTGACCATGTATTATGCGGATGGGAATAGTGCGTGAACTCTCTATCTTGCGGATGGCGTAGGCGCCACGCATCCACCAATCCGGTCATCTGTTTAAACTGGGATAGTGGGGTTTCCCTATTGTCAGGGCGAACTTGTTGGTGACCTGGTCGTTTCCTATCTTCCTCCGTCCTCATCACATCATTGAAATCTCCTCCCACTAACTTCCAAGACTCGCTGTCTGACAGGATCCTTGTGCTGAGTGTGTCAAAGAAGGCCTTTTGCTCTGAATTGGGGCCATACACATTATAGATGCTTAAGGCACCAGTCGGCAACAACAGTTTAATTTTGATCAACCTCCCTTCTGTGTCTCGGTCCACTTGTTGAACCTGGCTAGCCAAGGTTTTGTTAACTAATATCATCACTCCCGCCTTTCTCTCTTTGGCTGGAGAACCGTACACCGCCCCAACCCAGAGTTTACACATTCTGGGAAAGTCTTCTTCAGTCAAATGCGTCTCCTGTAGTAACGCTATATCTACCTTCAATTTCTTTAGATGCCGTAGTATCATCATTCGTTTTTGTGGGGCGCGCAGCCCTTTTACATTCCATGACACGACACGCATGATTCGTGTCAACAAAAGCTGAGCAGGCAACGTGTGGTATGGTATCCGACAGTATAAAGAAGCAGCCCAAGGGGACCTCTTAAGTTAGGTTTGCACCACTAGAAAAAACTGTAATATCAATACAATGAAACAAAACAATAAAAACCCCCCCTTCCCTCGACCCTCCCTATCCCCCTCCAAAATCTCTTACCCCCCTGCTATTTGCTCGCTTGTTAAAGCACCAATACGAAGATTAGGTCCCTAATAACTTTCCCCGCTGTTTGGGGGATACTACTAATTTATCTCGCTCTCTATCACTAAACAGGTGAAAAAGAGCGAAAAGAGAAAAATATAGAACAACAAATATGCATACAAGCTAGTGACTCCCTTTTTTTCTGATGTCACGTAAGATTACTCCCCCCCCCGCCTTTTGTTCGGATATCAATGTCTAAGCGACAAAATCTCGTCTCCTCCTGTTGCTCCCCGTACTCCTCGTTATCCCTTTAGTCTAGCATCCCAGCCTTAATCTCCCTCCCTCCTATACATAGAGGCCCCACTATTGTAATCTACCTCACTATAATAGACTATGCCTTAGCAGGAGGAAAATTTAGCATGTTTAAAAGTCACTTCTATCACGGCTATTCCGGGGTCCATACGACCTTTCTCCTGATCTCACCCGAGCGTCTCGGTCTCCTGTAGTCTGGTGACCCCGGATAATCCGCTGCTGGCTGTTCCTTTTTTCCTCCATTACGGTGCTCCTGGGCCGCCGCTCATGCAGTTGCAGGCTTTCGGCTGGAAGTTGCGTCACAAAAGATTCAGCTTCTGACGGGTCATTAAATTCATGTTGGACGCCATCTTGTGTTTTAATTCTCAGCAACGCTGGGTATGCCAGTTGAAATCGAGCGTTTTTTGCCGCCAAAGAAGAACATAATGGGCTGAATAATTTGCGTTTCTTCATCACCGCAACTGAGAAATCAGCAAAAAGAAGCACTTTCTGACCTCTTATAAAGAGTGGGGCCCGCAAGTTTCGGTAAGCGCGCAATATCTCCTCTTTATCTGCATAGTTCAAATATTTCGCGATCACTTGTCTTGGCCGCTGCGCTACCTCTGCTGTTGTCCCCTCACCACCATTCACTCCCGGGGGGCCTATCCGATGTGCTCTTTCCACCAGCTTCCTGGGTCCCACACCGAGAGCACGAGGTAAGTCCTCCTCAAATATTTTGCGCAGGGAGCCTCCCTGTACATGTTCCGGGAGCCCTACCAGCCGTAGGTTACTACGTCGTGACCTATTTTCTAAGTCCTCAATCCGGTCAGCCAGGGTAGCAGTTAGCTGCTCAGTATGCTGCTGCGTAGTCATCATGGTTGCAATCGATTCTTTTCCCGCCTCCGTGCACTCTTCGAGCGTTGCTATACGCTCCTCGTGGTTCTGCACTTTCCCTTTGATTTCCGTAAGTGTGACCTGTATGGCCGCCGTTAACGTGCTGACCAGGTCCGGGGCTAGACATTTGGCCACCTCTCTAGCTAGCAATTGGTAATCCACGTCACCCACCTTGGATGTTACAGTCTCTGAGCGGTGGATTGCAGGTCGTATCATTTGGGACTCCTCTGCAGCACTGTTCTTATGAGACTCCAGTGACGGCATTCTCGGGCAAGGAGAGCACGCACCGCCGGTCTTCGGGCGGGGAGACGGACACGATTTTTGGCCGCTTCGTAGCAGGTACCGCTCCATATAAGTGTGGCACCTCTATACTGTTGGCGACTCCAATTATTTGGGCCACCGGTCTACTTCTGGCAGTGTTCTGGAGCGAGAAGCGGCGGGGGTCAGACGGAGCTCTCTAGCACGCGTCTTTCTCCATCAGCGCCGGAACCGGAAGTCGATACGCTACCATTTTATTTCAGGGCTTCTATTCCAGTGTTCTAGTGCAGAAGCCCTAATAAATGAGCCCCACTGTCTGCACTTAGCCTTAATATCCTACTGTGCTACAACATAAAAGTCAAAAATAGTCTTCAACTTTTAGATGCACATACAGCATACACCAAAACTGGTTTGGAGAGGACTTACACACTGATCTCTCTCCATACAGGGGAGACATCAGCAGACACCTACTGGTAAAGAAGACCTCTCAGGTAAATTTGGAACCCTAAACCACCTACATGTCCATATGGATCTGTGGTTTAGGGTCCCAAATTGACCTATATATTATCAGTCAATGGCTGCAATTAAAAAAACCCAAACATTTATACTTACCTGAACATGAGCAGATCCTGCGTCGGCGCCTCATCTTGCATTGTGAATAGTGAAGCCAAGACAGGATCCCGACTTCACGGCATATACCTGATTTGGGACACTAAACCATTGGTCCAAATCACACAGGCAGGTTTCCTTTAAGTGCCACAATCGGTGCTTATCCTGCTTAACCAGTTTTCCTGTCACCTATAAAGCAGTGGCGCATGGGTCGGGGGCATCTATAAGTTGCCATGACAGTCTAAATAAAAAAATTTTAATAACTTTTGAAGTTAAACAAAATAAAAAATTCTAATCACTGCCCTTTCCCTAAAACACACATATCTACTGTATATATAAATAAATTAACAAATTAAAATCATTAACATGTAAGGCATCAGTGTGTCCCAAATTGATCATCTATCAAAATCTAAAAATAATTATCCTATAGGATAAACAATGAAAAAAAATCTTTTGCTCTTTTGCCTCCCATAACTATTTGGATGAAAAGTGATCGAAAATGATATTGATGAAAATTTTGTTTTATCCTGCAAAATATTTGCCATCTGCAAACATTGAAATATAAAAAAGTTACTTTTGAGCGGAACTACACTGCGAGGTTCTGGTTCGTACCTAAATTAAGTGGTTTGGGTTCCCTGGACCCAACCGCCCCATTGTTAATGGCCACGATCTTTGCATGCACTTTAAATAAAGTTGGCAAAGTCACAGCGCGAGTGATTTGGCACATGGAGCGCGAGTGATCTGGCACTTACATGTCACCGTCGGGTGCGATAACCCTCCTTAAAATGTTGCGTTCGTTCTCAATTGATTTAAAGTAACCAGCAGCATTTGAAGAGTTAACACCCATGATCACTGCATGTCAGTGCCGGTGCTCTCAGCCTTCATTCATGTAAATGCTGCTGACGACTTCAACAGCACCATTTAAAGAGTTAACACCTATTATCGGTACCGACACCAAACTGATTTTAAAATTTCGGTACAGCTGAACTTGGCCAAACTTAAATTTGAATAGGTCCACTCAACACTAGTTACCAGGTCAGAATATAGTAATGCAAAGTAAAGGTATTCAGACATAACTATGTAGTTGGTTTCTCTGTGATGGTACTTACCCTTACTTAGGGGGATAGTTTTAAATACATATAATGTGTTTTTTTTTAAAATCTTACTACAAGATACATTTATGCTTCCACTAGGCCATAGTAATATCTATTATATTGTAAGCTCTTGTGAGTACAAGCAGTCCCCGGATTACGTAAAAGATAGGTTCTAAAGGTTTGTTCTTAAGTTGAATTTGTATGTAAGTCGGAACTGTATATTTTATAACTGTAACCCCAGCCAAAATATTTTTTGGTCTCTGTGACAATTGGATTTTTAAAATGTTGGATTGTCATAAGAATCAGGATTAACACTAAAGCTTCATTACAGACACCTGTGATAACTGTTACAGCTGATTATTGTAGCCTAAGGCTAAAGTACAGTAAATTACCAACATCCAGAGGTCCGTTTGTAACTAGGGGTCGTCTGTAAGTCAGGTGTTCTTAAGCAGGGGACCGCCTGTAATGTTTTATATATTATTTGTATATGCACCCTATAATCTGTAAGCGGTGCTTTATACATACAGAATTGGGATTCAGGAAAACGATGGAAGAAACGCACGGAATACTGACAGACGCGATCAGTAAAGGAAGCAGTAAGTAATGTATCTTAATACTGATTGGATTTGACTTCCAGTACAATAATATGGGTCGGGAAGTAAGAGTTCTCCTTTCATAGACTTACTGACATGTGAAGACTTACAGCCATTGACTCTCCACTGGGGAATCAAAAATGTTTTCCAAAATGCGACAAGGAAAACATTGCCTCTTTTTGCTCCATTGAAAGGCAGCCCCCTTAACAACAAGCATGACTTTTATAATGTCTTATCCTGGAAAACGGATTTGCATATTTCCATCAAAATAATACTAGAAAGAATATTATAATAATCTATTATATTACATATTATCACTCTGAGTAGAAAAATAGATAGTTAACATAACAAATTTGAAGTGAAATGATGAGTACGTCGCCAAACCGACTACAAAACCTCAGTTCTTCCTGCCGCAGTGTCAAGAGCTCAGCAGAACCTTACGAATCTGCTAGTATAACGCCGCCTGTGTTTCCCGTGGCTGAGCGCTAGGTGGCGCTGTGCCCTCCTCTCACATAACGTTGTTTCGTCTCGAGCCGCGCGCTCAGCCACGCCTCCTGTAGAGTTCTACTGGAGACACGTAGACGGGCGGCCAATGAGAGCGCCGTCTACAGGATCTCTGACGTCATAGCAGACGGGCCAGCGGCGGGTCGCGCTGTGCTGTGGCCGCTCTGCGGGACGTGATCGGAGTCATTGGGGCTCACAATGAAGAGCACAGAGGCGGGGGGCGCCGCTTATGGCCGCTGACGAGGTGATCGGGGAGTGCACCAGGGCTGGGGGTCGCTGGTCGCAGCAGATCCGGCGTGTACTGGGTTAAACGAAGCCGTGTGCAGGAGGATCGGGGCGGGTTGTTATCCTGGAGGTCAAAGCTGGCAATGTGCTCTGTAGCCGGGAAGGGGTTAATGCATTGTGATTGTAGGATCCACTGCTGCTTCTGGATCTTGGGCGTGAAAGGGTTAAGCCAGTGTGGTGTTCTGTTGTTTCTGCTGATACATTGTGTTGTTTGTTTGTTTGTTTGTTTTCTTTGTTTTTGTTTTGGAGACTTTATGATTTTGGAGATTTTGTTCTGTTTTGTAACATTTCTCCCAGTGATTACAGGGTTAATTTTGGATTTTGGCTTCAGGATCAGTGTGATGGTGTAATACAAGACCGATATCAGAGTAAACAAGTGTCCTGAGTCATAGGCGCCATATACAAGCCTATAATGTAGATATTGGGGAATAAAGGGGGGCACTAGCAG
Source organism: Engystomops pustulosus (assembly GCF_040894005.1). NCBI lineage: Eukaryota > Metazoa > Chordata > Amphibia > Anura > Leptodactylidae > Engystomops > Engystomops pustulosus. The sequence continues at coordinate 265,998,305 of NC_092411.1, read as the reverse complement.
ACCCCTTTATTATGTAGAATACTGAGCTGATGTAGAGTGGATCACCGGTTGCCAAGTTTAAACTAACGTGATAAACTGGTTGTCCATTGAGTGGTAATGGGGCCATACAACAGAATCGTAGAATGGTGTGGCGGTGTGTTTTGACAGCTTGTGTTCTTTTGATGGGACAATCCCTTTAAAGGGGTGATCTGGGACTTATGTATTGATCATCTATAAGTGGAATAGGAAATCAAGGTAAAATCTTGTCACCCCTGTCCAGAGGTGGTTTGAAGCATTCCAGGATCTCCACTCTATGATGTCATGTCCATCAGTCACATGACTCGATTGAAGTGAATGGGGCTGAGCTGCAGTACAGAGCGCAGCCACTATACAATGCATGGCACTGACGCAGCAGTACTCGGCACATCACTCCAGTGTCTTACAACAGCTCACCAGTCATGGTGCTGGATATTGGACTACTACTCATCTGACCCTGGTACCGCAACATTAAAGGGGTTGTAAAGTCATAACTAGTTATCCCTTATCCTTAAGATGGGGGATAAAAGCTGATCTATGGTGGGACCCTTATGGATCACTAGAACGGGGGTCCGCTGTACACCAAAGGAACACCGCAACTGGTGGCACAAGCTGTTCTATTCATCTCTATGGCACTGATGGAGATAGCGGAGCAACATTACGTGGCTACTTCCTTCAGTTCCATAGACAGTGGATGGAGGGGATGTCAGACCTAACTCTTTATTTATTTGGGGTACAACAGACCCCCATTCTTCTGATCTGTGGAGGTCTCCCCCACCAATCAGCAATTTATCTCCTATCCTGGAAATGGGGGATACCTTGTCAGTGGATTGCACCCCAGTTTACTTGCCTCTTTATTCATCTGGGGTACAACAGATTCCATTCTTGTGATCTGTGGAGGTCTCGCCACTGGGGCCCCCAAAGATCAGCAATTTATCTCCTACCCTGGAAATGGGGGATAACTTGTGAGTGGGCAGCACCCCAGTTTAATGGAGCAGTTCCCTACCAGGCTCAACTAAGAGATGGTCATAGGAGAAAGCAAAACCATGGACGAGTTTCTCCAGTTCATGGAAACTTTTACTTTGACTTTAACTGTTTAATGAGGCTTCAAGGCTTCATCTGTTTTCAGATGATTAGACAGCTGCGGTAGCTAAAGAGTTAATACCAGTCTCTTCTACTGCGGAAGTTTCTGCGTGGCTGGTGCCTGATCGGCTGTGAATCCGTGTGATAGGGTTCAGTATTGGGGAGGGGAGATTATTGGTCAATACCTCCATACCCTGTGACTCAGGTTTTATCATAGACTGTATGTTGTCTATAGGTTGTTTACTATGCTGTGAATGATTGCTACACTCTCCTAATCTCTGGGCGGTGGAGGGGGAGGGTCCTATTCCAGGTTATTTTAGGATATGGTGTTTCCACCATATGTAGCAGCTGACCTGTGAAAGTTTTGGCCCAGATGCTTTCAGTTCTGATTTTAGGTGTCTCTTGGTATCAGTGGCGGAATATCATTGTCATTACACGTCTCATGCCTGAGGCTGCGCTACTGAGCGAGATCCTCTGATTGATGTTTACCATGTAGAGTCATTATTGACTCTTATTTGCTTACATCTACATGATGACAGGTAGCATTTCTATGTATAGATATGTGTTCTGCTGATATGGGGCGGCTCTATTCACTCTTATTATCTGCCAATAAAAGATTTCACTGTAGAGTGAGCTTCTGCTTTCATAGATATACACTCACCGGCCACTTTATTAGGTACACCATGCTAGTAACGGGTTGGACCCCCTTTTGCCTTCAGAACTGCCTCAATTCTTCATGGCATAGATTCAACAAGGTGCTGGAAGCTCCTCAGAGATTTTGGTCCATATTGACATGATGGCATCACACAGTTGCCGCAGATTTGTCGGCTGCACATCCATGATGCGAATCTCCGGTTCCACCACATCCCAAAGATGCTCTATTGGATTGAGATCTGGTGACTGTGGAGGCCATTTGTGTCCAGTGACCTCATTGTCATGTTCAAGAAACCAGTCTGAGATGATTCCAGCTTTATGACATGGCGCATTATCCTGCTGAAAGTAGCCATCAGATGTTACAGGGTACATTGTGCTCATAAAGGGATGGACATGGTCAGCAACAATACTCAGGTAGGCTGTGGCGTTGCAACGATGCTCAACTGGTACCAAGGGGCCCAAAGAGTGCCAAGAAAATATTCCCCACACCATGACACCACCACCACCAGCCTGAACCGTTGATACAAGGCAGGATGGATCCATGCTTTCATGTTGTTGATGCCAAATTCTGACCCTAACATCCGAATGTCGCAGCAGAAATCGAGACTTATCAGACCAGGCAACGTTTTTCCAATCTTCTACTGTCCAATTTCGATGAGCTTGTGCAAATTGTAGCCTCAGTTTCCTGTTCTTAGCTGAAAGGAGTGGCACCCGGTGTGACTTCTGCTGCTGTAGCCCATCTGCCTCAAAGTTTGACGTACTGTGCGTTCAGAGATGCTCTTCTGCCTACCTTGGTTGTAACGGGTGGCGATTTGAGTCACTGTTGCCTTTCTATCAGCTCGAACCAGTCTGCCCATTCTCCTCTGACCTTTGGCATCAACAAGGCATTTCCGCCCACAGAACTGCCGCTTACTGGATGTTTTTTCTTTTTTGGACCATTCTCTGTAAACCCTAGAGATGGTTGTGCGTGAAAATCCCAGTAGATCAGCAGTTTCTGAAATACTCAGACCAGCCCTTCTGGCACCAACAACCATGCCACGTTCAAAGGCCTCAAATCACCTTTCTTCCCCATACTGATGCTCAGTTTGAACTGCAGGAGATTGTCTTGACCATGTCTACATGCCTAAATGCACTGAGTTGCTGTCATGTGATTGGCTGATTAGAAATTAGAAGTGTTAACGAGCAGTTGGACAGGTGTACCTAATAAAGTGGCCGGTGAGTGTTTTATCTCTGTAAGTGTATGTTATGGCTGATATTATTGATTCTCTAGGGTGAGTGTCTAGATCTGGTGCAACGACATACATAAGAAAAGGGACCCTATAACAAAGTTTCTTCTAGCCCCCCCCCCATTATGGTGCCTGTATTTGCCACTTTAAGTAGCTCCATATATAAGTATCAAGTGAACCAAGAGATTTTACCATAACTTTACAATACCATAAGTACAGTAGTGTATTATTATGTGGATAGTTTAGAAAGCAAATCTCCCTGGCCCTATCCACCTAAATCAATCACCAAGTTTAATACGGCCCTGTAGAGATAATAAAGACAAGGACACCTCATATATGTACTGTTCTGTAGGTTTGTTCTTAAGTTGAATTTGTATGTAAGTCGGAACTGTATATTTTATAATTGTAGCTCCAGACAAATTTTTTTGGTCTCTGTGACAATTGGATGTTAAAAATTTTGGATTGTCATAAGAATCAGGATTAACAATAAAGCCTCATTACAGACTCCTGTGATAACTGTTATAGCTGATTATTGTAGCCTTAGGCTAAAGTACAGTAAGTTACCAACATCCAGTGGTCTGTTTGTAACTAAGGGTCATCTGTAAGTGGGTGTTCTTCAGACGGGGACTGCTTGTATACAAGAAGAATCTTTGAAGGTTTGTGAAAGGTCCCTAAACTGCAGAAACGATAGGGTCCCCTCCTTGGCCATACAATTTTTACACAGCTCAGTGCCCTTGGAAGTCTTCATCCATCCTTGGATGTCTATCTAATGTAAATGGTGAAAGTAGAGTTGGAACTATTAACATTTAGCATGCCAGATCTTTTCTTCTCATCCAAGTAATTTAGGTGTTAGGCAACGGCTAATTTCCCTATTACCAATAAGAACACCTTCATGCTCAGCCGAGCATGCATGTGCATAATATTGTTGAATGATTTAGTTTTTGGCCAAACCATTGTGGCAATTCAGTCCTCAGTCTGGTGCCTAAAAGAGACATATATCTAGAATGTGTCTGGAGAGTCTATGTCTAGAATTGTAGAAAGATCTGATTGAAGGAAATCTACCACCAGGATGAGGGATTGTAAACCAAGAACACTGACGTACTAATGTGTGCCACCTCTGAAAGAATCTACTCTTCTTTTAGCTTCTTATGCCCTTGTTTTTTTAAGAAAAAAAGCTTTAGAAAATTATGCAAATGAGCCTGAAGCCCCTCAGTTTAATTTGCATTATTTTAAAAGCTTTTTGTTTGTAAAAATCGGGGCATAAGAAGCTAAAAGAAGAGCAGATCCTGCCAGAGGGGGCAATCCTTCATCCTGGTGGTAGATTTGCTTTAACAACACAACCTGAGGAACGAGGATAACAAAGTGTGACCAGCGCCATGTTCCTTCCCTCTTATCTGATGTACCTACTGAGTTACTCCACTTTGGAGCTATACAGCTTTGTCATGTCATACAGACTGATGATTCCACTATATTGGATGAGAGCTGAATGCAGTGACTGTACCTTCACCACATTACAGGCGGTCCCCTACTTAAGGACACCCGACTTACAGACAACCCATAGTTACAGACAGACCCCTCTGACCTCTGGTGACCTCTCTGGATGCTTTACTATGGTCCCAGACTGCAATGATCAGCTGTAAGGTGTCTGTAATGAGGCTTTATTGAAAATCTTTGGTCCCATTACAGCAAAAAATTTAGAAACTCCAATTGTCCCTGGGGCAAAAAATTAATTTTTGTCTGGAGCTGCAATTATAAAATATACAGTTTCGACTTACAGACAAATTCAACTTAAGAACAAACCTATCTAGTATGTAACCTGGGGACTGCCTGTATATGTATATGTATTTTCTGTGTTTGTCGCTCTTATGTATTTTCTTTGCATAAAAACTGTTAAATAAGTATATTTGCCATTTCTAAGAAATGTTGAATATTTATTAACTCCTACAAAAATTTCAAGCACAAATATTTTTTATGTTTCGTTTGGCAAAGTTGAAATCTAATGTCAGGCTGGTGGCTGTAAGCAGGAACCTGTTCTACATCTGCCTATTCATAGTGAATGGATTCCATACAAGGTTTTTACTTGCTTTATGATTGTTTATTAGTGGTTTTTCATTTTGTTTTGGCTATTTTTCACACCTTGTTGCTATCAGTTTGCCCTTTTGGATGGGGAATTAATTGTTACAAAAAGAGCTAAAGTTAATATAAAATACTTATCATTTACAGGATATAGCTCCAACATATTCTGCATCGTAGTATGTACATTGAAATCACTTACATTGATGTCTAAATGCCCCATAAGGTTATGTTTGGAATTTTGAAGCAAAGCCGACTGGTTCAATATGCAAAGCTTACAGGGGTGATTTGTCTTTAGTATTGGAATTTACGTGTTTTTTTGTTTTTTTTTTTCCTTAATTTTTTGGGTTTCTTTGATTCATCTCTCATGGTGATATTTCTGGCCAATTTATCATTTTTTTTTTTTTTTTTTTTTATTAAAAACAACCTATTCTTATATTTTTCTAACACCAACCAATTTTTTGCACAAATATTAGCGACCTATATTAAACATCATAATTGGAATTCCAAAACTGGCAACACTGCCAGGCCACCTCTTTCCCCCCATCCCCCATATCAAAGATAACCACAGTGTTGCCGGTTTTTGGAAAGTCTGGAAAGAATGTGAAAGATTAGACCGCCCTCATCCTTAGACTCCTTAGATTTAAACCCAGAACCTAAAGTGTAACACAGGTACTAACCTCTGAGCCACTCTGATACCCACTAGACATATGGGCCCACATTTACTAAAGGCCCTGCGCCAATTTTTTTGTCTAACTTTGCACGTCCTTTTCAGTGCAAACTGCTTGCACCTGTATTTAATTTCTAAAGTGGCACTATACCCGACGTGACACAAAATTCTGCACTGGAAGGGGCGTTGTGATGCTCAGTCGGATCTTGCGCCACGGTCCGAAAGAATTGTCCCACGGCCCATGTGAAAGGTTCACTAATAAAAAAAAATAAATAAAAAAGTTGGGGGCAGGGGATGCCAGATTCATGAAGCACGGCACCAGAAATCCTGAATCCTGGCGCCCTCTGCAGACTCCACAGGCAAACTGCACATAGTAGACAGTGATGGATGTGGGCTATTGATTATTTCTAGCATTTATTTTTAAACCTATTTCAAGTCTCTGCTGTTTTATCTAATAACTGATTAACTGTGAAAAGTGGAAAAAAAAACAACATCAACTTGTACTATACAATGCATAGTACACAAGTCTCCAAGGCTTGGCTGACCAATAACTACAGAAATCTAAACCTCTTCTGGCATCACCATCGGCACAAATACCCCTGAACTTCACGGCTCCATACAAAGTCTTAAATCGCCCAGCACAATGCCGTGTGTTGGATATCGTGGTGGAAAGTCCCTTTAGTTCCAGTGAAAGGAAGTCTCAAATGTAATACCAGGAATTGGGATTATTTCTCCCTTTATGCCACCTGCGCTCTAAGTGGGCATATACGGGTGTGAAAGGGGGTGCATGGCATGGAATTGTCTGCCAGTGCATCCAGCTAAGTTACTGCTCCAGCCTCCTGATGTATCCGGTGCGGCGAGGCTTTATGATTAATGTCCCCAAAGTCTTCAGTATTTCCAGAAATTTTGGATAATTCTGGCAGTTCCAACTTTGTGCTAGCTGTTTAGGTTTTAGTGTACTCTAGCACGAAAGGCATTGGCCCAGATTTATCGTTGGTGATGGAAAACTGCACGTTACACCAGCGCACGGTCTATCGCGCCAAACACGCTTTTACTGAGTGCACCGGGTTTTTTTCTGGAGCGCTCAGTTTTACGAGCGTATGCCACAATTATGTGGGGACTTCCACAAATGTGATGACCAGTGCGAATCTTTATCAAGACGCCCCTTTTTTGTCATGGCGGACACTGCACCGGCTATACAAAACTGGCGCAACCACTACATAAATACATGTGCAAGCTGCATAAGAAAATGGGCACAAAGCCTTTAATAAATCTGGGCTAATGTCTAGGGAGACTGGTCTTAAGAATCCTCACTATCATAACCCTGACCTTGACCCCCATCCAACATCTATGGAGTCAACTAGAATTGTGTTACAGGACCCCTTGTCCAACTTCGGTGCCTGACCTCCGATTCGAAATGCAAGGGGAAATGCAAATGAAAGGGGAAGAAATTCTCCAGGTAGATTTAGTTGCAAGAATTCTTTAGCTCCATAATAATGGGATGTCCTCTGCTCCTGTAGTTGTCCCATAACCTCTGTCCATATAGTGTATGTCAGCAATTTAGATAGTATTAAGGGTATCAAAATATATATAAAATTTTAATTTATAACAAACAATATGAACCAAATAACCAAAAAAAAATTACTAAAAATCAAATATATATTAACCCCTACGGGACTCCGCCTATTTTGGCCTTTAGGATGCGGCCCCATTTTTCAAATCTGCTCTTTGTCACTATAAGTGGTTATAGCTTTGGAACGCTATGAGATTGTTTTCTCGTAACACATTGTACTTCAAATTAATTAAAAAATTTGGATGATATCTTTTGTGTTTAGTTATGGGAAAAAAAACAAAAATTGGCAAAAATCTGGAAATTTTCTTTATTTTCAAAGTCCTAAATTCTCTACTTTTGATGCAGATAGTCATAGCACCCAAATAAATTCATAACTTACAATTCCAAATGTCTGCTTTATGTTGCCATGATATTTTTTAGATTCCACATATTTTACTAGAATGTTATGAGGCTCAGAATTTGGGTGACATTTTTAAAAAATTTTTTTGTAAAATCACCAAAACCCGTATTTAGATGGACCTGCTCAACTTCTAATTGACTGTGAGAGGCCTAAATAATAGTGAGACTCATAAATTACCCCATTGTGGAAACTACACACCTCAACATATGAAAAACCACTTTTTAAGAAGTTTGTTAACCCTTTAGGTGTTTTATAGGGGTTAAAACAAAATGGAGGTGCAGTCTACAAATTGTAATATTTTTTTGACAATACCTTCATTTTGGGTGGGAAATGAAACATTTACAATGGATTAAAAGAAAAAAGGCTCCACAAAGTTTGATACCCAATTCCTCCCGAGTACACTGATACCCCATATGTGGTGCTAACCTGCTGTATGGGCGCATGGCCGGGCATAGAAGGGAAGGAGGCGCCATCCGGAGCAGATTTGCTATGTCACATTGTATGTATACCCACAGAAAGGGCTCTGAGTGCCCGTGCCATAGGTTCGCCACCACTGCTATAGGGGCTTATTTCTTTTTCCACCTGAGATGAATTTTTCTGATACGGAATTTTGGGGCATCTATAGCTAATTGGTAAGATTTTATTAACTCTTTGTTGGTGGAGGAAATAAAAATCATCAATTTTTAGGAAAATTTTTTTTTTTTTGGCCGTTAACTATTCTATAAAAATTCTACCTCATTCATATAGATTTTATTTTTTTTCCCATTTTTACGGAATAAAAAGTAATTTGGCAAAAAATGTTAATTTTAGCACCACCGTCTTTCATATACATAACCTTTTTTTACAGCATTTATTATAGGGTATTAATTAAAATTTATCTTTTTTTGGAGCGTTTTTTTTTGGGGGGGGGGGGTTTACGGGATTCACTTTGCGGATCTAATAATGATTCTGTTTTAATATGCAGATTGTCACAGACGTAGCGATGCCAAATATGTGGGGTTTTGTGCATTTTATTCATTTGTACTGAATAAAAACTAATTTGGAGAAAATCTTGTTAATTTTAGCATCACCATCTTTTCAAATGCAGAACTTTTTTTATTTTTTGGCTGACAAATCTGGTTAGGGTCTTCTTTTTTGCAAGAAGAGTTGTTCTTTTTAGTGGCTTATTTTGGAGTGCAGAACATTTTTTTAATCACTTTTTAGAGCATTTTTTAAGGTATTAATTTAAAATAACCTTTTTTGCAAAGTTTTTAGTGTTTTTTTTCCTCCGGCATTTACCGTGCGGGTCCAGTAACAAATCTGTTTTATTATATAGATTGTTATGGACGCGGCAATACCAATTATGTGGGGTGTTTTGGTGTTTTTTTATACTTTATGAAGTGTTTTTATGGGAAAGTGACATTTTAGGGGCTTATATATATTTATGTATTTATTTTTTATTTATTCTAATGTGTAAACTTACATTGTTTTTACATTGTTTTACTTTTCCATACTTGAACCAGCAATGCTTCGATCGCTGGTTCAAGTTCAATACACTGCTCTACAATACTAATTTATTGTAGAGCAGTGCAAACTGTCTGCACATGGCAGTTTACAGTCAGACCCGTCCTATAACGTCCTGGTGCGCCTAGGGGTTAAATAAGTTCTTAAAAAGTAACGAAGACCCATGACTATACATGTAGTTAACCCCTTCGTGTCTATGCCATTTTAGACCTTTAGGACCAGGCCTGATTTTTAAAATTTGCCCTGTGTCATTATAGGAGGTTACAACTTTTTGACACTTTAACTTAACCAGGGGATTTTGAGATTGTTTTACTGTCACACATTGTACTTCAAAGTAATATTAAAATTTTGATGATATCTTTTGTGTTTAGTTATGAAAAAAATTGAAATTTGGAAAAAAGTTCTAAAAATTCTTCATTTTCATAGTTCAAAATGTTCTGCTTTTCAGGCAGATAGTCATAGCACCCAAGTAACTTTATAACTAACATTTCCCGAATGTCTGCTTTATTTCGGCATAGGGTTTTATGCCTCCTCTCTCTTTTCTAGGTTGTTAGGAGGTTCAGAATTTTGGGAGCAATTTTTTTCATTTTTAGGAAAAACGCCAAAACCCTTATTTAGAGGCACATGCTCAGCTTTAACTGACTTTGAGAGGCCTAAACAGCAGTAAACCCCCATAAATTATGCCATTTTAGAAACTACACCCCTCAATGTGTAAAAAATCAACTTTAAGAAGTATGTTAACCCTTTAGATGCTTCACAGTGGTTAAAACAAAATGGAGGTGTAATTTACAAGCTGTCATTTTTTCTAGACAATATATTAATTTTGGCCAAAAATTAAACCGTCACAAAGTATTAAATGACAAAAAACTCCACAAAGTTTGATACCCAACGTCTCCCGAGTCAGAGGATGCCCCATATGTGGTGGTGACTGCTGTACGGCCGCACGGCCGGGCATAGAACGGAAGGAGGCACCATTCAGAGCAGATCTGCAATGTCACATCTTACAGGCTATAAAATGTTTATTTTTTTGTAATTTGGACATATGGGGGATCATTTTTTTTGTGGATGAGATCCACTTTTCAGGTACATCATTTACGGGGGGGCTCAATAGCTAATAATCAGATTTTATTAACTCTTTCTTGGTGGTGGTTAAAAAAATCATTCTTGTTTATGGTTTTTAGCATTTTTCCCCCCCGACGTTCACCGTACCATAAAAATAATGTGTTATCTTTATTCTACGGCTCATCACGATTACGGTGATACCCCATTTATATGGCTTTTTTATGGTTAACTTTTTTGCAGAATATAGAACTCATTTTGTGAGAAATTTGCTTGTTTTTGTATCGCCATGTAACAATGGGCAGAACATTTATATTTTTTTGTTTACAGCGCTGGTTTAGAGCTTATTTTTTGCGGGACAAGCTGTACTTTTTCTTGGTATCATGTTGGGGTACATTTTACTTTTTGATCACTTTTTATGCACTTTTTATGCGGTCAGATGTGAAAATTTAATCATTTTTGTGAGGTTTTTTTGTGTTTTTTTTTACGGCGTTCACCGTACGGGTTCAGTGACCATTTTATTTTATTGTACGGGTTGTTACGGACGTTGTGATACCCAATATGTTGTGTTTTTTTGGTGATTTTAATTTTTTTTAATGTTTTATTTGATTACTGCATGGGACGGGACTTAAGGGGACTTTTATTCTTTTTAAATAATTTTTTTTTAGTTGCACCTTTTTTTTAAACTTTTTTTTTACTGTTTTATTTTGTCCCAGGGTGGGACATGAACAAGTGATCATTTGATCACTTGTTCATTGTAATATGCTGCAATACTAATGTATTGCAGCATATTACATAGTCAGCCTATGCATTCTGCATAGGCTGACAGCTGCACTGTTAGATCGTGCACAGTGCACGATCCTAGCAGGCAGCTGCCATAGGCAGCCCAGGGGACCTGATCGGGCCTCAGGGTTGCCAAGGCAACGATCAGCACCTCCGTGCCCTGCACGGAGGATGCCGATTGTCGCACCGATGCACCATAGACGCCGCGGTCACTATGACCGCGGCGTCTATAGGGTTAAACAGTCGGGATCGCGATAGTCGCGATCCCGGCTGTTACTGCGGGATCCCATCTACCGCGTACCGCTGGGATCCCGCGGCGATCGCAAGGGCTCAGCTTCTGAGCCCGGGTGATCGCCATGACGTGATACTACGTCAAGGTGCGGGAACTACCCGCATCCTATGACGTAGTATCACGTCAAGGTGCGGGAAGGGGTTAATAAAGTTATAGTTTGTAGTGTTTCACTCTATATGCACCATCGAATTTTCTTAGTAAAGTCATGACTTTTTATTGGCCTGAGCCCAATCTGTAGTTTAGTTTCCTCTGATTTCAGTCCTATGAAGCCACTATGGGGTTAATGTGTTAGTAATTTTATCATCTGTGATTATGTAGTCGGTCACGTATCATGTAGTAAGGAATAAGTCTTGCTATGAAATTCATCTCCTTACACCAGGTGGATATTTGCTTAACTCCTATCCCTATTTGCCTCCTCCGCCTCTGCTGGCCCCATATTTACTCAAGCTTAAAAGTTAACCCCCTGTTATAAGGATTGAGGGAGATAAAATGATACATGTGTAATAATAATGTCTGATGATAGACTCGTTCCTAACATAATCATTCTTAGAATGGCGCTTTTACACCACTAAACTCCCGCCCACCTCAAAGACTGTAATGTATTATGCTCATCCTCATAGACTGTAAGCTCTTGTGTCACCCCCTCATCCTCATAGACTGTAAGCAGTCTATGAGGATGAGGGAGGACACACAAGAGCTTTGTATTGGCACCCGGGGTATGACAGTGTATTGGCATTCGTATTGAGTTTGAATACAAAGCTTTGAAATATGCTTCTATAGTTGATGTATATATTGTGATACTATTGATATGCAAACTTCTGCTGACTGCTTTACATATGGAAAGGATTGACTTTAGCCTTCAGCAGGTGCCGTGTTCAGTATAAACCATGAGTCCTTTTGTTTTCTCTTGGACCTGCACACATCCTTTCCAATAGGACATCCAACCACAACTTTTGCCACATTTATGATTATTACCAGTGTAGTAGTCTTCTATATGTAGACTCTTCATTCCGTCTTTCTTCTTTAGTGGCGTTTATAAAGCATTACTGCAGGTATGATTTTTTTTTTTTTTTTTATATACATAGATTTCACTTTTGTTTCTAATTTAGTGCATTTTCATTATAATATAATATATGTATGTTTGGTACATTATGCTCCCAATATTTATAGAAGGTTGAAATGACAGCTGGAGCCCTGGGTCACTGGTTGAATTCCGTGTTTAATAGTGTTTTGATTTTGGTCAAAAAGCGTTTTATTGACTGGTTAATGGTCATGACTGTTTTAGTCTTTTACACCCTGTTTCCTATATCTCTTTTGTTTGCTTTTCAGATCCGTTGTTATTGAAGATAATATTATTTTTGAACCCCATAAACACTATCTTTGAAAAATGTAGTTGCTTACTCAATCTTAATATAATTTTAGGAGCTGATATGTCAGAGACTGTTGATTTGTAGTAACTTGGGGCGAGCAGAAACCATTTTAATGGTAATTTGTCAGTAGTTTAGACCATACATATCTGCAGACCGTATTGTCCTTGTGCCTTTACTGCCTTAATAATCCCTGAATGTTCATCAAGTGATTCAGCATTCCTGCTACTTACTCTAGTGCTGTCTGCAGAGTCTCGTGCTTCTTTATTTACATGGCTGAGCAAATTATAACTGGACAGTGAAAAAAGACACAGTGGGAGATGCCATGAGGGTGGGTTGGAACATTGACAGACTGTGAATTGTCTACGTATCCAGAGAGCAGCATGGTGAGAACGGAGAAAGGCTAAAGCTCTCAAAAGAGGCAAAGGTACATGTACATACACGCAGACCTGTCTAATGGAAGAGATTTATTGAAATGTGGACAACCTCTTTTTTTATTTGTGTTAGTAGCAGCAAAACTGTGAATAGTAAAGTTATATTCTAGCTCTGCAACGACAGCGAGGGCTTTGATTTAGTATTTCTTCCTGAAGAGCTTTCTGCTTTCTCACACCTGAGCCGAAAGCCTTGGCTAAAAACATAACAGTTCTACTTACAACATACACAAAGGTACGGTTACACAGCTCTCTAGCACCAATACCTAACAATGTCTGCAAATTTCTATGGTAAAAACTGCCTTTTCATGTCAACAAGGCCTTAGATTGACAATGCACTTAACATTTGACCACCAGCTATTGAATCTAGCTCCACCAAATGCTCTCACATATTCTAACTATGGGTTCATGTGATCTGAAATTGGAAGAGTAAGAGCAGCTTCTAGAAAACAAAATAGTTTGGTTTTGGCTGTCGGGCAGCAGCTTCCCTCGTGTGTCGGAAAGGCTGGTTGTGTTGGATTCTAGCATTCTTCTTTTATGGCTTGTTGGTCATTGTAGAAATCCAAACACTATTGATGTAGTATAAAGGGGCTTGACCTCACGTAGCATGCTTTGACATGGATTTTAATATTTAATTTGCATACATGAAATCTTCTATTTTTCTTATAGGCAAACTTGCATTAAACTACTACCTCCAAATAATAAATGTATTGGAGGGGGGGGGGGGATAAAACATACTGAAATCTAGTTATTTCTATTCATCATCCATGATTAATTAATTTATATATTGAAATTTAGACTTTTTTTTTTTTTTTTTTAAATAAGATTCATTAATTAAACCTTTGGTCTTAATTCTTTTTTTTTTTTAATATTTATTTTCTCTTCTATTTAAAAAAAAACTAAAAAATCAATTTGTAACATATCCAAAAAAAAAAAAAAAAAATTAAGACTCATCAAGATGTTAAGGGGCATGAATTCTGGCATCAAAAGCTTAAAAGCTTATAGATTATACATATCTTTTGAAAACTTTTTTAATTAATATCATGGAGATTTTTTGCTGTGTGCTAATAAAAAAAAACCATGATGCCGAATGCCCCTGACTTATCACCATGTTCGTCCCTTGTGGCCTCAATCTTACAGAGTCTTGGAACAACGATTATTTATTTTTAAAATTAGGCTTTCTAAACCAGACAGTTTAAGTAAAAAGACCACTCCCCAACTTTAGCTTTTTGCATCATTTAATATTTGTCATACCAATAATTCAGAAATGGTTAGAATTTTTGTCCATCTCCCACCATTCCTGTGTGATCGAGGACATTCTTTATCACAGAATATGCTAATTAGGATGCTGTCAAGTGGGTGATTCAGGGCAGGAAAATGTAGTCCGGCACTGCCCTCCTCTCTGTAAAGACACTAGCTCAGTGGTTAGCACTACAGCCTTGCAGCGCTGGGGCACTGGGTTCAAATCCCATCCAGGTCCACATCTGTTAAGAGTTTGTTTGTTCTCTCTGGGTCCTTTGGTTTCCCCCCACACTCCAAAACATACTCGTAGGTTGATTAGATTGTGAGCCCCATTGGGGACAGAGACTGATTTGGCAAGCTCTGTGCAGCGCTGCTTAATCAGTGAGTGCTATATAAATAAGGAATTAAATAAATAAAGGAATAACGGATTTACATAATGGATGAAACTTACCACTGATTGTTTAGGAACTTCGGAGCCTATCGAAAAAAATTTAAAAATGTTGGATTTGGCTCATCAGTAGTTGGGTCAGATTCAGTTAAGTTACTTGATTTAATACAATGCAGATTTCATTAACATTAATAAAATGTAATTTAAAGGATATTGTAGTTTAGCTGTTTTTTAATGTTTCGGCAAACTTTTTATTTTATTTTTAGCATTCATTAAAGTTTCCACCACTTATGTTAGCAAAGAAAAGAAAAACAGAACAAAAGGATTTTTTGTTTTATTATACAAACAAATGACAATATGCAGTTACATCTTTTTTTTTGTTTTCAGAGTTCACATGCATTTTTATTATATAGTTTCTATTACTTGGGGATCAAACAAAGAGACTGCAAAAAGAAAATATTAATAAAGCTCTATATTTAAAAAGAAGTTGATTGAGTTAATTGAGACAAATGGAAGTAAGGAAATTTGTAACATTTTTATTTTTATTTCATTAATTAGAAGAGAAAAAATGTGGGACATTTATTATATTTTAAACCAGAAATCTGTGTTTTATAACATCTTGAGTTCTAAGTTTTAAGGTGCTTTAACTTGAAACCTTAGGCACATCTTTGCCCCTTGTGGAGCTTAACTGGCCTCCCATGAGCCAACCAATTTACTATAATTTACACCAGAAAGTGGTCTATATTTATGCTCTCATTTACACTGGCTTCTAGTAAACACCTCTTAATAAATTAAGCTTGTCTACTTTTCAAGACTGGGGTAAGGGGTAGACATGGGCAGACCCAAAGTGTAGGTTCAGAAGACACCCTGGCCAATCATAGCCATGGCTAGTTTTTAGGGGTGTTAATTTGCCAGAATGGCTGTCCGGTTCGGGACAAATGTGCATGAAACCCGAACTTGAATTTACACAGTCAACTAGTCAACTATCACCGATTTCCGCGATCTGAGGCAGAGGGTGCATGTACTTTTTCAAAGTGTCTTCTACTACTCCGTCAGCTGTCTGCCTTCCGCTTACAAGCTGGGGGGGGGGGGGGGAGCTCACTTCAAAAGGTCAAAACTCCTGAAACCTGGCACCTAGAAACACAATTATGGTGTTCTGTTTAGGAGGTGAATTTATTTTAATATTCCATCGGGATTGTGTTTCTAGGTGATACAGAACCAGAGATATTCACATCCAAAAATGAACATTCTTGCTTTCTACTTACTGATAAATTTCAGCTGGTGACTTGTTTCATGGCCTTTAACACCTCATACTTCATGTGTTGAAAACTTTTTCCTTTTCTCATTATTACACATAACTTAACTTAATTTATGGACATCCATGCTTTGATTTCTTAGCAGATTTAGAAATATTTACCGATATAAATTTAGATATGGAACAAATTGTATATATGGACAAAATATGGAAAAAAAATTAGGATTTTTTTTTGGGGGGGCAGTTTTATTTGGACATTGAGTAACTGAATTTCGTGAAGTATTTTTACTAGGGTAACAATATAAGCACTGTGTGATAGTATTTATTTTATAGCTGTTATTGCATTTATTCAGCTTTTGAAATTCATAGGTTACAAGTAAAAGTTAAAGATGTTCTCTTTAACTTTGCTTAAATTAAAACTCTGCTTAAATTATTGATGATTTTTTTTAAAAAAACAACCCTCTAATCATTACACTGACAGTGCATTAAATTTAATAATGATAATTAGTAGTTTTACATTTAAACATTGTAATGATACTAAAAGTAGTAGTGTTTACTTTTTTGGGGGATTTTTAAAATCTGATTTAATGAAGTAACGCACCATAGAAAAAAAAATTGCAATAGAAATCTGAAATTATATATATTTTTTGTATTTACTGGCACTCTAATACTTTATTCATAATTTATTTGAAGGGGTTGTCAGCTTTCTGCAAATATGATAGTGTTCCAATATACTTTCTGTATCAATTTCTCATTGTTTTCTAGATCTCTGCTTCTATAGAAAGCTTCTATGTTTACTTTCAGTGGATATAAATCTGTCCGTGGTCATGTGATGTCACACAGGTGCACGAGCTGTTATTGTAATGGAGAGTAATCCGAGCCACATGATAATTGCTCGTGGTACTGCGTGTCCATCACAAGACCAAGGACAGATTTCTATCCACTGAAATTGATAATTGATACAAAGTATGTCGGAAACACTTCATTACACAAACCAGATCAATTGTTTGCTAAAAGTGGACAACTCCTTTTAATTCATAATTAAATAACTATAATTTACAGTTCTTTTTTCTTCCATGATAGACTTCAGCACAAAGGGCTATTGGAAAACAAACATAATAAATAGATAACCTATTTTTAATTACAAAAAAATATCTAGAAAGTTTAAATGTATCGTAAACCTATGAACCATATCAACTATATACACCCACTACTACCTCATACATCTGGACCATTACCCTATGTCGTACCTGTGATTTACAGGCTATGATTTGGTGAATTTAGATTAAAAAAACTATGTGGCACAGATCAAGATAGTCAGCAAGTATAAACCAAGGTTCACACTTGGAATGTCCGAGTGAAACGCAATGACCCTATCGGTGCACCCTCAGTCGTACTTTACAGAAGATGACTCTGAACAGATGTTACAGAGATTCAAAGGGCAAGGCCTCTCCACAAACAGAACCACATCCTATTGCCTATGACTTTTTTATGGAGGATATTACTTTCCACTATTGATGAGTAGACCCGTTGAAATTTAGGTTCGGCTGAACGTGAATTTTAAAATGCTGTTCAGACCAATCGGAGTTGTTAAATGGCGCTGCCATGTTGGAAAGGCTCATCGCTCCTGTTTATGTCATTGGGGAGAGATGGCTCCCTAAAATGGCTTTGCCCCACTATCCAGTTATTGCTGGTGCATGTGGCCAACACAATCTAAATGCCACTATTCGATCACTAATAAACAACTCGGAAAGGGTTTTTTTTCCACAATATGTTGCCAGTAAAGAAATGGGTTTAGACTTAACATTCAACAGTTTTTTGAGCATTCTATGCTTTAAATAAACCATGACTGTGAGGTTCTAAGTAATCTTACCGATCGGGAGGTTGTTCCAACCAAGGCACTTGCTAGAGTGGTGTGAGCAGCTAAACTTTTCTATGCATTGTACACTTGGCAGTGTCTTTCGTAATAGGGCCTATTGTTCTTTGCATTTGGTTATGGTTTTAACATATTTTTTTATTTTTATGTTGTTAAATACTGAATTGTGTTTCTTCTTATATTTTAGGCCTCCCTTACACAACTCAAGCTGAAGAAATTGCTATGAAGAACAATACATTTTTGGAGTTTGATATCTGAAGTTTCTCAACCTTCATGTACTTTGTGAACTAGAAGTTTTGAAACCATCAATCACTTGATGAACTTTCAGAAAAGTTGTCAGTGATGACTGTTTGATAAGTAAATTTACTCATCCTCCCATGTGGTCCTTGAAACCAATAACTATGTAATGTTGTTTTTATGTGAACAAGGAACCTTGGAACGGAAACAAGATGAATAGCCTGCTACAAAAGCAAATGTTAGAAAAGTTTAACTGTGAAAAATGCAGATTCTCCACAAAGGACCCAAACAAGTATAAAAACCATGTGTCTCTTCACAATGATATCAAGTATGCGTGCTCTCATTGTGATTTTGTGTCTTACACCAAAACTGAATTTCAAAGACACCTGGTGACGCATACAGGGAAATTTCCTTACACCTGTGGGTACTGTGGATATGGGGCCATAAGAAATGATTATATTGTCAAACACATCAAAAGAATTCATGGTGATGGAAAGATTCAGTGTTCAGTGAGCACCGTAGAAAACGAATCCAAGAAGGCATCGATTAACATAACACAAACTCAAGTGCCGGTACCCAATATCCAAGATATCTTACAAAATGGCCCTTCTTCGTTAACTGCAGATGTAATAGACCTAACTGCAGATGTGGACAACCTTGGCTCTGGTAACAATACCCTTTTTCCTAATGGAAATAACATTTCAGGTCATGTAGAAGTTGAGGTAATTTCACCAGTAGACCAACCGTTACATCCATGGATTCCATTAACTGTGGTTGCCCCAACATCTTTTAAAGTGCCCCCCAATTGTATTGCTCAGGTTATTGAAGTCAAACCTGTTAACAGCGCATGCCACTTGGTATTAAAGTATATAAATGTGATTGAATCGAATTTGCCAAATCAGCCTCCTAAGATTGAACCTATATTTGAACCAAAATCTCTAGAACCTCATGTGCCACTTAAAACCATAGTGGAAAACCCAGATGGCGCTTCATTACAAGAGTGTGCAGTATTAAATGTTCACGGCCAAGAGTCTCCATTGCCCCCATCAAATACTCTATGCGGAACGGCGGAAAATCTTCACACTCCAGTGACTTGTCCAAGTGAAAATACAAATGAAATAATAAATGCTATTAATGATGTTGCCAATGACATGTTTGAAGACCTTGAGGAGTTTACTGGAGGACCAATAATTTCGTCTGTATTTTCTCTAAGTGTGGACTCTCATAACGCCATTGAAGGCATACAATGGGAATGCCCATTCAGCAGTCCAAAAACAAGTCCATCGAAGGATGAGGCTGAAGTAACACACTGCTCTTTGATTCCACCCACATGTCAAGAAGAACCTACTCTACCTGGCTCTGAATTAATTTCGCAGATGGACATTGACAAAACTCAAGATGTCCTCAAAAATACTGTTTTGGAAGGTGAAAAAGCACCATCTGCAGTTTTGGAAAGTGAAAAAGCACCATCTGCAGTTTTGGAAAGTGAAAAAGCACCATCTGCAGTTTTGGAAAGTGAAAAAGAACCATCTGCAGTTTTGGAAAGTGAAAAAGAACCATCTGCAGTTTTGGAAAGTGAAAAAGAACCATGTGAAACCAAGATAGAGAATTCTACCCAATGCACTGATCCTCCAATACAGCTGTCTATAAAGTCCGCACTAACAGATGTCAAAAAGCCTGACAGTCAACCATGTGCTCCTCAGAAGAGCAGGAAAGGTGGACGTATATCAAACCGTCTTGGCAAGATAGAAACAAACAACTTCAGTAAGCCTCAGACGCTCTTTTTATCTTATGACAAAAGAATAGTCATGCAGCCGCTTTCTTGTACAATGCAGAGTAGTAGTCAGAAATGTCTGGTGGATAAACAGTCGCTGCCACTCGCAGTTAAAACTCGAAAGGAAAGTGTCAGAGAGAAGCTTAAAAGACTTGTAGCTCCAACTGTGAAATGTAAACCTCAACCAATCTTGAGAACTCTGAGACTGCATCCTTTTAAGAAGGATCAGATGACATGCATGCCAACCTACGATCAACCTGTAGTGGTATTAAACCATCCTGATGTGGAGTCTATCGAAGTATCTCATATTATGAAAGCCATCCGAGTGTTTAGGGGCAAAATCACAAAAATAACTTTATCCAAGCAAATGAGCAAAAAGTGTGTATGATAACCAACTAGAAGGTGTCAAGTACTGGTCTGTATACATCATACCTTTTTTGAAATTTTTTTTATTTTTTTGTTAGAATGAACAATTAAAACAGTAGATTCTCCCTATACATTTAATTTTTTTTTTTTTTTTTACAAAAATTTGTTTTAGATGTTGTCTTTCAATGGAAATGACAATATATTGGAATGTTATGTTTTTTTGATTCTTTATGTTGGAGGTATATTGTTCTGGAAAGTCTAGTTAAAGTTTTTCTTTCTGCATACAGATTTTTTAATAAATTGAATAGTCCGTCAAAGCCTAATTTTAGCTGCCTTTTTTGCGTGTTAAGTTAGATAACATTGGACATTCAGGTGACGGTACCAGTTAACCATTCTTTGGTATTATAGTTGCCTATTGTTTCATTGCTATCCCCAGGTAATTGGGAAAACTGAGATAATTTGATTGCAAAATTGAGGCATTTTATGACAGTATTACAAGTTACCGAACCTGGGACTCTACAATGCCGTCCAATCTGGAGGAAGCATGTTCAAGAGCAAGAGGAGCTAAGCAGATTCAAATATAGTTTTATGGAAAAAGATTTGATATGTTGTATGTTTTTAAAATTCCTGTTGTTGCTCGAAGAGTCCAGTAGGATCACTGATTAAGAGCCTTCCTTACAGAGGTGTGCTTATTTATAGATTTGAACATCTGCTCATTTTGAATTTAGAAAACTAGTGGGCGGTTCTCCTTGATGATTGACAACATTTTAGTGTGTTCCAAGTAATTGTCAAAAGAATTTACAGATCTAGCCTCCCAAATACTCTTGGCCACATCTGGTATTGCAACTTAGCCCTTCATAGGCCATTGTATTATATAAGTGGGGCCCAAACATCATGGGATACAGGATGGTGTCCTACAATCTTCAACGTATCTCCATGTTCCAACACCTACTTGATTGTTATGTCCTCAAGTTAGTAGACCAAAGTATTAATTCCAATAGTAAATTTCACAAGTGATCATAGTTGGTTTTGTTGAAATCAGCAATTCCAATGCCTTAATGATTTGTTAAGAAAATTTCAGATCAGAAATTCTTGGGTCTTGGTTGAATACAATTCTATAAAATACTCATTCAGGACTGTTTCATACAAATGTTAGTGCTATAGCATGTCAGTCAGGCCATGTATCACTGATGTATTTTTTTTTTTCTGACAGATGCCATAAAATTTATAACTACAAAATTGGCTACATTTTATTAGGGATTGGCACAAGCCTTTTCTTTTAAGGTAGCCTGACGGTTGTCTATAAACACAATTTGTATCATACTGATACCCATGATTTTTTTTTTCAGGCATCTGTTTTTGGAAACACATAATGAAATCTCAATCCTGGGATATTTTCATTTTTGCATTGTGTGGTTCCTCTTGTAAATGTATGACATTGATAACATATTACCCATGCCCTCATATTTAAAGGATTTTCCAGTCATGTAAATTATGTTGATAGGGTTGGCTTCACTCTCTGATGCCCACCACATTCCACTTCCTGTCTGTCTCTACCAGAACAGGAAGCACTAAGAGAGGCTAATCGGTGAATGCAGCAGGGATTCATCTCAAACAGTTATTGGCCGAGAAACCTTCCTTTATTTTTCCTACGGTGTCTGGCAACATGCAGGAAGGGAAATGAGGCTTTTATTATGCTACCATGTACCAGCAGATGCCCCCTTTTAGCATAATTTTATTAATCTGAAAAACCCTTTTATCTAGCCGAAGGTTAAAGGTTAACGTTAAATGGTAGCAATGTAGAGTTCTACAAGGTGAGTTGGTAATAGTGTTCCTATCAACTATGGCTTAGATTTGAGAAACTCTGTACTAGGTATAGAATTTAGTTCAAGTTATTTTTCTCAATGTGAACTTATACGGCTAGATCAGTGATATGAATGACTTTTCTACTGTCTCCTTTAGTTTCAAAATTCTTCTAGAAATGTGTTATGTACCAAACATGGCGCTCCGAATCCCATATGTGAAGAAAGGGGACTACTACTCCAGCTAATGTGCCATTAAAAATTACAAAACTTTCTGGCAAATTGGAAAATTTTCACCCTTTTTTATAGTTTTTGTTTTACTTGTTCAAATTGAACGTTAAAATGTTTTTTATTCATTCTTGGTTTTATTAAATTGATACTGAGATGAGCAAGTTTTCCTAATGTCTGTATGGAGTCTCGTGTTAACTGTCGAACATAATAGCTAGACTTGTTCATAGCAACCTATCAAGGATTAGCTTTTATATCATAGCTTGCTGTAGGAACATCAGAGCTGCCTTGTGATTGGTTACTATAAGCAATAAGGCCACTATGTTAGTTCTTATAACTGAGGCTCATTGTATTCTACCAAATTAAATTTTCTTTTGAGTTATTGTTTTTGTTTTTTTATTTTAATTTTGTGCTTTATTTATATGGTTACTGGATTTGCACAAGTCATGTTAAATAGGTATTTTTTCATGAAAAAAATTACTTTGTAAAATAAAGTTTTAAAGAAACCTTTTGCTTTCATATCTTTTTATATCGGTGTTGAATTTTTACAGTTAGTATCATAATATCTTAGTAAATAAGGTTAGAAAAATACATCGGTCCATCAAGTTCAAGAAGAAGGCAATAACTCTGCAAGGCTGAAGCCAATCAGCCCAAAGCAGGGAAAAATTCCTCACGGACTCCTAATATTTCAGTCACAATAACTCCCTAGATCAACAGAAACTGCTTATAAAATAGTTTTTTATGTTTTATTCTCATACGATGTGATATTTTTGCTCTCCTTTTGAACATATAATAACTGATAATTTAAACAACTTTTTCTGGCAGCGATTTCCATAGTCTCACTACTTTTCGAGTAAAGCATCCCTGTCTGTGGTGATGGTAGAACCACCTCTCCCCTCCACAAAGACTATGCCCCCAGTCTATGGTGATGGTAGAACCACCTCTCCTCTAGGTGTAGAGGATGTCCCCTGTCTATGGTGATGGCAGATCCAACTCTCCTGTAGGTGTAGAGGATGTCCCCTGTCTATGGTGATGGTAGAATCTCCTCTCCTCTAGGTGTAGAGGATGCCCCCTCTCTATGGTGATGGTAGAACCACCTCTCCTCTAGGTGTAGAGGATGCCCCCTGTCTATGGTGATGGTAGAACCTCCTCTCCTCTAGGTGTAGAGGATGCCTCCTGTCTATGATGATGGTAGAACTGTCTCTCCTGTAGGTGTAGAGGATGCCCCCTGTCTATGGTGATGGTAGAACCTCCTCTCCTCTAGGTGTAGAGGATGCCCCGTCTATGGTGATGGTAGAACCACCTCTCCTCTAGGTTTACTGATGGTAGATGTGTCCTAATAAGTTCCTGAGGAACAATGTTTTTCAGGACTTCTTCTATTATAACAATATACGCCACTAGTGCGGAAATATGTTATAAAGGGTTTTAAAAGTTATGCAAATTACGCTGGGGCGCTCGGGCTACGTCCCCCGAGTGCCTCAGACAGCCACATATTTTAATTCATGCTCACCCCCTCCCCGTAGTGCTAGCGGTTCCGCAACAGGGTCAGCGCATATATTAACCCTGAGGCCTAACTGTCCCATGGTAATTAGCATAACTTTTATACCTCTATATTTATAGAGTTAGAATAAAAGAGGTCCTGAGGAACATCTTATTAGGGCACAGATTTGTAAACCTTTCAGATGACATCAGGCTTGTGGTTCTGTGAGCTAAAGAACCGTAGTTAGACAGTTAAAAAAAAAAAAAGGCAGGAATTTTTAATTAGAATTTTAATGTAGCGCTTTTATGTTCTTCCCGTCCCACACCTTTTATACCAAATATACTAAGTGGCTCTGGATGCACCCTACGCCCTGTCTGATGTAGAATTGCTTTATAACCTGCACCAAGCTCTCATACATTTTATTGGCTAGCTCTGAGCATCTCCGGCCCTCTGCCCTCCCCCTTGCCTCATAACTGGTGTACAAGCCATGATAAATTCCCCCATCTCTCTGACTGCCTGTATCTGCCTGATGTCATCTAAAAGATGAGATTCTCATCTTTAATATTTCACAAAAACATGTTTCTGTAGGTTCAAGTCTGATCCAGATCAACATCCAGAAAGAGTTTGTATGTTCTCTCCATGTTTGTGATGGGTTTCCTCCAGGTCCTCAGGTTTCCTCCCACATTCCAAAACATAATAGTAGGTTGATTAGATTATGAGCCCCATGTGGACAGGGACTGATTTGGTCAAATCTGTGCAGAACTGCGGGATTTGTGAGCGCTAAATAAGTAAAGGAAATTTCTAGATTCCATAGTACTAAAGATAGGGGTGTCTAAAGTGACGCTCCCCCTGCAGCTTCTGAACTTCACTCTCATCTCAGGCAAATATAACCATAGAAAGACCATATTTTAACTTATTAAACTACCAGCCCCCTCAGGGTATGAAATGTCAACAGGATCTCAAAGTCTTTCTGATAAATAGTTTATGGAATTATTCAAGGCACTTTTCTATTTACACTTCAGTGTTTCTTATTTCCTCTTCTGGGAAACCAAAATTCTACAGATAGCATCTTATTTTTTTCTGTAGCATTTGGCCAGTGTCCCAAACCAAGGACCTTACCGGTTTTTGGTGAAGTTTAACTTCATGGTCAATGATTTCTCACGCCATGGATAGAAAGATATCCAATAGAGAGATAAACACAGGTGTAAGTATGGTCTCCTGGTCGTAATTTGGCTGTTTACGTCACATGGTGCAGACCAATAAAACAGCTAGTAGAAATTACAATGACCTTAGGATCATTTGCATTCAGTCCTTCATCCTGGTGGTAGATGCCCTTTATTGGTAAGTGTGTGATCCAAATAGGAGGTCTAGACCTTGTCATACTTTTAGATATCATGGCAAATGAAAGTTCATTTGTGCTTCACCTGTTGAGTTTCTCCTAATAACATCGACAATAAGATAGATTAAATTCTTATAATCCAATTGTCTCCTAAAAGAGAAGCACATTTTTACCAAATCTAGCATTAAGAATAAATTCCCGGATCGACGTCTGATCACACAGTTATTTGAATATATGGGGAGCTGCATCATGCGCCAGGGTATGTTCTTAAACCCGCCAGATCTATTGGGAAGCTCCAGTCCCCTAAGAGATACATCGCAATGTGAGAACAATTCCTGGGTGCAGTTTTTGGGGCTTTTCAGTTAGGTCCTGCCAGGTCGTAAGTACTAAAAAAAGGCCTTTTAAGATGGGAATGAAGATACATTTTTAGATTCTAACAGCAGTAAAACAATCTCAAAGGACTTCTTTGATCTTTACTCAAGTATGTACAATACATAGATATATGATAGTAAATTCTAAGATATAAGGAAAACAATGCCTCTTTTTGCAGACTTTGATAAAAAAACTTGTTGTTTTCCTGATTTCAGAGGGTTTCATAAGGTCAATTATTGTTTTATAGACACTCCTTGAACACACGGGTTCTGGGAGGCACAGGAAGTGAGTTGGAGGTGTCCACACAACCTCCTGATATCGCACAACGCTAGCTCACAACCTTGAACAGGTGAAAGACCCATTTCACTGGCCTCAGTGAAACAGAACCGTATCAGCCCAGTAGGCTGCCACCAGCTTTCATTTGATATAAGCCTGGTCCTTAGTGGGATTATATTGGGTGAGAAGCCGGTAGCATGTGTAATCAAGACAGGACTTGGGGATTCATGGTAAAAAAGTAACACAGGTTAACTTTTCTATTCAAGGTTAGTCTGATATCTCTATATTTCCAAAATAACCATTTCCCAAAAAGGATAACCTTGCGCTAGGTAGCGCTACCATCTGTTTTCTTTTCTCCCCTTTTTCCCATAAATCTACCAAGGTCACTAGTTGGCTTAAGTATTGGCCAGTCTTTAAACCGCACTTCGGATACTACACCTAATAAAAATACAACTTGAAAGGGAAAACATTTTTAAAATGTAATCATTGCAAATGAATAAGGATGCTTAATACCCTCTTATGACTGTTGTTTGGGCATATTATGGCAAATCCTGTGCATGCCCGCTTGCCTCATCATTGTGTTAGGTGCTCAATGTGACAACCGACTGTGCATATGGGGAGATGGTTAATGTCACTGGCTGTCGATCAAGGGAGGCACAAGCCCAGATGAAAGGTGTGAATAATTAGCAGCTATCGGAGCCGGAAGGGAATCCTATAATATACAAAGTATCCCATGAGGCTCATTTACATATTTCTAAAAGTGGTTTTTCTTGAAAAATAAGCCATTGGCAGATAAATGAAGAACGGCTCCTGTTTCACCGGCGCATGCCAAAGTGTAATTATGCTTGGGCCAAAACCACTGAATCCATTTAGTTGATTTCCCTTAAAGAACAACTGTAAAGTATAAAGACTTTTGCATAACTCTGCACTAAGCAAAAATAAGCAATTCTCTAATTTACTGTAATTCACACCCCCCTCTTTTTATCATGCTTTCTGGTAACCATGGGAAACTGTATAGGAAAGCTTGAGAATTCTTGTTGGGGGGGGCTGTAGGAAAATAGGACCTGAAGTGATGTCACAAGCATGTGATTCATCACATGCTTTAGGTTGTCCAATTACAAACATGCTGTCCTGATTCATGTGAATGCCCTCAGTTCTCTGGCTTTGGTAACTTGACAGTTATGCTTTAAGCAGATACATCACATAACTTTTCCTAACTCAAAAAATAGACTTTCATTATGAAGATCCATCTGGTAATCTCAACAAAGTAGCAGAATTGAGGATTATAGATAATCCCTACAGTATGCAAGGGAGGATTTATAATTGTGATTACTAGCCACAGAGTCAAACTCATCCTTCGGTTTATGTTGAATGTTTTGAGAGTACCAGGGAATATTTTGTAATATAAATATGAAAATTTATATCTACTACATGAACGATAATGTAACAGAAAAATGCAGTTATACATAAATTAAAAAATAAATATTCTCAAAACACATTTCAAAAACTATTTTATATAATAAAATACATAAAACAAAAAAAGTCTTGTATCCTTATATATATTAAACCTGTAAGACACTTTTTTTTATCGTCATCCAAGAATAAAATAATTCATAACATTTACAAAACATGTGAAAAATTTATTTTTAGCCATTGATGCCAAAAAGTTCTATAATCTGGAATACTAAAATGAAAACAACAAAATGCAACAACCCCAAAACAACCTAACAAAATTGGTCAATTAAACTTGCCTATAGTGAACAAAAATTGGAATGGAACCCTCCAGGCAAAGATAAGTTAAGTCTCGGGGTGATGCTTAACAGGACTCAGCACGTACCTGAAACTATTCATTTTCTTTGATTCCTCACAGTTTTCTAGATCTCTGTTTGCTGGCAATTGGAAACTTCATTGTTTACTTTTCTAGATGCCGGTCTATGGTCATGGCTCGTTATACCATAGAGACTAATAAGAGCTGTGTGATATAACGAGCTGTGCACCTATATGACATCACATGACTGGAAATATATGAGCTGTGCACCTGTGTGATATAACGTGACCAGGGATATATCGAGTTGTGAACCAGTGTGACATGACATGGCAGGGATATAAGGAGCCGTGCACCTGTGTAACATCACAGGACCAGGGATATAACAAGCTGTGCACCTGTGTGACATCACATGACGAGGGATATAATGAGCCGTGCACCTGTGTGACATCACATGACTAGAAATATATGAGCTGTGCACCTGTGTGATATAACGTGACCAGGGATATATCGAGTTGTGAACCAGTGTGACATGACATGACAGGGATATAAGGAGCCGTGCACCTGTGTAACATCACAGGACCAGGGATATAACAAGCTGTGCACCTGTGTGACATAACATGACGAGGGATATAATGAGCCGTGCACCTGTGTGACATCACATGACTAGAAATATATGAGCTGTGCACCTGTGTGATATAACGTGACCAGGGATATATCGAGTTGTGAACCAGTGTGACATGACATGACAGGGATATAAGGAGCCGTGCACCTGTGTAACATCACAGGACCAGGGATATAACAAGCTGTGCGCCTGTGTGACATAACATGACGAGGGATATAATGAGCCGTGCACCTGTGTGACATCACATGACCAGGGATATAATGAGCCATGCACCTGTGTGACATCACATGACCAGGGATATAATGAGCCGTGCACCTGTGTGACATCACATGACCAGGGACTGTTTTTTTTATCTACAGGAAGTAAACAATGAAGCTTCCTACTGTATATAATGAAAGCAAGCAGAGATCTGAAAAGCTGTGAGGAATTCATACAGAAAGTATATTGGAAAATGATGTTTTGTATATTGGAAAATTGTTTAACTTTTTCATTATACAAACAATACTTTTTTTTTTTTTTTGCTGAAAACAACCCTTTAAGCAGGTCAAATATAATATAACCAAAACAGCATTTTTTCTCCAGAGTATTAAACCACAAAGAAGGGGCAGAAAACACAATGCAAGTCCAAAAACACAATCAAACTTTTGAGCACAAATAAAACAAAAGTTTCTGCTACAACTCTATCAACTTCAACAGTTCTAATAAACAGGTTCCAGTGATTATAAAGTTCAATCTCACCGAAAAGATTTAAAAGTATTAGTTAATAAAAGATCTGCATGGATCCAAAGTCACTATTCTTCTTCCCTCTATGCACGTGTTTCACACCTTATGGATCTTCAAGTTGGTTCTCTTTACGAAGATCAAAGCAGATCCCTGGTGCAACACCACTCAGAAAAGTCACCCCCCTGAAGAAGACCGAAATGGAGAAAATTGAGCTACGTGTCCTCTGGCATTTTACTACCTGG
This sequence comes from Engystomops pustulosus, assembly GCF_040894005.1. Taxonomy (NCBI): domain Eukaryota; kingdom Metazoa; phylum Chordata; class Amphibia; order Anura; family Leptodactylidae; genus Engystomops; species Engystomops pustulosus. The sequence continues at coordinate 265,969,186 of NC_092411.1, read as the reverse complement.
TTGGTCATTGTGCTTTTTTTATGGAATAATTACTAGTAGAATAGTCCTCTTTTGATATTGCCTTTTCAAGTGGTGTTGCACTTTGGATCTGCTTTGGTTTTTGGATTTGTGCAGGGTGGAGATCAGCAGGATCACCTTAATTAGAAGACCAGAAAGGTTTAAATATGAAGGTCGAGGTTAGAAGACAAACGACTTTGGTTCCATACTGATGTTTTATTGACCATTTCGTTGAAATGTGTAAGGTGAGATTGATCTATTAGAACTGGAACCTTTTTATTAAAACTGTTGAAGTTGATGGAGCTGTAGGAAGTTTGGAAAGGTGTGTCTAGTTTTTGGGATTTTTTTTTTAAAGGTTTAAGGCTAGCCTTATTTATCTTAGTGGTTGATTTATGAGGCATGTGAGTCTGGTGGTATTTTGAGACTTTTGTCTTAAAAGTCACACAAAAGTCTTAAATGTTTCAGCAACCCCTTGTCTGGAGTTTCTTTGTACAAAAGATTTTTTGACTTTTTCCTATTTCCCCATCTGGAAACTTATGACAAATCAAGCACTCTACAGAAAAAAAAGGAACATGACAAACTTTGCGAAACCCCAACCTAAGTTGCAAAAAAGACACAAAAAAAATCCTAAAAAGTTGTGAAAAAGAAAATAATGAAAAAAATTTGATGAATGCCTTACCATTTTGTTTTATATTTGCATATATAATAGTGGTATAAATATGATCTACATATATAATGTTTTTCTTTGGTGCAATTTGAGACATTTATTATTTATTTTAAGATGTTACAAATATACAAATCATACAGGAAAAGTCTCCAAATAGACAGCTAGAATAACCTTGAACATTTGGACATACATAGGTATAGTAGGACCCCAAAATTTCCATTGTTATCCCTCATTGTTATTGTTTTTTCTCAGGTGGTACAGGAGTTTTTGTTGTGTTTGTCTCATGGCTCCATGTATTGTTACCGGCTCATACACACACCGGAAGATTACTCAGCCCGATCCCTCAACCTATGGCGCTTAAGAAAAAACAAATGCCCTATTCTCAGCCACGTTTACGGCTCTGCTAGTCCCTTAAAAGTCAATGGAGCTGCAAAACACATGGTCAAGGCACAGTTGTATTACATTTGTGGCCAATATTTGAGGATCAGTTGCAAGGTTACACAATCATGTGACTCTTAAAATTCTTTTGTAAACAGGTAAATTGTAGTCTATCAAAGAGATTTTGATGACCTTCTACCAATCCTTAGTGGTGGATGGGTCAGAAAACATTGATGTCCTTTATAATGACTATAAGCTTTTCCATCCACGAGAAGAAGAGGTGAACTTCTATGGAATTCAATAATATCCTCCACAGAGTTGAATATCTAAAGCAAAAAATGAAAAAATGTGAAATTAGAGATTGACTGGCAAAAAAGTAATTATAAAAAGTAATTGGAAATGAAATATATATATTATTAAAATAAAATATAATAGTATGCTTCTTCACAAAAGAAGGTATATATATGTATGTCAGAAGAGACTTAAAAGCGATTGTGAATGAGTCAGTGGTCTCAGAGTGTGAGGAGGTTGAAACTTTGTGGGTTGAAATTCAAAGCCAAGAGAGCTTTGAGAAAATTATTTTTGGTGTCATTTAGAGACCCGCTAACATCTCTGAGGAAATAGAGGGTCACCTATATAAACGGATGGTGCGGGCTGCACAGGAGGGGACCGTAGTGATAATGGGAGACTTTAACTTTCCAAATATAAATTGGGGTCAGGGCTCATCTTCATCTATGAAGGGGAGACATTTTATGAATATTCTTCAGGATAATTTTATGGTGCAGCTTGTAGAAGATCCCACAAGAGGTGACGCATTGTTGGACCTTGTGATTTCTAACAATGAGGAGATTGTCCAAAATGTCAGTGTCCGGGAACCCCTTGGGAACAGCGATCATAATATAATTATTTTCCTCTTAAACTTTAAAAAGCAGAAACAGGTGGGAAAATCTAAAACTTTAAATTTTAAGATTTCCAGAAATTCAGGGCTGCACTACAGGATATAGACTGGGATCAAATACTGTCACATGGTGATACTAATGTTAAAGTGGAGAAATTCAAATCTATCCTGGGTCATTATACTTCTAAATTTATTCCAATAGGTAACAAGTATAGACGGGCTACATTACACCCCTCGTGGCTTACAGCTACAGTTAAAAGGGCAATTAATGAGAAAAAGAGGGCATTTAAAAAATATAAATCTGACGGGTCACCTGAGGCTTTCAGTACTTACAAAAAACTTACCAAAATCTGTAAAAAGGAAATCAAATCAGCCAAAATACAAAATGAAAGACAGGTGGCCAAAGATAGCCAAAGATAAAGAAATTATTCTGAAAATGGGGCATCGGTGACAGGAGACCAAGAGAAGGCGGAGATACTTAATGGGTTTTTTAGCTCCGTTTATACGATAGAAGAAAGAACTTCTGACGTGGGTGGTGCCAGTGCGGGTCATGCACCCTGTAATATACTAGACTGGCTGAATGTAGACATGATCCAATCTAAGCTCAATATAATCAATGTGTACAAAGCTCCTGGACCAGATGTGTTACACCCCATAGTTCTTAAAGAACTCAGTTCTGTTATTGCTGTACCACTGTCTAAAATCTTCAGGGATTCCGTAATGACTGGTGTGGTGCCAATATATAAAAAGGGCTCTAGAAATTAGCCAGCCAATTACAGGCCTGTAAGCTTAACTTCCATTGTGGGGAAAATATTGGAAGGGTTAGTAAAAGACTATATACTGGAGTATGTGACATCAAATAGTATAATAAGTGACAGCCAGCATGGGTTTACTAAGGATAGCTGTTGTCAGACTAACCTGATCTGCTTCTATGAAGAGGTGAGCAGATGCCTGTGGATATTGTGTTCTTGGACTTTGCAAAGACAAAGTGGACCCCAGGGTTCTGTGCTTGGCCCACTACTATTTAATATATTTATTAATGATATAGAGATAGGAATTAATAGCATTGTGTCTATTTTTGCTGATGACACCAAGCTGTGTAGTGTAATACAGTCTATGGAGGATGTTCATAGGCTTCAGGGTGACTTGGACAAACTGAATGTTTGGTCATCCACTTGGCAAATGAGGTTCAATGTGGATAAATGTAAGGTTATGCACCTGGGGGCTAATAATCCAAAGGCAAAATATGTCCTTGGGGAAGTAAATGTGGGAGAGTCCCTTGTTGAGAAGGACCTGGGGGTATTAGTAGATCATAAATTGAATAACAGCAATAACAGCATTCAATTTCAGTCAGATGCCTCTAAAGCCAGCAAGATCTTGTCATGTATCAAATGTGGTCTGGACGTGATAGGGATGTAATATTACCACTATACAAGGCATTGGTTCGGCCTCAACTGGAATATGTCGTCCAGTTCTGGGCACCAGTCCATAAAAAGGATGCCCTAGAGCTGGAGATGGTTCAACATAGAGCCACAAAAATAATAAGGGGTTTGGAGGGTCTCAGTTATGAGGAAAGATTAAAACAACTAGATTTATTTAGTCTGGAAAAGAGACGACTACGAGGGGACATGATTAATTTATATAAATATATGAATGGTCCATACAAAAAATATGGTGGTAAATTGTTTCAGATTAAATCAAATCAAAAGACGAGGGGGCACTGTCTCCGTCTGGAGAAATCAAGGTTTAATCACAAGAGGTGACAGGGCTTTTTTACTGTGAGAACTGTCAATCAATGGAATAGCCTGCCTCAGGCGCTGGTCACAGCAGGGACAGCAGAGAGCTTCAAGAAGGTTCTAGATTAGAGATGAGCGAGCACTAAAATGCTCGGGTACTCGTTATTCGAGACGAACTTTTCCCGATGCTCGAGTGCTCGTCTCGAATAACGAGCCCCATTGAAGTCAATGGGAGACTCGAGCATTTTTCAAGGGGACCAAGGCTCTGCACAGGGAAGCTTGGCCAAACACCTGGGAACCTCAGAAAAGGATGGAAACACCACGGAAATGGACAGGAAACAGCAGGGGCAGCATGCATGGATGCCTCTGAGGCTGCTTAATCGCACCATTATGCCAAAATTATGGGCAACAGCATGGCCATGACAGAGTGACAGAATGAAGCTAGATAGCATCTAAAACATCCAATAATTGACCCTGACACTATAGGGGACTTCATGCAGAGGCAGTGGCAGCAGGGGCAGGCTAGAGAGTGGCATGGCGACATACCCTAAATGGACTCAGGCTTCAAACCAATGGGTGGCAGAGAGGAACCAAAGGAGGTGAGCAAGAAGCGCTCAAATAATATCGGTACATGATAAAAGTTTGCCAGTATATTTTGTGGATTACACAGCAGGGTGGCGACAAAGTTAACATGGAAGCCATGAAAACAACCCAAAATTCTGCCTGACACAGCTCGTTTGATAAGGGGACCATGTATGGAGGCAGTGAACTAGTAGTAGATTAAAGGTGCTACAGTTAAAACTATGTTAGTTGGATCTTGGCATGGAGCTGGCGCTCCGCTGCCAGGCGAGCTTTCGCCAATCCAAGCCCCTGTCTCTAGGCTACTCCCCAAACAGCACTTCTAAGAACCTTTTGTATAAGATCAAGTGTAATAGCGTTCTTATAAGTTTAGGATATGGCGGGTGAGGGGAATGGAAACAGATGCGCAAGAAGCGCTGAAATAATATTGGTAAATGATAAAAGTTTGCCAGTATCTTTTCTGGATTACACAGCAGGGTGGCGAGAAAGTTAACAAGTTTGATGTGGAATGCCCTGTAATAGCTCTTGGGCGGTGTGCCTTTTATCGGCTAGGCTCAGCAGTTTGAGCACCGCCTGCTGTCGCTTAGCGACGGCACTGCTGCTGTGCCTAGAGCTACCGACTGATGGCGCCATGGCCACGGATGGTAATTCGGAGGAGGAGGAGGTGGAGGAGGGGTGGGAGGAGGAGGAGGTATAGTAGGCCTTTGAGACCTGGACCGAGGTAGGCCCCGCAATCCTCTGCGTCGGCAGTATATCACCAGCCCCAGGGTCAGACTCGGTCCCAGCGTGCACCAAGTTAAGTGTAGTAGCGTTCTTATAAGTTTGGGATATGGCGGGTGAGGGGAATGTAAACAGATGCGCAAGAAGCGCTGAAATAATATTGGTAAATGATAAAAGTTTGCCAGTATATTTTGTGGATAACACAGCAGGGTGGCGACAAAGTTAACAAGATTGTTGTGGAAGCCATGAAAACAACCCAAAATTCTGCCTGACAAAGCTCGTTTGATAAGGGGACCATGTATGGAGGCAGTGAACTAGTAGTAGATTAAAGGTGCTGCAGTTAAAACTATGTTAGTTGGATCTTGGCATGGAGCTGGCGCTCCGCTGCCAGGCGAGCTTTCGCCAATCCAAGCCCGTGTCTCTAGGCTACTCCCCAAACAGCACTTCTAAGAACCTTTTGTATAAGATCAAGTGTAGTAGCGTTCTTATAAGTTTAGCATATGGCGGGTGAGGGGAATGTAAACAGAAGCGCAAGAAGCGCTGAAATAATATTGGTAAATGATAAAAGTTTGCCAGTATATTTTGTGGATAACACAGCTGGGTGGCGACAAAGTTAACAACTTTGATGTGGAATCCATGAAAACAACCCAAATTTCTGCCTGACACACCTCGTTTTATAAAGGGACGATGTATGGAGGCAGCTATATGGACGACTTTTGGAGGAAGCAATGGAGACAACGTGTGGAGGCTGCTATGGAGACAATTTAATTTGGATAGTGCCTGTATGTGGCAGTCCAAAAAAGTTTTCAAACCAGAGGAGCAGGTAGGTGGCCCTCCAGAAAAATGGAATAGATTGAGTGCCTGTATGTGGCAGTCCAAAAAAGTTTTCAAACCAGAGGAGCAGGTAGGTGGCCCTCCAGAAAAATGGAATAGATTGAGTGCCTGTATGTGGCAGTCCAAAAAAGTTTTCAAACCAGAGGAGCAGGTAGGTGGCCCTCCAGAAAAATGGAATAGATTGAGTGCCTGTATGTGGCAGTCCAAAAAAGTTTTCAAACCAGAGGAGCAGGTAGGTGGCCCTCCAGAAAAATGGAATAGATTGAGTGCCTGTATGTGGCAGTCCAAAAAAGTTTTCAAACCAGAGGAGCAGGTAGGTGGCCCTCCAGAAAAATGGAATAGATTGAGTGCCTGTATGTGGCAGTCCAAAAAAGTTTTCAAACCAGAGGAGCAGGTAGGTGGCCCTCCAGAAAAATGGAATAGATTGAGTGCCTGTATGTGGCAGTCCAAAAAAGTTTTCAAACCAGAGGACCGGGTCGGTGGCCCTCCAGAAAAATTAAATGCATAAAGTACTATAGGTAGAGCCAGTGGGCCCTGTCAAAAAATAGCCAGTTTCCTCTGCTTTACTGTACAAAGAGCAGGAGAAGGAGGAAAATGAGGAGGAGGAGGAGGAGTGGATAAATTATTCAGGTTGAGCTTCCTTCACCTGCTGGAGATTGGAAATTAGGAGAAATCCATGCTTTATTCATCTTGATAAGCGTCAGCCTGTCAGCGCTGTCAGTCGACAGGCGTGTACGCTTATCGGTGATGATGCCACCAGCTGCACTGAAAACCCGCTCGGGCAAGACGCTAGCGGCAGGGCAGGCAAGAACCTCCAAGGCGTACAGCGCCAGTTCGTGCCACATGTCCAGCTTTGAAACCCAGTAGTTGTAGGGAGCTGTGTGATCATTTAGGACGATGGTATGGTCAGCTACGTACTCCCTCACCATCTTTCTGTAAAGATCAGCCCTACTCTGCCGAGACTGGGGACAGGTGACAGTGTCTTGCTGGGGTGACATAAAGCTGGCAAAAGCCTTGTAAAGCGTACCCTTGCCAGTGCTGGACAAGCTGCCTGCTCGCCTACTCTCCCTCGCTACTTGTCCCGCAGAACTACGCACTCTGCCGCTAGCGCTGTCAGAAGGGAAATACTGTTTCAGCTTGTGCACCAGGGCCTGCTGGTATTCATGCATTCTCACACTCCTTTCCTCTCCAGGGATGAGAGTGGAAAGATTTTGCTTGTACCGTGGGTCCAGGAGAGTGAACACCCAGTAATCGGTGCTGGAATAAATTCTTTGAACGCGAGGGTCACGGGATAGGCAGCCTAGCATGAAATCTGCCATATGCGCCAGAGTACCAACGCGTAAGAATTCGCTCCCCTCACTGGCCTGACTGTCCATTTCCTCCTCCTCCAACTCCTCCAATTCCTCTTCTTCTGCCCATACACGCTCAACAGTGAAGGACTCAACAATGGTCCCCTCTTGTGTCTCGCCAACATTCTCCTCCTCTTCCTCCTCCACCTCCACCTCCTCCGATATGCGCTGAGAAACAGACCTAAGGGTGCTTTGGCTATCAACAAGGGAATCTTCTTCCCCCGTCTCTTGTGAGGAGCGCAAAGCTTCCGACTTCATGCTGACCAGAGAGTTTTTCAACAGGCCAAGCAGCGGGATGGTGAGGCTGATGATGGCGGCATCGCCACTGACCATCTGTGTTGACTCCTCAAAGTTACTCAGCACCTGACAGATATCAGACATCCACGTCCACTCCTCATTGTAGACTTGAGGAAGCTGACTGACCTGACTACCAGTTCTGGTGGAAGTTGACATCTGGCAGTCTACAATCGCTGGGCGCTGCTGGTAAACTCTGGATAACATGGTCAGTGTTGAATTCCACCTCGTGGGCACGTCGCACAACAGTCGGTGAGCGGGCAGTTGGAGGCGGCGCTGCGCTGCCCTGAGAGTGGCAGCATCTGTGCTGGACTTCCTGAAATGCGCACAGATGCGGCGCACCTTCGTGAGCAAATCAGACAGATTGGGGTATGTCTTGAGGAAACGCTGAACTATCAGATTTAACACATGGGCCAGGCATGGCACATGTGTCAGTCTGCCGAGTTGCAGAGCCGCCACCAGGTTACGGCCGTTGTCACACACAACCATGCCTGGCTTCAGGTTCAGCGGTGCCAGCCACAGATCAGTCTGCGCCGTGATGCCCTGTAATAGTTCTTGGGCGGTGTGCCTTTTATCGCCTAGGCTCAGCAGTTTGAGCACCGCCTGCTGTCGCTTAGCGACGGCACTGCTGCTGTGCCTAGAGCTACCGACTGATGGAGCCATGCCCACGGATGGACGTTCGGAGGAGGAGGTGGAGGAGGGGTGGGAGGAGGAGGAGGCATAGTAGGCCTCAAACACCTGGACTGAGGTAGGCCCCGCAATCCTCGGCGTCGGCAGTATATGACCAGCCGCAGGGTCACATTCGGTCCCAGCCTCCACCAAGTTAACCCAATGTGCCGTCAGAGATATATAGTGGCCCTGCCCGGCAGCACTCGTCCACGTGTCCGTGGTCAGGTGGACCTTGTCAGAAACGGCGTTGGTCAGGGCACGGATTATGTTGTCTGACACGTGCTGGTGCAGGGCTGGGACGGCACATCGGGAAAAGTAGTGGCGGCTGGGGACCGAATACCGAGGGGCGGCCGCCGCCATGAGGCTGCGAAAGGCCTCGGTCTCTACTAGCCTATAGGGCAGCATCTCCAGGCTTAGCAATCTGGAGATGTGCACATTAAAGGCTTGGGCGTGCGGGTGGGTTGCACTATATTTGCGTTTCCGCTCCAGCGTCTGGGGTATGGAGAGCTGAACGCTGGTGGATGCTGTGGAGGACCGTGGAGGCGACGATGGGGTTTTTGTGGCAAGGTCCTGGGCAGGGGGCTGACTATCAGCTGACACAGGGGAAGGAGCAGTGGTGTGCACGGCCGGAGGTGAACGCGCTTGTTGCCACTGAGTGGGGTGTTTAGCATTCATATGCCTGCGCATACTGGTGGTAGTTAAGCTAGTAGTGGTGGAACCCCTGCTGATCCTGGTTTGGCAAATGTGGCACACCACAGTCCGTCGGTCATCCGGTGTTTCCTTAAAGAACCTCCAGACTTCTGAAAATCTAGCCCTCGCCGCAGGAGCCCTCGCCACGGGAGCTTCACTAGTTGACACATTTGGCGCTGATGCACCAGCTCTGGCCCTGCCTCTCCGTCTGGCCCCACCACTGCCTCTTCCAACCTGTTCTGGTCGAGGACTCTCCTCCGTCTCAGAAGCACTGTGTTCACCCGGCCTCTCAACCCAGCTTGGGTCTGTCACCTCATCATCCTCCGATCCCTCAGTCTGCTCCCCCCTCGGACTTCCTGCCCTGACAACAACTTCCCCACTGTCTGACAACCGTGTCTCCTCATCGTCGGACACCTCTTTACACACTTCTTCCAGTACGTCAACAAGGTCATCATCACCCACAGACTGCGACTGGTGGAAAACCTGGGCATCGGAAAATTGCTCATCAGCAACCGGACAAGTGGTTTGTGACTGTGGGAAGGGTCCAGAAAACAGTTCCTCAGAGTATGCCGGTTCAAATGGCAAATTTTGCTGGGAGGGGGCAGACTGGGGGGGAGGAGGCTGAGGTGCAGGAGCTGGAGGAGTGCCGATTTCGGTGACATGGGTGGACTGCGTGGAAGACTGACTGGTGGACAAATTGCTCGAAGCATTGTCGGCAATCCACGACATCACCTGTTCACACTGTTCTGGCCTCAACAGTGCTCTACCACGAGTCCCAGTAACTTCAGACATGAACCTAGGGAGTGTAGCTCTGCGGCGTTCCCCTGCTCCCTCATAAGCAGGTGGTGTCTCACCCCGCCCAGGACCACGGCCTCTGACCCCTGCAGTAGTTGGACGCCCACGTCCCCGCCCTCGTCCTCTACCCCTAGCCCTCGGGTTAAACATTTTGAAAATGAGAGTTATAACTTGAATTTTTTTTTTAACTTTTTTTTTGTTTTTTTGTTTTTTTTTTGTGTTTTTTAGTTTTTAAAACCAAACGATGCTATCCTATTGCTATGGCTATTTTATAGCCAAGTATGAAAGCACACTGCTATGCCAGATGAGATGACGCTGAGTTATGAAAAAAATAAACGTAAAATAAAAAAGGAAATGGCAGACTGTGCCTAATTGAAATACAACCCCGGGCCCTAATAAATTTTCCCACTTCGGTCTTTGCGATGGATATGTGCGTCACTAAAACACAGTGGTCGCAAGTCTGACTCCAAATTGCTCACAATTTGCTAGTAGATGCACTGCAACAACTACAGCCACCAGCAGATCAACCAGAAATCAAATATATATAACGCTACTGTAGGCGTAATTAAGCCGTTTGTATTCTCCTATGGCTATTTTCTAGCCAAGTATTACAGCACACTACTATGCCAGATGAGATGACGCTGAGTTATGAAAAAAATAAACGTAAAATAAAAAAGGAAATGGCAGACTGTGCCTAATTGAAATACAACCCCGGGCCCTAATAAATTTTCCCACTTCGGTCTTTGCGATGGATATGTGCGTCACTAAAACACAGTGGTCGCAAGTCTGACTCCAAATTGCTCACAATTTGCTAGTAGATGCACTGCAACAACTACAGCCACCAGCAGATCAACCAGAAATCAAATATATATAACGCTACTGTAGGCGTAATTAAGCCGTTTGTATTCTCCTATGGCTATTTTCTAGCCAAGTATTACAGCACACTACTATGCCAGATGAGATGACGCTGAGTTATGAAAAAAATAAACGTAAAATAAAAAAGGAAATGGCAGACTGTGCCTAATTGAAATACAACCCCGGGCCCTAATAAATTTTCCCACTTCGGTCTTTGCGATGGATATGTGCGTCACTAAAACACAGTGGTCGCAAGTCTGACTCCAAATTGCTCACAATTTACTAGTAGATGCACTGCAACAACTACAGCCACCAGCAGATCAACCAGAAATCAAATATATATAACGCTACTGTAGGCGTAATTAAGCCGTTTGTATTCTCCTATGGCTATTTTCTAGCCAAGTATTACAGCACACTACTATGCCAGATGAGATGACGCTGAGTTATGAAAAAAATAAACGTAAAATAAAAAAGGAAATGGCAGACTGTGCCTAATTGAAATACAACCCCGGGCCCTAATAAATTTTCCCACTTCGGTCTTTGCGATGGATATGTGCGTCACTAAAACACAGTGGTCACAAGTCTGACTCCAAATTGCTCACAATTTACTAGTAGATGCACTGCAACAACTACAGCCACCAGCAGATCAACCAGAAATCAAATATATATAACGCTACTGTAGGCGTAATTAAGCCGTTTGTATTCTCCTATGGCTATTTTCTAGCCAAGTATTACAGCACACTACTATGCCAGATGAGATGACACTGAGTTATTAAAACAATAAACGTAAAATAAAAAGAAACTGGCAGACTGTGCCTAATTCTACTCAAACCCCTAATAAATTTTCCCACTTTGGTGTTTGAGGTGGATATGTGTGTCACTAAGAGCTAAACACAACGGTAGCAAGTCCCCCTGCAAATTCCTCACAATATGGTACTAGCCGCAAATAAAAAAAAAAAAAATTATAACGTTATTGTAGCCCTAAGAAGGGCTGTTGGGTTCTTTTAGAATCACTCCTGCCTAACAGTAAGCTAATAGAACACCCTAACGCTTTCCCTGACCAGCAGCAGCTCTCTCCCTAGCGGCATCCAGACAGAGAATGATCCGAGCAGCGCGGGCAGCGGCTAGTCTATCCCAGGGTCACCTGATCTGGCCAGCCAACCACTGCTATCTACGTGTAAGGGTACCACGTCATGCTGGGTGGAGTGCAGAGTCTCCTGGCTTGTGATTGGCTCTGTTTCTGGCCGCCAAAAAGCAAAACGGCGGGAGCTGCCATTTTCTCGAGCGGGCGAAATACTCGTCCGAGCAACGAGCAGTTACGAGTACGCTAATGCTCGATCGAGCATCAAGCTCGGACGAGTATGTTCGCTCATCTCTATTCTAGATGCCTTTTTACACCTAAATAACATTGATGGTTATGTGATATAGAATTGTTTCCCCTAAATCCCTTCCTCATCCAATCCCTTCCCTTCGTTGGTTGAACTTGATGGACAAGTGTCTTTTTTTAACCGTATAAACTATGAAAAGTATGATTTTCAGTCACCCGTGTCTCTCGATGCCCATGCTACTCACCCGTTCTAGTTTTTGCCTCAAGTCCGGCGGCCTTGGGACAGGGATGCGTGCGTTGGTGTCAAAAGATTTAAAGGGCCATCGTATCATTAATTGGCGCTGGCCACTTCCCAGAATTTATATTCCAGCCTCTTCTTGCACAACCTGCCGGATCTTTGTGCCTCAAAGCCTTAGAAAAAGCTTATCATATACCTTGTGCTATCTTTCTGTGTTCCCATTGTGACCTTGGTTCTCCTATTGTCTTTGATCCTGTTCTGCCTGCCTTGATCTATTTCTACGTTCCCGCCTCCAATCCCATCCTAACCCCTGCCTGTCCCCTCCTATGATTCTGTCTAACGTCTGTGTACCTCGCCTTGGCTGCCACTGCGGTCAAAGTCGCACCTATGGAATTACTTTGGTGATACCACGCTGTAGCAAGTCCAACCTGCTTTGCGGTGGTCTTTGGTGAAAACCGATACCACTTAGATTCCGGTCCCAGGTGTCGGCATATGTCATCGTCTCTGGAGGTCTAGTGGGTCCACTACCCCTGGTTCCTGACACATTTATTTCAAAATAAATATTTTTTCAATAATACATTTTTTATTTGTTTATGATCACAGGATGTGCATATGGATGAATTAGATAATAATTTAAAAAAAAATCTGAAGAATATAATTTCCTTTTAGAAGTCATGATAAAAAAAACCTTTAAAATTGATTTCATAAAATACTAAAAACAATTTTCCTTAACCTTTTTGTATCCTATTTCCTTTTCAACAATACTATCATGAAATAAATATAACAAAAATGTGATTTTAATATATTTTATATGATGTATATTTGAAAATGTAATACATAATATCATCTGCTGAATAGTTAAGTCCTATAACTCCACCCCTTAATGACAAGGCTTAAAAAGGCGTTTTTAGCAAATTTTAAGGACCTTAACTTCTGTTTATTTTTGTATATGAATGCAGTGGTTTTTTTGATGGTTAAAAATGTATAAATGGTGTTAAAATTGGGGTTATAGTTACAAAAAGTAGGGGAAAAACTTTTTTCTAATGAATATTACATTTTTATCTGGAAGTTTGTTGAAATTACCTTAAAGGACCATTAGAATTAAATTCTTATTGTGTGACAGCCGTTTGTATTCATTGGTTAAGTCATTGGTAAATATTAATATGTATTTTTTATAATTGGTTGTATGTTAGGGTGTGGTGTTAAGGTATAGTAGGGTGTAGGAGGTGGTGTTGAATGCTAGGGTGTTATTGTAGCATACCTAGCATACTAGCATGCTCTAGTATGCTAGGTATCAATAGGAGAGAAGATGTTCACTATAATTTTATATATTTATATTATATGTGTGTTTTTTTTACTTTATGACCCATGAGGTCATAAAAGTCCTTGGGGGACACTTTTACAGTTTTTTACATTTTTTGTTCTCTTTCATCTATGAGAGAGCCCGTTACAGGGGGAAACAATGTCTGATTAGCTCTCTTTACCCCTTCAGACCTGGCAATCACGTAATCGCGATCTGAGCAGGAGAGACTCAAACCTACCTAATGTGTCAGAGGGCAGACAGGAATGAGTTAACAAGCACAATGCACTGCATATATACTGTATAAGGTAGGTGGGGGGCTCTATTACACTACTTGATGAACCCCCTTTTGCTTTGTTTTGCTTACAGAGTTTCCTCTCCGTCCTGTTCCCAGAGCATATTGTTGAGTTTCTTCCAAGTAACGTATCTTGATGTGATACACTTTACTTTGATAATAGATAGATAAAACGTAGGGTTCATGAAATGTTCTGTGACTGCTGTCCCGCACCAAAAATGCTCCATCCTATAATTACAAATTGATATCTGGTACACAAGAATTTCAAAATCTTATTTTACAATGTTTTCATCACATTATATCACTCATCAAGTACTTATACTAATAAAAAAGAATGCACCAAGTATTTGGAATCAAATTAAAACGTATATGTATAAATTATATATAATGGTATAAGTAAGTGATTTCAAAAATAGAGCAAAACTTTATTGATAAAAACTGTACAATGCAAAGGAGGGTCTAGAACCATGTTTGCTGCCTGGAAAATGAGGTACAGTTGGGCATGGATGACACATGTATTATATAGTATCCTATGGCAAATTTGCCCACAGTTGTTAAAGCTGGGCCTTTACACCCTAAATGTGACTTTTTATTGCTGCTAGGGGAAACTGAATGTGATGACTCCCCAGATAATCCCGCCGATAGTTACAGCAGTGTATTGCAAAGACAGGAAGCACTGGGGACCTGGGTTCTAGTAAAGAGTTTGTATGTTCTCTCCGTGTTTGCGTGGGTTTCCTCTGGGCCCTCCGGTTTCCTCCCACACTCCAAAACATACTGGTAGCCCCATTGAGGACAGGGACCGTTTTGGAAAACTCTGTGTAGCTCTGCAGGATCTGTGTGCGCTATATAAATAAAGGAATTATAAGGAAGCGCTCACAATAAGGTCTCCATACTCAAATTTGACCTTCACTGGATCCCAAACAAAAGGTGAATTATTTGACTTTACAAACTTTACAGTTCCAATTCATAGAGGTTTATGTTTCTTGGTAGTCTCTGAAGGCAAAGTATCCTGACTGTAAATGGTCAGACCATGTTATGGATGTCAAGAGAAATGGATATGGATGTTCAACGGCTTACCTGGATTGGATATCTGCTTTTATTATGTAACACTCAGATTATTAATAAAGATTTGGAGCAGAAGATTCTCAGTGCCGGAGTGAATTATATTTTTCTTGGTACAAGCATGTTATGCATGGCATGATACCAGATTTCCTTGTGCTAAGTACTTGTGTTGTGAGTGACACCGGTATTTGGATGTTAAACAATGATTCTAACCAGTGGTCTGCCTGGGTCATTAAGGTGGCAGGAAGTGCCTAAAAAAGGCAATCCAATAACCCCGCCCCACCCCGCCCCATGCCTGTCAAATTAAAAAAAATGTGTTGGCAAGTCAATGAGGTCAATGAACTCTTTCCAATGTGGACACTACCTAAAAGTTGCTTCTGAAAGCCCCTTGTGACAAGCCAAACACCAACTCAGACTACACCTGTAATATATAGCATAACTGTATGCCGTGTATTTAGAAATCTAACAGTGTTTTTGTTTTTTATCAGAGTATACTTTTTAGTAATATGAAAAAAAAATTACTACTGTGTATTTGGATTGCCGTTATCTTGAAATGTTGAAACGACCAAATTTACAAGCAACCTTCATCCTTAGATATCACAGATTTTGGTCTGCGCTCTAGTCCCTCTCCCCATTAGCCAAAATGTAAAATCCCTCAGTAAGCGTTGGTGCCCCCAGATTATATCTGCTTCTACTTGCTTATAATCTTTTTCACTCTTCTCCTGTAGATTTTAAGACCCATAATAAGGTTTACTCTCTTACCACTAATCATCAGTTACCTCTATCTAATGTCTAGATTGAGTCGCTCTAGATGGGCCATAACATTGATTGTCAATTTACAGATGAAGTCTGGATTCCAATGGAAAACATGGGGAAGATCTCATTGATTATCATAGGAGAAACACACACATACCCTATTGTCTTGATATAAAACATGTTCTGCTTTACAACGGTCATATTCTTTTAGGTACCATTCCGAATTTCCTACAAACTGTAAAACAAACAATAAATTTAAAGTAGAGATTTTTTTTATACATAAAATTACAAATACAATGTTATATATTAAACTTTTGTATATATTACAGAATAAAAGAAGGGGTGTGGTAGGATGTAAATGAGAAGACTTACAGTGGGGAAACAAGTATTTAGTCAGCCACCAATTGTGCAAGTACTCCCACATAAAAAGATGAGAGAGACATCATTGACATAGGTAGAACCTCAACTATGAAAGACAAAATGAGAAAACAAATCCAGAAAATCACATAGTCTGATTTTTAAAACATTTATTTGCAAATTATGGTGGAAAAAAGTTCATCTCAATACTCTATTATATTTCCTTTGTTGGCAATGACAGAGATCAAGTGTTTTCTTTAAGTGTTCACACGGTGTTCATACACCCTGTTGCTGGTATGTTGGCCTATTTCTCCATGTAGATCTCCTCCAGAGAAGTGATGTTTTGGGTCCGTCGCTGGACAACATGGACTTTCAACTCCCTCCAAAATTTTTCTATGAGGTTGAGATCTGGAGACTGGCTAGGCCTCTCCAAGACCTTGAAATGCTTCTCACAAAGCCACTCCTCCATTAACCTGGTGGTGGGCTATGGATCATTGTCATGCTGAAAGACCCATCCACGTGTCATCTTCAATGCCTTTGCTGATGGAAGGAGGTTCACACTCAAAATCTCACAATACATGGACCCATTCATTCTTTCATGTACACAGATCAGTCATCCTGGTTCCTTTTCAGAGAAACAGCCCCCTCGTCATAATGTTGGCACCTCCCCTCATGCTTCACAGTAGGTCTGGTGTTCTTTGGATGCAACTCAACATTCACTCTTCTCTAAAAACAATGGGGCAGATTTATTAAGTGTCTGGAAGTCAGAATATTTCTAGTTGCCTATTCATGAGCATTGGTAAAATGAAAGCCGAGCTGTGATTGGTTGCCATGGGCAACTAGAAATATTCTGACTTTCAGACACTTGATAAATCTGCCCCATTACTACAGGTAATGAGTGGAGGACACAGGAGCCATTACTACAGGTAATGAGAGGAGGACACATGAGCCATTACTACGCTTCTCCCAAGAACCCTAGGTGCTGGCGTTTCCCGGATGCTGAGGGCGGACAGGAAAAGCCCCGATGAAGTGCTTAGAACTGGCGCAACACAGGCACCAATTCTCCTTACAACATCTGGAACGTTCCTTGGTGGAGAGACGGACCTTGTCCACTTGCATAGGCTCCTCTGCAGACTGTGTGGCCGGAGGCTATAGTGGCCTTTGGAAAACCAGAGCCAAGCAAGGTACACGTGGAAGCCGGGCCTGCGGTTGTTCGTGACGCAACCCTTCAGCACGCTACATGAACCGCATGTCTATCCGAGTGGCCAGGTTGATAACACCACTCAGAGTAGCCACCAGGTCACAGGCGGCCAATGCATCTTTGACCTGAAATGACAGTCCTTTGTTAAATGTTGCCGACAGGGCTGTGTCATTCCAAGAGAGCTAAGAAGCCAGAGTACGGAACATGAAAGCATACTCGCTGGCGTAAGTGCAGCAGTGCTGCTTCAGCTGAGGAGGCTTGCGTGGGTTCCTTTAACACGGACCGGAAATTAGCCAGGAATGCAGTATGGGTAGCCGTGACTGGATCACTTCTGTCCCATAGGTGGGTAGCCCAGTCCAGGGCATTCCAAGATAGAAGGCTGAGGATGAATGCCACCTTGGAGCATTCAGTGACAAACTGGGAGGGCATCAGATCAATATGCAATAAGCACTGGGTAAAAAAGCCTCTGCAGAGCCTGGGATCCCCATCATACTTATTAGGCATGGAGAGTCTGAACCTTGGTTCTGCCGCCGTAGACAAGCCGGTGTGACTGCACAAGTCAAAGGAACTGTCGCTGAAGCCTGATGTTGGGAGATAAGCAGCTGTTGCCGTGCGGCAGTAACTTAGCCAAGCAGTTCTCCTTGTGAAGCAATCTGCTGGGACTGCTGTGCGACAATGTTGGAAAGATCAGTCAGAATCGAAAGCGGCACCTTTTCGGGGTCCATGGCCGGATCTTATTGTCAGGGTTCGGGGAGGTGAACCCTCTGGACCACCACGGGAGATGGTATTAGCCATATACTAGACATCACCTGCTGTTCACCAGAGCCGGACGCAAAGCAGATGCAGAGGTCAGAGTACAGGTCCAGGGTCGGCAACAGGAGATCAAGGCAAGGCAGGTGCAGGAACACAGGGAACTCACAGGGAAGCTTTCACTGAGGCTAGAAGCTCAAAGATCTGGTGGGGAATGGTGGTGTACTGGCCCCTTAAATCTCTGAGTGTCAGTGGGCACATGCCCTAGGGAGCAGGGATGATCGCAAGGCCTAGCCTGGATGGGAGCAGGATCGTGGAGAGGTAAGTGCAGGCCGGGGGGAGCGGCGCCACAGAGAGGGGGACGGGTGTGCCCGTGATCTGTGACAAGAATCACTTGAGCACCCATGACACAGGTAATGAGAGGAGGACACAGGAGCCATTACTACAGGTAATGAGGGGAGGACAGAGGAGCCATTACTACAGGTAATGAGAGGAGGACACAGGAGCCATTACTACAGGTAATGAGAAGAGGACAGAGGAGCCTTTACTACAGGTAATGAGGGGAGGACACAGGAGCCATTACTACAGGTAATGAGAGGAGGACAGAGGAGCCATTACTACAGGTAATGAGAGGAGGACACAGGAGCCATTACTACAGGTAATGAGAGGAGGACAGAGGAGCCATTACTACAGGTAATGAGAGGAGGACACAGGAGCCATTACTACAGGTAATGAGTGGGGGACACAGGAGCCATTACTACAGGTAATGAGAGGAGGACACAGGAGCCATTACTACAGGTAATGAGAGGGGGACAGAGGAGCCATTACTACAGGTAATGAGAGGAGGACAGAGGAGCCATTACTACAGGTAATGAGAGGAGGACAGGGGAGCCTTTACTACAGGTAATGAGAGGAGGACAGAGGAGCCTTTACTACAGTTAATGAGAGGAAGACAGATAAGCCATTACTACAGGTAATGAGTGGGGGACAGAGGAGCCATTACTACAGGTAATGAGGGGAGGACACAGGAGCCATTACTACAGGAATGAGAGGAGGACAGAGGAGCCATTACTACAGGTAATGAGAGGAGGACACAGGAGCCATTACTACAGGTAATGAGGGGAGGACAGAGGAGCCATTACTACAGGTAATGAGAGGAGGACAGAGGAGCCATTACTACAGGTAATGAGGGGAGGACACAGGAGCCATTACTACAGGTAATGAGAGGAGGACAGAGGAGCCATTACTACAGGTAATGAGAGGAGGACACAGGAGCCATTACTACAGGTAATGAGAGGAGGACAGAGGAGCCATTACTACAGGTAATGAGAGGAGGACACAGGAGCCATTACTACAGGTAATGAGAGGAGGACAGAGGAGCCATTACTACAGGTAATGAGAGGAGGACAGAGGAGCCATTACTACAGGTAATGAGGGGAGGACACAGGAGCCATTACTACAGGTAATGAGAGGAGGACACAGGAGCCATTACTACAGGTAATGAGAGGAGGACAGAGGAGCCATTACTACAGGTAATGAGAGGAGGACAGAGGAGCCATTACTACAGGTAATGAGAGGAGGACAGAGGAGCCATTACTACAGGTAATGAGGGGAGGACAGAGGAGCCATTACTACAGGTAATGAGAGGAGGACAGAGGAGCCATTACTACAGGTAATGAGGGGAGGACACAGGAGCCATTACTACAGGTAATGAGAGGAGGACAGAGGAGCCATTACTACAGGTAATGAGAGGAGGACACAGGAGCCATTACTACAGGTAATGAGGGGAGGACACAGGAGCCATTACTACAGGTAATGAGAGGAGGACAGAGGAGCCATTACTACAGGTAATGAGAGGAGGACACAGGAGCCATTACTACAGGTAATGAGGGGAGGACACAGGAGCCATTACTACAGGTAATGAGAGGAGGACACAGGAGCCATTACTACAGGTAATGAGGGGAGGACAGAGGAGCCATTACTACAGGTAATGAGGGGAGGACAGAGGAGCCATTACTACAGGTAATGAGGGGAGAACACAGGAGCCGCTTAAAGAAGAGGTTACAGGTCTGTGAGAGCCTGAAATCTTGCTTATTTGTAGGTGACCAAATACTTATTTTCCACCATAATCTGCAAATAAAATCTTTAAAAATCAGACAATGTGCTTTTCTGTATATGTTTTCTCATTCTGTCTCTTATAGTTGAGGTTTTATCTATGATGTCTATTACAGGCATTTCTACTCTTTTTAAGTGGGAGAACTAGCACAATTGGTGCCTGACTAAATAATTTTTTTTCCAACTGTACATACTTTGTATGGTGCAATTTGGTGTTCTTTCTGTGCCCTTTCTTAACATTCACTTTATGGGGGGCATTTATCGTGCGCTAGCACATGGTGCACCATCATGTGATGCTCCTTCCTCACCCTTCCCACCCCTCACCCCTCCCACGGGTAATTCTAGAACTGTGCTATAACCTGCATCTGAACTGGTGTAGGCTATTGATATTGTTCAGACGCTGGGCAGGAATGTCTCTTTGCCATCTCACTCCGACACAAAAGATGGCACCCTTCACACCCCTCCACATCCACTTTGTGTCGAGTTGGTGTAAAGGGTGCAATTATCATGCAGTTGAAGAATCTTTTCATTAACATTAAAAAAATTTTTAAATAAAGCAGACATTGTGACAGAATTAAAATGAAATCAAACCAAAAAAACCCTGGGGCACCGTTGAAGATGTTTTTTACTCTATTCACTTCCATGGAAATTTTTAAAACAGCCAAGCATCAGCACTGTATAGATGCTGATTAAAGCGATAAACGTGAAATGGCTGTTACTCCTCACTTGCGGGGTGCACCCTGTGACCTCCCTCCCTCATTGCTGTATTCATTTGTGAGTATGTTTCAATAAATGACATAAGCTGAAGTTATTTCAAGTATCTAGGTGATTGCCATTCTTTCTTCATCTACATTGAACTATTTGTGTATACTGCACTGAAAAGAGGGCAACGTAGCACGGCGGGCACATGTTGGCGCCCAGTAGAGGAGGAGGGGGTGAGCACGGCGCCTTATTCTGGGGAAAGATAGGACATGTACTATCTTTCTCCCAGCTATGGAACGGTACGGCGCTGCATGTGTGCTGCACCATACCGCTCCCATACAGCACCGTGAGCCCATTGCCGTCTATGGGTGACATACATATGGCGTGTATACGTTGGCCGTATATACGTCCCCCATACGGCAGTGTGAATGTAGCCTTAAGATATGAAGGACTTGTTGCTGATCAGTGCCATCCACAATTCTATAGCAAATCTTGATTTATATGTTTATTACTTGAGTAATTTGTCAATAAAACCTGCCTCGCTGGGACTTGTATCACTGAGACTTTGTAGCTGTCGCTGGAGAAGTTCTACAAGACTTGGATCCTTCCCACCATCGTTACATCGCTGTATGCTGGTACATTGACCGTGTCTTGTTTGTATTTCCTAGTAACATATGAATAATACACATGTGATCATTTCTATCCTAGGTTTTTATTTTAATACTATGGTGTTTAAACCATTTTTGCATAAATGTGTGGATTCCGATTTCAGCAGCATGGACACATATTTAACATCCCTGAGTTGAATCTGTCTCTACTACAAAATGTCACAGAAAATATACATAAATGAGATGCTTATCCCAAGAAGTAGCTATCTTTACCAGGGTAAGTTCAATACCATGATAGGGTCATCTATATTGTATTTACAGGTAAACTTTCCTTTTCTGCCGGTTGGAGCCACAGGTCATCTGACCTTCTGGAAGCTGCCTTTGGGGATTCCTGAGATGTCCCATGTCCTGCAGACTTCCGGCATTCCCAGGATATCCAAATTTACATAGAAAAATGTACGTAAAGTGTAACTAAACTTTTGAAATTTTTTTTTGAACTTTGTAATATACCGTATATACTCGTGTAATGTGCTGAAAATCCTCAACTCAGCTTATACACAAGTCAATAGCCAGCCCAGCACTTAAAAAAAAAAACTTATATACTCACCCTCCAGTGGCCCCGATGCACAGCCCTGCTCCCCCGATGTCAGCGCGGGTCCTCTTCTGTCTTCTGTCTTCTTTCTTAGGTAACATCCTGCAGTATGTTACTGAAGACAGAAGACGGGAGTGGAAGACAGAAGAGTAGCCGCGCGGAGATCGGGGGAGCAGCGCTACGCATCGGGGCCGCCGCAGGGTGATTATATAAGTTTTTTTTTTTTGTGCTGGGCTCACTGTATACTACCGGGGGCAGGCTGGGCTGGCTGTATAGTACTGGGGGCAGGCTGGGCTGGCTGTATACTACAGGGGGGCAAGCTGGGCTGGCTGTATACTACTGGGGGCAAGCTGGGCTGGCTGTATACTACTTGGGGAAGGCTGGGCTGGCTGTATACTACTGGGGGCAGGCTGGGCTGGCTGTATAGTACTGGGGGCAGGCTGGGCTGGCTGTATACTACAGGGGGGCAAGCTGGGCTGGCTGTATACTACTGGGGGCAAGCTGGGCTGGCTGTATACTACTTGGGGAAGGCTGGGCTGGCTGTATACTACAGGGGGCAAGTTGGACTGGCTGTATACTACTGGGGGCAGGCTGGGCTGGCTGTATACTACAGGGGGCAGGCTGGCTGTATACTACTGGGGGCAGGCTGGCTATATACTACTGGGGGCAGGCTGGCTATATACTACTGGGGAATTGCTGGCTATATACTACTGGGGGCTTGCTGGCTATATACTAGGGGGGTCTGTGATCAATGCATTTCCCACCCTCGGCTTATAATCGAGTCAATAGGTTTTCCCAGTTTTTGGTGGTAAAATTAGGGGTCTCGGCTTATATGATACGATACTTTATTAAAGAAATGTGTTCTTTTGTGCTTCCTTTTTCCCTGCCTTTTTTTCTAACTCCTCTACGACCCATGAAGGAATTGTATATCATGGCATGAATAAGGGGGTATGGAGAGGGCTCATGGACTGCTAACACACACAATCAAATTGCAAGTGTTAAACAATGTAAGTGCCATGCACAAATGCAAATGAGGCATTTATATGCTCGTTGCACGTGAGTATACCCTGTGATATTATCCGGAGCACTGATTGGTTGCTCTGACATACGGGACCCATGATGAGGATCTTATAACTGTCATAGCAGGGTCAGAATGAGACTTTTCCAAAGTTGGGTCTTTTACAGATCCAGTAAATTAGTGTATTGGATCAGCATTTAGACCCCTAAGGTTCAAGTACCCTAGGGGGCCTAAAAAAATGTAAAAACAAACTTTTAAAAAAGATATTATAAAAAAAGGTCCCCCCTTTCTAAAGAGCACAAAAATAAACACAATTAGAAATATTTTAGCTAATATCACGTGCCCAATCTATCAAAACGTTAAAAGAACCCAGAAAAAAAAACTTTGCAACAAATAATTTAAATAAAAGTGATCAAAAGTTTGCGCAATGCCCACATTGGTAGCTATGAAAACTTTATCTCATCCCACAAAAAATTGACTCTTCACATTGGTGGAGGGGGAAGTATGCAAAAGTTATCGGTATTAGAATATAGCAAAACAAAGACTTTTTTTTGTATAGAAAATATAAATTAAAATAATTTAGAAAAACATAAAAAAGCCTGTATAAATTTGATATCTTCATGAGCATAATGACCCAAAGAGATAAGGAAGGAGTTATTTAGAGAACACAGTGAAGGCGGTAATTGTGAAACAAAACAGTTCAACTACAAAATTTATTTCTACAAATTTTGTATTACTGCAGTCTGACTTACACACAGGATAAAGATAATGGGAGTCATCTAGCTTTAACCTGGACATTTGTGTGTTTTTTTTTGTTTTTTTTTTCCCTAATTTTGGACTTTTATTTCTCTTAGAGGATAAAATATCAGACGTGTGTCAGTTTTTTTGTTTTTTTGAAGTTGCACAAAAGTCACAAATTCTTCGCAACCCCTTCTAAATTGTTTCCTTTGCCTGCTTAGGATAGGAGTTTATTTGCACCAAAGTTCGGAACTTTTTAAACGATTTGCATAAAAGTTGCAACTTTTTTGAATGTCCACATCTGGATTCTAAAATTATACCAGCACAATAGTGAAAAACTCTGTTGCAGCAAATTATGCTAAGCGAATGTAAAAGGCTCACATTTTGACACTTATGGAAATGCCCATAAAAAGTCACATATTTAAGAGAGAAATACTGAAAATAAGATAATTTTTTTTACATTCCAGATTGTAAATAATGTTTACTCAATTTATGATAACATTGCAATCTAATATTATCTTAACAAAAATTAAAAAAAAAAACTTAGAGAAAGTCACTATCTTGTGTAAAGCCAAGCAACTGGAATCACTCCAATCCAGTGGTGCATACAAAAGACCAACCCCCGAGGTGCACGGTGAGCAATAGAAATCCTAGAGGAAAAGACAGCATTCTTCGAAACCGGGATCAAACTTCCTGTATTGTTAATATACTAAGTGAAGAGTGACTTCTATGTCATAGAGTGCCGTTTTTTCTTCTTTGAAGACTAAAAAAAACATACTGTCCAACAAAAAGCAAGCTCCTATACAACACATACATAAAATTACATTCCATACAGAATCCAACCTACAACATGATAACACTGACCGTTTCCGAAGCTTGGGCTCTTGGAAGGATCAGCGCATGCGGCCAGTTTGGGAGCTGCTTCATGCGTCTATGCACTGCCCCTGTCTCCATAATACAATCTGCTGGTGGGTTCTACCAAGAAAAATATGGATATAGATGAGTGTATATGCACATAATTGAGATGGATATGATACAGATCCATAGATGTATGTGACATTTGTATCAAATAGGTATGACATGGATAATGCATAGATATCCAGATGTAGATGTTGGTTATTCTTCCTGAATGCTTACAGAATGAGGAGATACATGGAGGTCATTCCGTACTTCTGGGATTAAATCATTTCTGCACATTATTGGCCTTATGGCAGCTGACTTTTGTCTTGTTTCTTTAATTTGATACTGTATATAGGAATGTGCCACTTTATGCTAGTCCTCTACCTCTCAGCTAGTGCTCCCACTGGGGAGGAAGCTGAGTGGGGAAAGCCCCAGTTGTATGTAAACCTACTAGTGTATCCATGGAAACCCAGCAAGTGATTTCATCACATGACCATGTAGTCACTATGTGGATTTAATAGAATGGAAGGAGATCCACGGGCTTGAGTCACATGATTATAAGGAAAGAAGATCCACTCAGCTTCAATCACATGATTACAAGGAAAGGAGATCCACCCAGCTTCAGTTACATGTTTGTATAGAACAGAGATCTGCCCAGCTTGAGTCACATGATTATAAGGAAAGGAGATCCACTCAGCTTGAGTCACAAGATTATAAGGAAAGGAGATCCACCCAGCATGAGTCACATGATTACAAGGAAAGGAGATCCACCCAGCTTCAGTTACATGTTTGTATAGAACAGAGATCTGCCCAGCTTGAGTCACATGATTATAAGGAAAGGAGATCCACTCAGCTTGAGTCACAAGATTATAAGGAAAGGAGATCCACCCAGCATGAGTCACATGATTATAAGGAAATGGGATCCACTCAGCTTGAGTCACATGATTATAAATAAAGGAGATCCACTCAGCTTGAGTAAAATCATTATAAGGAAAGGAGATCCTCCCATCTTTAGTCACATGATTATAAGGAAAGAAGATCCACTCAGCTTCAATCACATGATTACAAGGAAAGGAGATCCACCCAGCTTCAGCTACATGATTGTTAAGAACAGAGATCTGCCCAGCTTGAGTCACAAGATTATAAGGAAAAGAGATCCACCCAGCATGAGTCACATGATTACAAGGAAAGGGGATCCACTCAGCTTGAATCACATGATTATAAAGAAAGGAGATCCACTCAGCTTGAGTCACATGATTATAAGGATAGGAGATCCACGGGCTTGAGTCACATGATTATAAAGAAAGGAGATTCACCCATCTTGTGTCACATGATTATAAGGAAAGGAGATCCACCCAGCTTGAGTCACATGATTATAAGGAAAGGAGATCCACCCAGCTTGAGTCCCATGATTATAAGGAAAGGAGATCCACCCAGCTTTAGTCACATGATTAAAAAAAAGAAGATCCACCCAGCTTGAGTCACATGATTATAAGGAAAGGAGATCCACCCAGCTTTAGTCACATGATTATAAGGAAAGGAGATCCGCCCAGCTTTAGTCACATGATTATAAAGAAAGGAGATCCGTCCAGCTTTAGTCACATGATTATACGGAAAGGAGAATCAGCTTCAGACACATTTCTCTAGGACTTCGGTCATTACTTCTCCTGGTGTGGATAACCACCTTGTTGTCTGGCAATAATTTTAGTTATATGTGTACTTTTTTTGAAACTATTTTATGATTGATCTGTCTAAATATAAAAAACTAGTGCTTCTCAATAAATTAGAATGTCAGCATTCTTACGTAACATTTTCTCCAATGGGCAACATTTATCAAAAGTGAGGCAAACTGCACGAAGGGCAATCTCCTGCGCTGCTTGGGAAGAGTGCACCATCATTTTTTTAACTGCACCTTTAACATACAGCGTGCGACACAATTCTGTCAATTCACTGTATTACATGTGACTACAAATCTGACAAATCGGTAACAGCCCCTTTTGGTGCACATTTTATTCTGTCTTGTCAGACACAGATATGGGGCCGCAATGTAAGGGAAAGATAAATGGTCCCACAATATAACGGGTAGATCATGGGAACAACATTGAGGGTGAGATGGAAAGGGCCAAATTATGAGGAGACACAGTCATGAGACAAAACTTTATGAATATATGAACAAGCTCCAGAAAACTGGCGCAGCCAGAATAATAGCTCTGGCCCAATGACTTTTGGGTTTTCCTTGGCTATCTCCTGTTTCCATCTTTAGTGAGTATTTGCTTTTGGGATTAGGAGACCACTCATTTGATGAAATGGGTCCCATGTCCCCAGGAACTTCCGATTGACTGCAGGCCTGAAACCAGAAGCACCAGAACTGTGCAGGAACCTAGGTAGGGAGGAGAGGGACCACAATATGAGGCGGAGATGATGGTGGCCACAATATAAGGGGAAGATAAAGGGTTCCACGAGATAAAGGGTAGATCATGGAAGCAACACTGAGGGTGAGATGGAAAGGGCCAAAATATGAGGAGGATTTGAGAGGGGCTACAATATGATGGGGATGGGCCCTAGGCCCCCCAGTCTTACACTGCTTGAAAGACATACTGATTCAAGCACCAACTGAGCAGTTATGGTGCCTTGTGTGACTATAGAGGTGCAAACCAGGAGACCGGGACTGTCAGTACATTATTAATATTACTTACTCTTGCACTGAGGTTGGTGGGCTGAATGGATGGACTTAATTCCCTTTTGATCCCACTACGTCCGTGGATTACATGGGTAGATGATGTACTTCCTAGAAACACCCATTCAATGTCATTGGTTATTGTTGTTATAATAAAATATGAATAATCTTAAAGGAAATCCATCAGGAACCAGGGACACTTACTCATAGATCCAGGCACTTTGCCTGTGGTAATCTTCAAATATTTGTTATCCATGCCCTTCCTCCTTTTAAAATTATGCTAATAGATCTGAAGGACTGCTGGTGGTGTTACCAAAGCCCCTCCTTGCTGCAGGCTGTTACACTGTGCAGGAGCACTTTTCCCCTCCCACTGTGTGCTGAGACTTCCTGTGCTGCAGTGAGATTACATCAGACTGATGGATAAGTGCTGAGGAAGCAGGGAAGGTGAAACAGTGTAACAGCCTATGAAGCTACAGCATGGAGGGACTCTAGTTACACCCCCACAGCTTGCATCGCTCATTTGCATAATTTTAAATGGAAGGATGCCATGGATAACAAATATAAGTCACATACAGTCACAGTGCCTGGATCTATGAGTAAGTGTCCGTGGTTTATCATACTTCATTTTGATGGTAGATTTCCTTTAAACAGAGCAATAATGAAAATATCATCACAATTTCAAGCACATAAACAGTATAGTTAATGAATAATAAAGTGTAATATGGTGAGTAGTGATGGGTCTGCCGGAGAGCTGGTGGTGATAGGTCTTTTATTGGAATTCGAGGATTGTTGGGTGGAAAGGATTAGATTATTTATTGTGATTATTAGAATTTTTTTTATTGAATTGTCAGATAATTAACAAAGGACTAAGAAAATGAAATTTTCTTAATGCCTTCTAAAAGTTAAAAAAAAAAAAATTATTTTCACAAATTTAACTGACAGTTTTTAGAACAATTTTGGGTTTCTTATCCTACTTTTATTTAACATGTCTACATTTTTTTACAACCTTCACAACATAAAATGTTTTTTTCTCTACCTGTTTTTTTGAATTTTACAAATGACCTTATTTGCATAATGAAATCCTATTGGGAAAAAAAAACATTTTTCATTGTTGCCTCGTAAGCACCAAAACTTTTGACATATTTTTTAATGTGGCTATGGGTGGGCTTATTTTTTAGTCATAAAAGCCTGCTATTTTTATTTGCATGCACGTGGCATCCGTAAAGTTTGTTGATCGCGTGGAATATAATTTTTTATGTGATAGATAATTAAAATTGTCAATATGGGCTTCGTTTTTATTTTTAATTTAACAAAATAAACTTTGTTAAAAAAAATTATAGTTTTCTAGCCTAGGTTTCTACGGGTGTGAAAGAACAAAATGGGGGTCATTTACTAAGGGCCCGATTCGCGTTTTCCCGACGTGTTACCCGAATATTTCCGTTTTGCGCCGATTTCCCCTGTATTGACCCGGGATTTTGGCGCACACGATCAGATTGCATGCGACGGAAATCGGGGGGCGTGGCCGAACAAAAACCCGACGGATTCGGAAAAACCGAATTTAAAAAAAGAAAAGTGTCGCGGAGCTTGCACTTACCTTCACTAGGAATAGGCCGGTGAACTTGACTGCGTTCCGATGCTCTTCTGCGCAGCAGCGCCACCTGGTGGACGTTGGAGGAACTGCCTTAATGAATCCCGGCCGGACCCGAATTCACCGCAGAGAACGCGCCGCTGGATCGCGAATGGACCGGGTAAGTAAATCTGCCCCAATGTGTGTGATTTTTCACACATTTGAGTGAATCTGTGTATTGGTGTTTTTTTTCTTCTTAATTTTTTATGAAATGTATAAAAAAAAATTTTGGAACATAAAACTAGGGGACACTCACATGAGATCACATGATCTCTCGTATAATAAATTGCATTGCTTCTTTAGGCGGTCCCCTACTTAAGAAGACCCGACTTACAGATGACCCCTAGTTACAAACGGACCTCTGGATATTGGTAATTGTCTGTACTTTATCCTTAGGCTACAATAATCAGCTATAACAGTTATCACAGGCGTCTGTAATGAAGCTTTATTGGTAATCCTGATTCTTATGACAACCCAACATTTTTAAAATCCAATTGTCACAGAGACCAAAAAAAATTTGGTTGGAGCTACATCTTATAAAATATATAGTTCCGATTTACATACAAATTCAACTTAAGAACAAACCTACAAAACCGATCTTGTACATAACCCTATTACTGCCTGTATTTATGTTGATAAATGCTTTACAATACTTTACCATTAACTTGGCAAATAAGTTTTTGTGGCTTTAAACTTCGATTTACGACTGGACCTTTAATAGAAAAATAGAAACAATACAAATAAAAATCTGAATGTTGATAATTTCCCTTTTATCTTTAGCACTTATTACTATACATAATATAAAACCTAAATAAATGACACATTCTCTATATTATTATCATTACTATCATTGTTATTATGATGATGATGATGATGATGCAGTTTTCAGATAAACCAGGGACATTACTAGAGATGAGCGAGCACTAAAATGCTCGAGTGCTCGTTATTCGAGACGAACTTTTCCAGATGCTCGAGTGCTCGTCTCGAATAACGAGCCCCATTGAAGTCAATGGGAGACTCGAGCATTTTTCAAAGGGACCATGGTTCGGGAATAAAATGTGTTAATTAATTGAAAAAGAATGTCTTCTGATAAGTTAGCAGATGTATGCAAACATCTGCAATCTATTCTTCACTGTTCCGCGCGTATATTATCTCCCGACAAGTTAACAGATGTGAAGAACAGTGAGGAATAGAATAAAAACAGTGAACACAAGATCATTTAAGTGAAAAACACAGTGAAGAATAGATTACAGATGTTCTGCACATCTGCTTACTTGTCGGGAGATACGCTGTCCCGTGCCCCGCTGCTCTCCGTGCCCCGCTGCTCTCCGTGCCCCGCTGCTCTCCGTGCCCCGCTGCTCTCCGTGCCCATGTCTCCGTGCCCCATGTCTCCGTGCCCCATGTCTCCGTGCCCCGCTGCTCTCCGTGCCCCGCTGCTCTCCGTGCCCCGCTGCTCTCCGTGCCCCGCTGCTCTCCGTGCCCATGTCTCCGTGCCCCATGTCTCCGTGCCCCGCTGCTCTCCGTGCCCATGTCTCCGTGCCCCATGTCTCCGTGCCCCATGTCTCCGTGCCCCGCTGCTCTCCGTGCCCGCTGCTCTCCGTGCCCATGTCTCCGTGCCCCATGTCTCCGTGCCCCGCTGCTCTCCGTGCCCATGTCTCCGTGCCCCATGTCTCCGTGCCCCGCTGCTCTCCGTGCCCATGTCTCCGTGCCCCATGTCTCCGTGCCCCGCTGCTCTCCGTGCCCCGCTGTCTCCGTGCCCCATGTCTCCGTGCCCCGCTGCTCTCCGTGCCCATGTCTCCGTGCCCCATGTCTCCGTGCTGCCGCTGCCCCATGTCTCTGTGCTGCCGCTGCCCGATGTCTCCGTGCTGCTCCCCGGTGTCTCTGTGCTGCTCCCCGGTGTCTCTGTGCTGCTCCCCGTTGTCTCTGTCCTGCTCACCGTGTTCTTCAATGTGTTCTTCACACATATATAGTGTTCTTCACATACTATTTTGTTCGCACCGTTCCGCGCGTATCTCCCGACAAGTAAGCAGATGTGCCGAACATCTGTAATCTATTCTTCACTGTGTTCTTCACTGTCTTTTTCACTTAAATGATCCTGTGGTCACTGTGTTCACTGTTTTTATTCTATTCTTCATTGTTCTTCACTGTGTTTTTTTAATTAAATGCTCGATCTCGAGCAGGGGAAATACTCGTCCGAGCAACGAGCCGTCTCGAGTACCTTAATACTCGAACGAGCATCAAGCTCGGACGAGCATGTTCGCTCATCTCTAGACATTACTCATAAATCCAGGTACCATGACTGTGGAAATCTTCTTATATTTGTTATCCACTGCTTCCTTCCTTCTACCATTTAATAAACATTTAAAGTTCTGCTAATGAGACAGAAGTGCTACCCTAGTCCCCCCTGCTCTGGCTTTATAGGTTGTTACACTGTAACACCCCCCCCTGCTTCCTCAGCACTTCCCTTCCCTCTGCCTGCTTTAATCTCAGAGGAATTTTCAGCACACAATGATAGGGGGGAAGTGCTCCAGCACAAAGGGGCTAGAGTAGCCTTCTGGCTCATTAGCATAATATTAAAAGTTGATTTTAGTAGGAAGAAGACCATGTGTAATAAAAATAAGAAGATTACCACAGTCACGGTGCATAGATCTAGGTGCCACTGGTTTCTCATGCTTGACTTGGATGCTAAACATGCTTGACTTTAAAAAAGTCTTCATATCCTACTTTGTCCCAAATCTAAAATTCTGCAGGTGTTGTGTAATGTAGGCTCTGAGAAACGGACAGGTGTCCCTGCCTACTTTCCTCGCCTACCCTTAGTGGTAGAGAATAACTAGTCAGCATTAATTTACTGCCATACAGGCTTGCCACAGGTAGACAGTAACTCCCATCACAGTTGCTAACAATAATTATAAGACTTCCTGTCACATAGTTATAAATAAGGAACCTACAGTTTGGCCTCCCTGACTGTATATTTATTGTATAGAGAATATTGCTGGGCAGTATAATCACAGTGCACCCCAGCTATAAGTGATGGTGCTCTCTCTGACTAGTTATGTGAAGCTAACTTTTTCTTTTGCTTTGCATACATTGAAGCTAAGTGGCAGCATCATGGGATTGATAGCAAACCAGAGGAGGGAAAATAATGGAAATTCTTAATTTGTATTAAATATATTTTTCCTATTTTTTCTAAGTATAAAGTGAGACTTAAAGTTTTACCAGTTACCAAAGCCATATTTAAATTTGTAGAGAACTTAAAGTTAAACAATAAAAGTATTTAAAAATATTAAAAACTTAGGAGGGACTGTTCCTCTTTTACCTTTAAGACTATCTACTAGAAGTTATTTCTGTATTACCTGTATCGTAATATACAGGCGGTCCCCTACTTAAGAACATCCGACTTACAGACAACCCCTAGTTACAAACTGACCTAATGTTGGTAATTTACTGTACTTTATCCTTGGGCTACAATAATCAGCTATAACAGTTATCACAGGTGTCTGCAATGAAGCTTTATTGTTTATACTGGTTCTCATGACAACCCAACATATTTAAAATCCAATTGTCACAGAGACCAAAAAAATTTAGGCTGGAGCTACAATTATAAAATATACAGATCCGACTTACATACAAATTCAACTTAAGAACAAACCTAAAGAACCTACATAACCCTGTACATAACCCGGGACTGCCTGTATATACATTTAACAAAGATATTGATTGATGTGATGACTTTGATATTATACCTTTAGGAGATTGCGAGCTACAACTGTTCTGGATAGACTAAAAATATAAAAAGAGAAATTATTATAACATTGGCAGTTTCTGCTGAACACTTTGAGATCTGAAATCC
Organism: Engystomops pustulosus; assembly: GCF_040894005.1. Taxonomy (NCBI): domain Eukaryota; kingdom Metazoa; phylum Chordata; class Amphibia; order Anura; family Leptodactylidae; genus Engystomops; species Engystomops pustulosus. Next base: position 265,936,612 of record NC_092411.1, on the reverse strand, counting down.
TCTGTCCTTTCAGTTAAAGAAAACAAAAAAAGGAAATGAAATCTCCAGTAACATTCTAGAAATTATCAAAACTTTAAAAACCCTTACTAGAGGAAAAAATATTTTGCCATTTTTCCAGGATTAAACTTTTAATTAGAACTGATTTCAAACACCCTATAAGGAAATTCACCCTATTCGGGGTGCATTCACACGTTCAGTTTTCAAACCAGGCGTAGGTGTGGAGCGTAATGGGTGAGAACATATCATTGAGAGAAGCTCCTCCTCCTCCTTTTTTTACTCCGCTCCAGGTTTGAACATCGGAAACTGCATTTGAAAAACTGAAGGTGTGAACGCATCCTCCAAGACCTTTCTCTATACAAGAAAAGTGGAGAAAAAGTGGGGGGCATTTATTATGGCTCCCTTCTGTGTATTGTAATGGACATCAGGACATATCGCAGGTAGTAGCGCTATACCACAGCAGGAAGGACCAGCTCTTGATAAATTCCCCCAGTGTTTACAAAGAACATCTCTTGTTCAGGAGGACCCAACATTTCTACACATTACATAGAAAGACAAACAAATTAACACCTTAATGACATGTGACCCCCCCCCCATGTCCCCATAGAGAATAATGTTCACATAGCCAAAAAAAACCATAAGTTAGATCAAAGTTTACCTTTCTATATACAGAGCTGTGTCCCTAGTCCCACGGGAGTGGCCATTGAGTAGTAAGGCAGACATGTATGACGTCTTGAGGGGGGAAGTTATGGGGGAATGGTGAGGAGATATGGGGGACATGGGAGTTTTTTTTTATTTTAAATCAATGGGGGTAACCACTCCTCACTGGCCACTCCCATGGGGCTTAAAATAGAGGAGACCCCCAAAGCTTAAAACTGCTAATACTGGAGACCCCCAGAGCAGACTAACAGTTCTGGAGACCCCTAGAGCAGACAAATAATGATACTGAGTACCATCAGAAAGCAGACAATAATACTGTAGACCCCATAGAAGACAATACTGAAGACCTCCGGAGCATAAAAGTAATAATACTAGAGGCCCCAGATCAGACAAATAAATGGATACTTTCCGTTCCTGGATCTTTTTCTCCTCCCTCCACCAAAGCAGCTTCTTCTCTCCTCCATGCGTCACTTTGCTCTGTGTTACGGGTTGGTGTTATGCGGTGGCATCAAGACTTGAAGAAGAACTGCCGGGAGCAGGACAGGACCCAGGAGCGGTGTAGTACAGATCACAAGCACTTTCCACTCCTGAGTCTTCTCAGCTGTACCCACCGCTACCCGGCCTAATGCACCAATGAGCTTCCATCAGTTTTGTTACATCAGTTATGGAAGTGCTCATTGGACTCAGCAGTCCATTCAGCAGGGGGCAGACCACAATTCATGGCTTGAAAGACCGGCTTGTGTACCCCTTATCCCCCTTTTAGTTGAGATGAATGTTTGCTGCACTTTATGTACATGCTCAGGATTAGTGTAATAAGGCACTGGGAAGGAATGTCCACATTTAGCTGAAGCACTGTTAGAGTGACCAGGAAAACAAGACTGTGGAGTTGGAGAGTCGGATTCTGAGTTGAAGTTCTGTAAATTGAGTCAGAGTTATAGTGGGAGGGTTGGCTTACCGACCGTGTGACTACCCAATGTTGAAAGACAAGTTCTCAGTCTACAACATTTTTTTTCTGTTGCTTGTCTAAAAATCGAAACGAAATTTTCCTTAAGTGAATACTTACATTCTGTTTACAGTCATTTAAATAAATGTTAGATCTTTGTGGTGGAGTTTTATCTCGGAAATGTGTCCTGTTTGGCAATCTTTGGTCTGAAAATATACATGAAATGTAACTCCCAAATATGAAAAGAACTGTTAAACCATTCATTATATTCATTACATTCAGAAATAGATGACAATATAATATATAAAGTACAAACATGAAAGCCTATATATTTATTGTAATTTTTGGAGAGGAAAAAAGTTTCAGGATTTAGGATGAAAGAGGCTTTATTACTGGCTAATGACTTAACTGTGGGGCAACTGAGTAAAACCACTCAAGGTTTTCACCGTTACCTTCCTCCTAGCCCAGCACTGCCACCAGAAGGTATCACACGGGCTATAACCTGAGACTAAGGACATTCTGTTTTGTCATATTGGGGGTCATTTACTAAGGGCCCAATTCGCGTTTTCCTGATGCGTTACCCGTATATTTCCGATTTGCGCCGATTTCCCCTGAATTGCCCCAGGGGGGCGATAGGACCTAACTCTAGTTTGAGGGGAAACCCCTTTAAGGTTTGTTTCATGAGCAATTGCATTCCTTAACCAAAATCAAGATTAAGTACTGGTGGATACAACCTGGGTCAATTGTGAAAATGTTAAGAAATTTAAACTATACATAAAATACAGTACTTACATTTAAATAAAATATATACTGTATATATAACAACCAACAATAGGCTTGTACCTTTTACCGTTCTTGGTTCCCTGAAATTGGATCTTTGTGCCTGTGAATGAAGATTGAAAAATTGAAAGAAAATAATTGCCACATGAAATGACCATATATGCTGGATGCTCTTCCCTACTACAGGCATTTTTAGTAAGATTTTATCTTGCCAAAAAGTGCATCTTATAGCCTGAAAAATAATGTTTTAGATACAGATTATAGATATATGTTTTATTTTTTTCAGTGGTAGCTTTTTGGCTCTTCCTCTACAAAAATTGTATCTTTCTAAATTGTCCGATAGGAGGCATCTGAAAAGCGCTTCATGTTTTAACTCTGCATAAGACAACTCTATTGTCAGCTCCCTCCAATGTGAAACTGGACAAGAACTTGTCCAAACATATGTTGAAGAAAAATGCTTATTACTATATAAAGAAAAATGGGGTTTTCACTGCATTCAGGTCACAGATTTGCTCAAGAAGATTTTCTCATACCACAATATGCCTGTTCATTCACGTTTTATTATGCTCCAAATCCTTTATGGACTCTGAACTGCCATGACAACCACTATAATGTCATGGGGGAACCAATGCGTCTAAAGTTGGCAACAGTGCGATAGTCATAGTTAACAAACTCAATGGGGCTCATTTACTTAGGGTCCGTGGAGCGCATTTTCATCAGGTTTTCCGACAATCTCCGTTTTGCGCCGCATCAAACTGGGGATTGTGTCGCACGCAATCGGATTTTGGCGCATCGGAGCTGGCTTGCACGTGACAGAAATCGGGGGCGGGCTGTTGGACAACCCGACGGATTCGGACAATGCGCAAGATTTAACATTTACAAGCCCAGGAAGAAGGAGGTGAACTCCGGCGGACCTCGGCGCGGAAACGACGGATGCAGGAACTCAGGCACACAATCTTCATGAATCGCTCCTGACTACATCCTCGTTGGACCGTCCGAAACGGGGATCGCAACAGGACCAGGTAAGTAAATTTGCCCCAATGTCTTAAATTATTCTAAATATAAAAGCAAAGGTGCTTCACCATGGATATAAATTTTGGATATGATTATATGATTTTCATCAACATTATTGATGAACAGATGTTAGGTATGTGGGCCAATGTTGCCTACGGATCTGTGCTGGCACAGATCGTGAGTGTTAACTGTTTAAAAGCCACTGGCAAAGTCAGCAGTATTTAAATTGTTGTAGCCCCCCCCCCCCCCCGCCATTTTCAGGAGTGTCATTGCTCCTGATGACATCATGGAATAGCAACTTTGCCAGTGGCATTTAGAGAGTTAACACCAGTAACTGGTGTCAACAACGATCAGGGGTGTTAACGGCCAGGTTCCGATTCCAACTTCCCCCACGTTTAACTTCTAATTAAAGGACATCTACCACCAGGATGAAGGATTGTAAGCTAAGCACACTGACATGCTGGTGTGTGTCCCCTCTGACAGGATCTGCTCTTGTATTTAAGAAATATAGGCTTAAACATTATGCAAATGAGTCCAAATGAGTGCAAGATTTAAGTTTGGGGCGGATCCATGGGACCCCAACCCTCAAAAGTTTGGTCTGAATGAATGCAGTTCAACGACATACTTTCCATTTGTACACACTCTTGACACATTTGAGAGGCAAAATGGCATAGTGTAATGTAAATTAATATAGAAGTATGAAAAATATTACAACATGTTTTTTTTGTAATTTACATCCCTTAGCAATGTGTAGTTACATTTTTTTGTGTGTTTGCATTCTTTAAAAAAAAAAAAATCAACACACTCTACATATAGAATATTTTTTCAAGACTTTTCATGTATAATTCTCCATGGGAAAAAAATGTTTAAAAAGAAATGGTTGAAAGATTATTAGGAAAATGACATCTTTAAAAATTTCAAGAAATGTATGACCATTTAGTGCTTTTTACAACCCCAAAAACCTTCTACACAATAGAATAGAAGGCCAGTATATGAAATACAAAATACAGCTTTGTTACTTGTGGTCTTTGTGGCATTGTACTGGGGGATACAGGATGGACAGCAGGACGTAGCTGCGCATTGGTAAATGTTCGGTTGTTTGTTTCTGGCTTGAACGACCTTCTTTCTAGAAAACAAATCATAATAGTCATTCGCAAAACATCTGAACTTGAATATTTGAATACAATCAGTGAATTTTAGGATTGAATTTATTGTGTTAAAGTAATTAACAGTGAGACAGATTTCTCAAAAGAGTCCAAAACTTAGGCTTCTCACACATAAACGGACATGGGTCAAGTTCCTGCTGCTCAGCGTTCCGGTACATGCTGCGAGTTTGATGCAAATTGGACGCATTAAACTGTATTGTGTGTGAGCAGCCTGATTGGTTGGGAGGTTTCAGCCTAGAGTACTCAAATTCTTCTCATTAAACTCCCTTAGTAGGTCTTAAAAGATCCTCTGACCTGGAAGTCATTTAAGGTAGTGTTGAGTGGAGCCAAAATGCAAAGTTCAGGTTTGTAATGAAATTTTTCAGTTTGGCCCCCGAGGCCCGAGCCTGAAATTCATTCAAAGTTTGGTGTTGGGTCCAGGTTTTGCTCAACCCCCCTGCTGGTGACGGGTTGCAGATACATTTTGGTTCCCACCCATATGTGTACTCATCTGGACTCATCTTGGACACATCCTTTTTTTGTTGTACTACTTGTTAAAGTATCTAAAACTGTTGATGAATGTGGTGCAAGGTATTTTGATGAAAATTTTGGTGAAAATTAACACAACTGGATGAATCTACCTAGTGATTGTAGCAGAAAACAAATAAATCTGGTGCTATTGTTGTTATGTTGGACAACTGCTGTGGACAGAATTGGTTTCCATCTCTCTCTGATAATCAATGCAGTATGGCACTGCTTCCCCTGCTATACTGCCATCTTACTGCAGAGACTTTGCTCCTTCCCTGCTAAGCAGGGCAGAAAGCTATTTCCATTGGCTGTTCTGTAATGACAAGAAGATCACTAGAGCTTTCTGTAGGGGAGTGACTAAGCAGGTGAGTCCTTTAGATGGATTGAACATTGCTTTACACTTGATCCCTAGGAGACTGAAGGTGAGGGAGTCAATGGGGGAGATTTGCTATTGTTTACCCCTTACGCCACATCCAGGAGAATTGGGATGTATCTGGCATGGCAGAGTGGCAAGTTTTATACCTACGCTCAAAGTGACAATGTATGATGTATGTGCCATAGTCACTCTGTTACCATTCAATGTTTTTATCAGGTAGTATACAGAATAAATAAATGCTATGTAAAATCTAAATACTTAAACTACATATGCAGTTACTTACCAGCATATTCCGATGTATCATTGGATTTGGTGGAATGCATTGTACCAAAATAAAATTCTCTTTCATCGTGGATAAACTCATAGCTTTCCAAGTCTTCATCCTATACAGGAAGCAAAGAAATATAATGGATAATAATTAACAATGTAAGAGTAATTAGAAAAAGGACCTCTCTATAAATCCCTATCTAATGGACTCGCTAGGAAAAGAAAGGTTGAACTTGAAGGGGTCAGCAACATTCATCTCTATGCAGCAGTAATATTTTTCAACCTGTGGACAACCCCTTTAAAGGGAACCTGTCACCAGGAGACCCATTTTTAGCACTCCCCCAGTCCCCACAGAGCATAGTACATACACTGCCAAAGTGTTTTTGTATAAAAAATAGGTTTTACAGAAAAAAAGATATGTTATATTGTACCTTTCATTAGCATCTGCTGTGTGACTAGGCAGTTGCCAATTAGGAGGGGCTGGAAAGGAGCAGTTCCCCCCACCCACCCTTGGGAAACATGTGACCTTTTCAAATATATGAATAACTCCCCTCACTCGGGATTGGCTGCAGAGGAGCAGTGGGCGTCGCTAAGCCAAGTGATGGGTGTTTTCATATATTTGAAAAGGTCACATGGAGAAGCTGTTCCCCAAGGGTGGGGGGGAACTGCTCCTTTCCAGCTCCTCCAAAAAGGCAACTGCCTAGTCACACAGCAGATGCTAATGAAAGGTACAATATAACATATCTTTTTTTCTGTAAAACCAATTTTTAATACAAAACACTTTGGCAGTGTATGTACTATGCTCTGTGGGGACTGGGGGAGTGCTAAAAATGGGTCTCCTGGTGACAGGTTCCCTTTAATTACAATGTAGCCATATAACAATAATAATATATTACCATCGCATTTTGTCATACAGTTCACATTAGTATCATCACTGTTTTTAGGGAACAGGTGCTCAAAATGTGTAATTTTCCAAATAACCTCACCATACTGTCACTAAATATTATAATAATAAGAATAATTAGACCTTATTGGAAAAATAATACCGACATACACTAACTGAATAATATCTACATATGGGGAGTGGATAAGAAACACACGTAGTAAATTAAAGGAAATCAACCTAGAAATTCTCCCCCCCCCCCTCTTTATCTCGATCCCGGTGCCATCCTCTGGTAGTCTTGACAAGCCTCTCCTTGCTTGGAGAGCCTCCGGCGTGACGTCACCTCCCTTTCCCAGCGGACCTCTTGTCCAGGCATCCAAATAGCGGAGGTGAGTATTTCTAGGTGTTTTTATGTTTTTACAACTGGTTGATTTCCTTTACTAATACTCAAAAACAATCCTTAATTAACACCGTGGGGAGATTTATCATGCTGCAATACCCAATCCTCTGGTGCCGCTGGATACATCAAGAGGTTCCCGTCTCTTGTTGTATCTGGGGGCCGGTCTGTGCAGAGTTTATTTTTTTCTATCTCATATCTATCTATCTCATATCTATCTATCTATCTATCTATCTCATATCTATCTATCTATCTCATATCTATCTATCTATCTATCTATCTATCTATCTATCTATCTATCTATCTATCTATCTATCTCATATCTATCTATCTATCTATCTCATATCTATCTATCTATCTCATATCTATCTATCTATCTCATATCTATCTATCTCATATCTATCTATCTATTATCTATCTCATATCTATCTATCTATCTATCTCATATCTATCTATCTCATATCTATCTATCTATTATCTATCTCATATCTATCTATCTATCTATCTATCTATCTATCTATCTATCTATCTATCTATGTGCAACACCCTCGCCGATGCAATGGCGAGGGAGGGTTTGCGAATACATCCCAACTGCATGTAATCACATTACACTACATGGTCCTGATAGGACATAGGGGTATTGCAGTGGTGAATCCTGCCTGGCAAGGCAGGAGTTAAGTGTTTTGTATGATGCAAGATGCTATTGTCCAATGATCTGTGTTACATCCTGTCCTTTGTAAGCTGAGATGTGATTGGAGGAGCAGCCACCACCTGACCAAAGGGAGGTAATAAAACCCCTGGCCAGGAATGTTCTGGAGGAATTCTAGTAAGTCCCAGATCTGAGAGAGATCTTCTTTCAGAGAGATTCTAGTGTAGGAGAATCCTAGAGTGAGTGAGTAATCTCTGTCTAGCCCATACCAGAGCAGGAAGAGCCTAGCCCCTGCCTCTGAAGAGTGGAGTATCAGACTAGAGTTAGTATAGTGAGGAAAAGGGGTATCATCTTACCTTTAAAGGTGATACCTGAAGCCCTACAGGACAAGTTGAAGCTTCCTACCAGGACACAGCTGCCTCCCAGCCTGCTCTCTACATCCAGGCTGGTGAACTATCTCCTGAGGCTCCCTCCAAACGCATCTCAGCACTCCATCTACCTGTTAAAGGCACGTTGCTGCGGTTCCTGCCGGTTCAAATAAAGAACTGTAAGTTGTTTTCTTCAACTTCTGTCTCCGTCTGGTCCCTGCTAATACGGCTGCCTTCATCACCGGCACCCTGTCCACCACACAGAGACTCACACTCGGGACATTAAGGGGTTGCCCCAGGGAGATCCGCTATAGCAGCCTCTCCCTCATCTTTTCTTGCCAACACCACCCTGCTGGAGACCTGCCAGGCTGTAGGACAGCCCTCCGGTTCCCCCGTACCAAGCACCGTGACAATAGCGTGCTTAGGCCGCAACCGCCAGCCACTCCGGTACCGCGGGCCCCGGCTGTCTCCAGGCCTCACCTCAAGGGCTAGGCCCCGGTGGGGGATGTTGCAAGTGGTGTCACGAACAGGATTGATACTTCTGTGCCTTATTCCGGCATTAAAGACTTTCCTTTATTAAAAAGACTGTGCTGCCTAACCCTGCTGCCATCCGGGTTTAGGCCCAAGTGATTGTGTGTTTCACATTGAACTGTTATACTGCTGCCACGTGCTGTCGAGCGCCGCTCCAGCACTCAAGAGGTTAATCCCTGCAAGAACTGTACCAGCTCTGCTACATCCGGCGCTGCTGCGCCTGAAGCATTTACCTCAGAGGCGTGTGGCGCAGCAAGTATTTCCAGCCCGCCAAATCCTCACTGGCGGGAACGCCAGAGGCGTCACTAAGCTCCGCCCCCTGCGCGAGTGGCGCAAACTACCGTGGAGGAGGAGCTGGAGCAAGTGCGACCGGCAACGAAGAGGGTTAATCGGCCATCTTGGATTTCGCCGCAGGCCTGCCAGCAGTGTGCGCTTCATCCGGAGTTCCGGCGCACGTGTCCTGTGACTGGAGAACACCGCTGAGCATCACTGAGCCCTGCTGCCTGCCGGAAATCGGGAACGGAGACCTTCGTGCATCGGAGATGTCCTGTCACCGCGGCTGATCCTGAGTGAGTACCGCTGGGGAAGTTAAAGGGGGGTAGAGATTGTTTCCGATGCTAGGTTATTGGCTCAGCTCCCAGGGAATAGTGACTGTGTCTTAAAGTGCCCACGTCCCATTCTAGCCATCGCCCATAGCAACGGACATTGTGTAACCCTACAGGCTTCCCACAGCTAGGCCAGTCATGTCCACCCAGGACGAAGATACGGGACTGGAGCAAGTCCCGTCCCCTGGTCCCTCCTCAGGGTACCGGAGCATGTTAAGTCCTCCAGAGAGTCCCTTCAGCCCTGCTACAGCTAGTGTCCCTGGGACTCCCACCATGATGCCTCTGACTATGCCCTACTATCTGGGGGCCCCCTGGTTACCCTACTACGAGGGAGAATCACATACTCTCCCTGAATTCAGGGACAAGTTGTTAGCCACCTTCGCCTTGCTCCCGTTCACAGAGGAACAGAAAGTGGGCATCCTCATCGGGCAGTTGAAAGGACCCGCTCTCCGGGAAGTTAAGTCTTGGCCCCGAGAACAGTGTCAGAATGTGGTCCAAATTCTTGATAGGCTGCGCAACACCTTTGACAAGTGTACCGTCTCTGAGTTGAAGCAGAAATTCTTCGGGAAAAGACAGAAGTCCCAAGAGTCCCTCCGAGACTTTGCCCTCTCCCTACAGGAGACATGGAAGGCCATCACCTGCCTTGAGCCCAAAGACGCTGAAACCTCTGATCAAACCTTAAGGGAACAATTTATTAATGGACTTGTTGATAGAAATCAAAGGTGTCAACTAAAGATCATCTCTTCTCAACATGCCCAGGCCTCTTTCCTTGAGTTTAAGGAAATTGCCATTGACATATTAGGAGACCGACCACCTACTGGGCCGCAGAAAGAGCCTGAATCCGTGGAAATGGAAGAATCTGCTCTCGCTTGCCATCCCACGCAGTCAGCATCACCTACTCCTGCGGCTATGGAAGTTACTGGCATAACAGGACCGGTCCCTAATCTGGCGGACACCCTGCATCAAGGAACGATACCGGCCCATACCTCCAGCCTGCTACCAAGAGGTGAAGAAGCTGGTACAAGAGATGAAGACAGCCAACGTTATCCGGGAGAGTCACAGCCCATGGGCTGCCCCGCTGGTCCTTGTGAAGAAGAAGGATGGAACCCTTCGATTCTGTGTTGACTATAGGAAGATCAACAATATCACCCACAAGGACGCCTATCCTCTGCCTCGAATCGAGGAATCCCTCGCAGCCCTAGGGTCAGCTGCCTACTTCTCTACCCTGGACCTGACCAGTGGCTACTGGCAAGTGGCCATAGCGCCGGAAGACAGAGAGAAGACGGCTTTCACCACCCCAATGGGCCTGTTCGGGTTCAACAACATGCCGTTCGGGCTATGCAACGCCCCAGGCACATTTCAACGGCTGATGGAGAGATGTTTGGGTCATCGCAACTTCGAGACCGTCCTGCTATATTTGGACAACATTATCATCTACTCCAAGACTTATGAAGACCACCTCCACCATCTGGTTGAAGTCTTCCAAATCCTGACCCAATATGGGTTGAAGGTCAAGCCATCCAAGTGCCACCTGCTACAACCTAGCGTCAAGTGCCTGGGACATGTGGTGAGCGCTCATGGAATTGAGCCAGATCCAGAGAAGATTGCAGCTGTCTACGACTGGCCTACCCCCTCAACCATACGGGACATCAAAAGCTTCCTGGGATTTGCCAGTTATTACAGGCGCTTCATCCCGAAGTTTGCCAAGCTGGCAGCTCCTCTGCAAGAGCTTCTAAGGGGCCTGCCAAAAGAGAGCCAACGTTCCCGAGTATCCATTGAGTGGACGGCCGAACGAGAAGCTGCCTTCCAGATGCTCAAGCAACGGTTGACTGAGCCTCCGGTGTTGGGATATCCAGACTATAGTCTGCCTTTCACCCTATACACTGATGCCAGCAAGCAAGGTCTAGGGGCGGTATTATCCCAGCTCCAAAACGGAACTGAAAGGGTCATAGCCTACGCCAGCCGTTCCCTCCGAGAACCGGAGCAAAACGACCAGAACTACAGTTCCTTCAAGTTGGAGTTTCTGGCGTTAGTCTGGGCTGTGACCGAAAAGTTCAAGGACTACCTAGCTGCATCATCTTTCACTGTCTTCACAGACAATAATCCTTTGGCGCATCTGAACACCGCGCGTCTTGGAGCACTGGAACAACGGTGGGCCTCCAGACTTGCCAATTTCAACTTTACCATCAAGTACCGGGCTGGTAAGACCAATGACAACGCTGACGCTCTGTCCCGTCTCCCTGACCAGTGGGAGGGACCCTCCACGGATGCTCAGTGGGAAGATGTCGAGATGCCAGCATTCTATGCCCGGTTTGTGCGTCAAGATGCCCAGAGAGTTTACTCCCTACCGACAGAGGCAGTGCCAGCTACTCCTCAAGAAGAGTCAGAGCCCCCTGCGGAAAAGGACCTATGGATGAGTCTTCAGGCTGATAGCCGTGCCATAGGAGAAGTAATGGACTATCTCTCTAGTGGGCGAGTGCCTGAAAGAATCCGGCGCAGAAGAGCTGATGGAGAACTGTCTCAATTGTGGCGCCAGAGAAAGACTCTGAGCATGCACCAGGGTCTGCTAAAGAGAAGAACTCTGGACCCTATCACTTATGACCGGCTATACCAGATTGTGATTCCCAGGAGGGACGCCAAGATAGTACTGGAAATGTACCATGACCAGTCCGGACACTTTGGCGCTCAAAAGACTGAAGCCACCCTCTGAAGGCGATTCTACTGGGTCAACATGAGGTCCGACATTGAAACCTGGTGTCGAGAATGCCCAGCCTGCGCCATCGCTCGAGGAGAGCGACACAATCAAAGGGCCCCTCTACGTCCCATTGTGAGCCAACGGCCCTTGGAGATCCTGGCATTGGACCACGTGAAGTTGGAGCCCAGCAGATCCGGTCACAGTTATGCTCTTACGATCATCGACCACTATACCAAATTTGTGGTTGCAGTACCTGTCAGAGATCTGTCTGCAAGGACCACCGCAGCGGCCCTGTGGAAGAGCTTCATACTCCCCTATGGCTGTCCGGACCAGATCCTTACAGACCAAGGAACAGCATTTGAGTCCCAAGTCTTCCAGGAGCTGTGCACTCTATATGGCTGCAAAAAGCTGAGGACCACAGCCTATCATCCCCAAGGCAACGGGCTTTGTGAAAAGATGAATCAGACTCTAATCAATATGCTGAGGACTCTGACCCCTACAAAAAGGGCTGACTGGCCAAAACTGTTGCCCGAATTAGTGTACCTGTACAACAATACCACTCATTGCTCCACAGGATACACCCCGTATTATCTGATGTTCGGGAGGCACGGCCATCTCCCTGCGGATATGACCTGGGACATGGAGTCCCCTGATTCCCAGTCTTTACTCCCCCAGACTGACTGGGTTCACGAACACCAGAGGCGCCTGGCGGATGCCAGAGAAGTTGTGGATCTGCGGTTGGAAGAGGCCCGGGAGAAACAAAAAAGGGACTTCGATCGTAATGCCTGCGCTGAGCCTTTTGCCCCAGGAGATCGAGTGTGGCTGCGCAACAACCATCCTACCAGTAAGCTAGATGGGCGTTGGGAGCGTGAGCCATACCTAGTTAGGGACAGTCTCTCCCCTGAAGTCTACGAGATTTCAAGAGGAGACCGTCCACCACTCCGGGTACATAGGAACCGGCTGAAGAGATGTCTTCGCCCTTTTGCCCCTATGTCCACACCTCTCACCTCGACCCCCAACTTACAGACCTCCTTGTGTTCACCTACCCCCAGTTTCTTAGAACTTGTGACTGTGCCTCAATTCTGTTTTGTTTCCACTCCAGTAAGAGGTACCTCGGAGAGACCATCATCCCCACTGCAGTCTCCAATACTGCTGCCTGTGGAGGATGATCCGGCTCCACGGTCTGAAACCCCTGAAACATCAGAGCCAGCTGAGACTCCGACTCCAGCGCCTGAATCAGAGGACGACGATGAGGAGATTGTTATCTTCTCCCAGCCGGAACTGCGGAGGTCTCAAAGGGAGACAAAAGGTAAAGCTCCTGCGTACCTGCAGGAGTATCAGCTGGTGTCACACAGAAGGAGGAGGCAGGTACGTTTTTCTGACACCGAAGTACTTACCACCGAAGAAGATGCAGAGTAACCCCTGAAGGGCTGTAGCCCTCTCCAGGTACTATGTCCATTGTACATATTGTATATTTCTGTCCTTTCCCTAAAGAGCCAGAAACTGTCCTGAGACTCTCACCCTTATTTATCTCAGTCAAGAGATTATACACTGTCATGTGCTATGATAGCACCCCTTCCTCTGCCACAGCAGAGATTCCTACAAAGGACTCTGTCCCTCTACACTAGAGGAGACCCTTTGCTTCTTCATTGCACTTTTCCCCCACATCAAGGGCTGTACCCAGAAGATGGACTTTGTCATTAAAGACCTTCTGAGAGACTTTCGCCAGATACTACCAGGGAAAAGTTGCTGTGTCTATTGACTGTCATTTTGCACTTAATGCCTCCTTTTTAGGTATGGACATTCTGCTTGCACTTTTTATGCCTTTTCCTTTTCAGGTAAAGAGACATTCACTATCGTGCTACCCTGAGTAGCCTATCTACCTCTGTAACGTTTGTAACGTTCAAGATGTGTACCCATTGGGCTCCTAAGCCAATGTGAATTTACCACCTGTTTGCACACTGTCATATATGCCAGTAGTCTGCATTAACCCTTTCATAGGCTTTTCAGGTTGTAGTGTGGCTGTGTCGGACCGTCTTTTTGTGTAAAACACTGACCGCTACCTGATCCCTCAAACCGAGGTTTGCACATGGGGGTAGTCCGTAAACTGCGGGTCTTTAGGGGACCGGGGGTGTTACACAGTTAGCAACTGGATGCCACCCATACATGGGTAAGGATGCCAGTCAGGAGGTACTCGTGTCGCATATGCTAACGCAATGCAGATATACACACTATATAATTGCCGCCAGGGAAGAAGCGTTGATATAACAAATATACAGGCCTTGGTGCAAGGAGTGGATTACAGGACATGACACCACACCTTTCCTACTGTACAGTTCGGTTTAATGGCGTCAGCGACCAACTGTCAAGCTACATGTTTTCGTCTTAGTCCGACACCAACCCAGGTTCCTGTCTCCAGAACCATGGGCGGTTTGTCCCTACACCTCACATAGCCTGCACTTCCCAGAAGTGCCCTTATCCACGCCTGCCCCCTCAAACCATCTGTAGTCGAGCCGAGGGCGGCTCTTTCAATTGCCCCCGGGGTATGCAACACCCTCGCCGATGCAATGGCGAGGGAGGGTTTGCGAATACGTCCCAACTGCATGTAATCACTACACTACATGGTCCTGATAGGACATAGGGGTATTGCAGTGGTGAATCCTGCCTGGCAAGGCAGGAGTTAAGTGTTTTGTATGATGCAAGATGCTATTGTCCAATGATCTGTGTTACATCCTGTCCTTTGTAAGCTGAGATGTGATTGGAGGAGCAGCCACCACCTGACCAAAGGGAGGTAATGAAACCCCTGGCCAGGAATGTTCTGGAGGAATTCTAGTAAGTCCCAGATCTGAGAGAGATCTTCTTTCAGAGAGATTCTAGTGTAGGAGAATCCTAGAGTGAGTGAGTAATCTCTGTCTAGCCCATACCAGAGCAGGAAGAGCCTAGCCCCTGCCTCTGAAGAGTGGAGTATCAGACTAGAGTTAGTATAGTGAGGAAAAGGGGTATCATCTTACCTTTAAAGGTGATACCTGAAGCCCTACAGGACAAGCTGAAGCTTCCTACCAGGACACAGCTGCCTCCCAGCCTGCCCTCTACATCCAGGCTGGTGAACTATCTCCTGAGGCTCCCTCCAAACGCATCTCAGCACTCCATCTACCTGTTAAAGGCACGTTGCTGCGGTTCCTGCCGGTTCAAATAAAGAACTGTAAGTTGTTTTCTTCAACTTCTGTCTCCGTCTGGTCCCTGCTAATACGGCTGCCTTCATCACCGGCACCCTGTCCACCACACAGAGACTCACACTCGGGACATTAAGGGGTTGCCCCAGGGAGATCCGCTATAGCAGCCTCTCCCTCATCTTTTCTTGCCAACACCACCCTGCTGGAGACCTGCCAGGCTGTAGGACAGCCCTCCGGTTCCCCCGTACCAAGCACCGTGACAATAGCGTGCTTAGGCCGCAACCGCCAGCCACTCCGGTACCGCGGGCCCCGGCTGTCTCCAGGCCTCACCTCAAGAGCTAGGCCCCGGTGGGGGATGTTGCATATGCGTTGGAAATGGTAGGCAGCACTCCAGAATTCAGGTCAAATAAAGGTGATTTTTATTGGAACAAGTAACAAATAAAAATCACCTTTATTTGACCTGAATTCTGGAGTGCTGCCTACCATTTCCAACGCATATACAAGTAAGGACCTGGCCCGGATCCTTGGGGGCTCTGCACCCCTCCTTTGAAGGAGTTTTCCACTGTGCGGACTTGAACTTTCCATGTGTATCTATCTATCTATCTCATATCTATCTATCTAAACAAGGGAGAGTCCTGAGCAGCACAGCTGAAGCAGTGAGTGCAGTAGCTGGTGATTCCTTGGCGGAGAATCCCAAATATATCAAAGTGAAGAGGCAGCACTCCAAGTAGTGTTGAAAGTGGGCGAACCTATATTCCATGAACCGCGACGTTTCGGTGTGAAAGGTTCACCCACTTTCAACACTACTTGGAGTGCTGCCTCTTCACATAGATAGATAGATAGATAGATAGATAGATATCAATCTCATATCTATCTATCTATCTATCTCATATATATCTATCTATCTATCTATCTATCTATCTATCTCATATCTATCAATCAATCTATCTATCTTCTATCTATCTATCTCATATGTATCTATCTCATAAGTATCTATCTATCTATCTATCTATCTATCTATTATCTATATATTATCTATCTATCTATTATCTATCTATTAATCTATCATCAATCATCTATCTATCTATCATCTATCTATCTCATATCTATCTATCTATTATCTATATATTTATTATCTATCTATATATCTATTGATATTGTTGTCAATATTAATATTAATTTTATAAATATTTTGATTTGATTGCCTGTGAAATGTTTTCTTCTCTCGGTTCCCCCCAGTCTTTCTCCATTATTTCTTATCTGTGGCACCAGGCGAGGAGAAGCTGTAGACGCGGCGTCCTGGCAGCAGCTACTTGTAGTGATATATACCTTATGAATAAATATAAGCAGGACCAGACCAGCTGGTACCAGAGCAGCAGATTGCCCTGGAGTCACAGATTACTACCGAGCTGCATTGTAGATATGTGTATGTTTATAAATTATTCAGGGCTCATTTAGCACACGATGAGTTAATGTTGTGTCTGCAAGGACAAAGCTCTAAGCTCTTAGTTTTCCAGTGTCTGGATGAGCCTCTTATCTTCTCTGCTGAATTCTCCTAAGGGGCCAGGACGTAGGCTCTCGCCTTATTTATACAACATGACTCAGTACTGTTACATGAGGGGGGTTATAGCTTCCATGTGATATATTCTTCACTTTATCAAAATTTTCAGAATACCGAAATAAATAAAGATAAAACCTGTGCAAAGTGAGTCAAAAGATGAGCCACATTTTATTTGGTTGAGGAGATTAAAGGAAATCTATCTACAAAATCCAGGCACTGTGACTGTGGTAATCTTCTCATATGTGTTATCCATGGCTACCTTCCTTCTAAAATCAACTTTTATAATCATGCTAATGAGCCAAAGGGCTCTACCAGGGGGGGACATTTTGGGGAAGCAGTAGGAAGAGTGCAATTTTAATTGTTGATTTTAGAAGGAGGCCATGGATAACAAATATAATTAGATTACCACAGTCACAGGGGCCTAGATCTGTGAGTAATGTCCCTGGTTTATCAGGATGGATTATGATGGTGGATTTCCAATAAAGCTCCATTTTCTGAAGTCTACAATTGGGAAGTCAGATCTAACAGCTGGGACACTGAGAAGAAAAAGTGGATTATAATTTCCCGTGTCTACTCCTCGGCAATCTTTGTAGTACAGGCGGTCCCCTACTTAAGAACACTTGACTTACATACAACCCCTAGTTACAAACGGACCTGTGGATATTGGTAATTTATTGTTCTTTAGCCCCAGACTACAATAATCAGCTATAACAGTTATCACAGGTGTCTACAATGAAGCTTTAGTGTTACTCCTGATTCTTATGATAACCCAACATTTTTATAATCCAATTGTCACAGAGACCAAAAATGTTCTGGGTGGGGTTACAATGATAAAATATACAGTTCCAACTTACATACAAATTCAACTTGAGAACAAACCTACAGACCCTATCTTGTATGTAACCCGGGGGCTGCCTGTACTAAGTGGTGCCAACTCTATGCGACACAATGACCACTTGGCATGGGTGGTGGCGCCTAAAACTCAACTGATGCACTTTTATAAGATCTTGTGGAATCAAGGGTCCCACACAGCAACTGTGGTTCCCACTTCTTAGGCTATATTCACACTGCCGTTGCCCGCCCGTACCGTACCGTAGCGGGCAACGGCAGTGTACGGGGAGAGGAGGAGGAGGTGAGCGCAGCTCACCTCCGCCCCTCTCCATAGCAACCTATGGCGCACGGCGCCGTATTACGGGAAAAGATAGGACAGGTCCTATCTTTTTCCCGGGTACGGAACGGTACGGTGCCGCACGTGTGCGGCACCGTACCGCTCCCGTAGGGTGCCGTGCGCCCATAGGAGTGTATGGGGGACGTATATCGGCCGTATATACGTCGGCCGTATATACGTCCCCCATACGTTAGTGTGAATGTAGCCTTATGGTTAACGACTCAGCACCATATGGTAGTTAAGTGGGATAAAAAGAGGATTTCAATGTTTTATTTTATTAAACTTTTTAATACAGTATAACCTTTTTTTTTTGTCGCAGGAGGTATGTAATAAAAATGCAGGACTAAGGTGGATCTAAGGAATACGGCTGCCCAGGTTATGAGAGCACTGCACCATCTAAAGCACTGAATGGAGTTTCACCAACTGCAATGGCTCCCCGTGATGCGATTCGGGGCTCTGATTCTTTGCCGTAGCAGCTACAGGCCTAATGAAGGTCTTAGGCTTGCCACTGTTAACCTTTTAAGAGCTAAGCAGCCATGATTGGAGCAGTAGCAATCATAAATCTATATCATGAGTATGCAGTGTACCACAACATACAGTCCAAAGTGCAGACAAGATTCTAGAGCCACCTATCTCCCACACCTTCCATGTAGAACTGTAATAGGGATGCAGAACTAACTATATACGATAATGATGGGGAAAGTTGTTGAGGGCAGAGCAGATATATTTACCCTAGGTTTCTGTTTTATGTGTCTTAGGCTCCAGGGATGGAGACTTTCCAAGGCTGAAAGGGACCCTGGAGCTGGATTGGGAAAAGGAGCGTCAGTTTCCCATTCCATGTTCCGTCAGCAGCACCTTCAGCAGGTGCATAAAAAGGTGCAAACTGTGGGACTCAGTCTCCAGGAGAGGCTGCATGTGACAACTAAGACCAACAAACTGGGGCTGCAAACCCGGCTGGGAGTTTTGCCTATGCAGGGTCTGATAGGGAGGCACCTGGTCTGGTCAGGTGTGACTTGTTGTTCAGTTAGAGCTCGGACAAGCAGGTTTTGTGTTCTATTTTATTCTGCAGAAAGGCTGTGATTTTGTTTGAGTTTTTTTTTTAATAAAGCACAGGTCAGTCATATTTTTTAAACTTTGTTTTTTAATGTCTGTGTTCCTATCTTAATCTATTAAAGCCAATTTACCTGTATCTACCAAAGCTAATCCTGGACTATATGTTTGTATTAATAGAAACGATGTAAAATAAAATGCAATAAAAAAAAAAACAGTGACATGTTTCCATGGAGGATGGGGAGGAGAAGAAGTCCATGGAGGCTGCTGTGATTTCATGCGATCAGATATATACATGGGATAGATTTTTGCAAATGTTAGGGGGTAAAGGACCTCAGATGACATCGCCCTGGTCACAGGACATGAAGTGCTGAATGGTAAGGAGGCATGGGACATGGGGTCCCATGAAGAGGCCGACTCGACCCGACTCGGATGAAGAGGCCATGTTCCCTCTCACTCACTGCTGATGCCAAGTAACAGAATAAAGTCAATTTTTGTGGGGAAAGAATGTGAAGGGAACAATTTTTAGCTAAAAGAAGGGTGGCATATAGTTAATAAGACTCGACGGGAACATGTCACTAACTGTATTTGTGGAAAAGTTAGTGACAGTAAACATCCAATTGCTTATATTAACTTTTCAATTCTATTTAGAAGTTTCCTGCAATTTTTTTCAGCAGTTATTGTGGTTGTTCGCTTCCGTAAGATAAAAAATATACCTGCAAAATTTGTACAAATCGTTGCTGACCACAAACTCCCTTCAATGTCTAACACAATACCAGTGCAAAGCATTATGGGGGAATTTGTGGTTATTCCACATTGTAGTCAGAAGTTATTGTTGTTTAAGGTTTCAGTACTTAACCCTTTCAAGACCGCGTCATTTTCAGGTTTTGCATTTCCTGTTTTTCACTTCCTGCCTTTCAAACTAAACATTTATTATTATAAAAGTTTTTTTTCTTAAAATGAATTTTTATTTTTTTATTTTCAAGCCTAATTATTTTGGTCCTAAATAATCAGACAACTTTTAGCTACTTTGAATCACAGCATTTAATTTACAGCATTAACTTTTTTTCTTTTGATTGTTCACCCCCCCCCCCAAACATGTAAATCTTTTTAAAATAATATAATTAATATTGTATTTTAAAAAGTAGAAAAAAAAGTGTTACTTTTGCAATTTCGCACTAGAAGTAATAAATCAGAGCCTCTTAGATTTCGAGTTGTTTCTCTGTATAGTGTATGGTAGGATAACTGTTGGGTGTAAGTAAGGTCTAATTTTTTATAATATTTTCAATATTTTAATAGTATCCTTTGTAGATTTTTATTTTTCCGATGTCATGACCATTACAGGCAGTCCCTGGGTTACTAACAAGATCGGTTCTGTAGGTTTGTACTTAAGTTGAATTTGTATGTAAGTCGGAACTGTATATTTTATAATTGTATCCCCAGACAAAAATTTTTTTGGTCTCTGTGACAATTGGATTTTAATAATGTTGGATTGTCATAAGAACCAGGATTAACAATAAAGCTTCATTATCGACGCCTGTGATAACTGTTATAAATGTTTATTGTAGCCTAGGCCTAAAGTACAGTAAATTACCAACATCCAAAGGTCCGTTTGTAACTATGGGTCGTATGTAGGTCGGGTGTTCTTAAGTAGGGGACCGCCTGTGGCAGGGTCGCTAGGGAGAATACTGGGACTTCTGCTGGTGCCAGCAGCATTCTCCGACCCCCGGCGCGTATCCGCGCAAACTCCACCTCTCGTCCCGGGCAGCGGCTGCTAAGATCTTGCGCTGTCTAGGAGTTGTGTTCGGAACTGCTGGGACTTGTGGTACCTCTGCATGATGCCTGGTTGTTCTGCACCATGAGGGGTTAATTCCCAGAAGCTGTCCAGCTCCTATCAGGTTCTGGAGGTGGAGTTCTGGCTGCATAAATTGCAGCTTCACTAGTCACCTGTGCCAGTGTTTGAAATCCTTCTCCACTCGCTCTCAGCATTAGGTTTGACTTGCTCTGTATCTGTATCTGTATCGTTGTTACCTCGGCTCGTTTTTTGACATTGACTCTTTGCCTACTGATTTTGCTATTGACTTACCCTCTCGTTGTGACTCCGGCTAGTTTACCATTCTTTTGTGTTTTATGTTTGTCAGTCTGTTTGTGTTTCCCTTCCCACACTTATCCAGTGTATTTCGAGTCTTCAAGTAGTCGCCCCACGGTTTAGCGTGGGGGGGCTATAGGAAGGGACAGAGGTTGGGGCAAGCTCAGGGCACACTATCCCCTGTCTTTTGTGTTACCCAATTCTAACAGCCTGTATATGATATATACTCGAGTATAAGCCTAGTTTTTCAGCACAAAAAAATGTGCTGAAAACCCAAACTCGGCTTATACTTGAGTAAAAAAAATATATAGGTTTTACCAGGTTTTTGTGGTAAAATTAGGGGCCTCGGCTTATACTTGGGTCGGCTTATACTCGAGAATATATGGTAACTATATAAATTATACTTACTGTTACAGCACAATCATCTTCCTTTGCTGTAAGATAAGGAGAACAGAACATTAGTGTATTGTGGCAGGGTCTATCAGGTTAGGGAGACAATAGTAGAGGAGAGGTTTACTGTACCTACAAAATGTTTTAGCTGACACACCGAAATCTTCAATATTGAAAGTTGTAAAATACAGGGAAGTATGGAAGTTATTACAGATAGATGTCAAGTAAGGCTCATTTTAAGACTGGTCCAAATATTTTAAAACAGTTTTCCTGGCTACTATTGATGAGCGATCGATGAGTACAGGTCATTAGTAAAAGTAAAATAAGTCGCACTCTCGAAGAAGAGCCGAATAACAAAGGATAGAGCTTGTGCAACACCCCTGCCAATGTAAAGGCAAGGGGGTAATTGCGAATAGGACTCTCTACCTGTCAGGATCCATCTAGTGACCCTGCGCAACTCATCCAGAGGATAATACAGGGAGATCTCAGGTAATCTGCAGATGTAGCCTCTGCTTGGGAAGGCAATAGTTAAATGGGTGTAAGATGTTACCCAATTATGTGGCTGTATTGTAAACCGGAGTGTGATTGGAGAGGTGCTACCACCTGACCAGGGAAAGGATAAAACCCCCGTGCAGTGGGAGCACATGGTATTTGAGCACATGGTCTGAGTGAAGAGAGAGTCAGTGCACAGCACACCTTCAGTGCTGCCACAGAAACCAATCCCAGGAACTGAGTCTGGAGACTCTAACCCAGAGCTGCAGCTTCCACAGTTTGGACACAGCTCCATCTCAATTATCCCAGCCTACATCTACTATCGGACTGGTGCATTAATCCTGCAGACCACTTTCGTTGACCACTCCAGTACCAGAATCCGAATCTGCTGTTTGACCGTTTAGGCCCGTTGCCTGCTACTTGTTGTTCAATAAAGAACCGTGAGTTGATTTGCACAACGTTGTTTCCGTCTCATCCCTGGATACGGCTGTCTACCACCACGGGCTTCCCCATCCATTACCCAGGGATTCATCTTACAGACAATAAGGGGTTGCCCCAGTGAGAACCAGTACATCAGCCTCTCCCTCCATATTTCTTGCCAACACCACCTGCTGGAGACCTGCCAGGTTGTAGGACAGCCTACCGGTTCCCCATACCAAGCACCGTGACATCAGGTGCCGCAACCACCAGCCACTCCAGTATTCTGGGCCCCGGCTACCGCCAGGCCCCCGGTGAAACTAAAGCCCCGGTGGGGGATCTTGCGCTAGAAGCAGACAACATGAGTTATACCATGGTGGCTGCCCAGGCTCTGCTAAATGTAGCAGAAGGCGGGCCTGCAGCCTACAGTTTGATGGCAACTACACTACTGCCAGAGGTCTCTGCTTCTGGTGTGTACTATCTCTGTACTGTGACATCACTGTGTGTATTATCCCTGTACTGTGACATCACTGTGTGTACTATCCCTGTACTGTGACATCACGGTGTGTATTATCCATGTACTGTGACATCACTGTGTGTATTATTCCTGTACTGTAACATCACTGTGTGTATTATCCCTGTACTGTGACATCACTGTGTGGATTATCCCTGTACTGTGACATCACTGTGTGTATTATCCCTGTACTGTGACATCACTGTATGTATTATCCCTGTACTGTGACATCACTGTGTGTATTATTCCTGTACTGTGACATCACTGTGTGTATTATCCCTGTACTGTAACATCACTGTGTGTATTATCCCTGTACTGTGACATCACTGTGTATATTATCCCTGTACTTTGACATCACTGTGTGTATTACCACTGTACTGTGACATCACTGTGTGTATTATCCCTGTACTGTGACATCACTGTGTGTATTATCCCTGTGCTGTGACATCACTGTGTGTATTATCCCTGTGCTGTGACATCACTGTGTGTATTGATCCTGTCCTGTGACATCTCTGTGTGAAGTATCCCTGTACTGTGACATCTCTGTGTGTAGTATCCCTGTCCTGTGACATCACTGTGTGTATTATCCCTGTACTGTGACATCACTGTGTGTATTATCCCTGAACTGTGACATCACTGTGTGTATTATCCCTGAACTGTGACATCACTGTGTGTACTATCACTGTACTGTAACATCACTGTGTATTATCCCTGTACTGTGACATCACTGTGTGTACTATCCCTGTACTGTGACATCACTGTGTATATTATTCCTGTACTGTGACATCACTGTGTATATTATTCCTGTACTGTGACATCACTGTGTGTATTATCCCTGTACTGTAACATCACTGTGTGTATTATCCCTGTACTGTGACATCACTGTGTATATTATCCCTGTACTTTGACATCACTGTGTGTATTATCCCTGTACTGTGACATCACTGTGTGTATTATCCCTGTACTGTGACATCACTGTGTGTATTATTCCTGTACTGTGACATCACTGTGTGTATTATCCCTGTACTGTGACATCACTGTGTGTATTATCCCTGTACTGTGACATCACTGTGTGTATTATCCCTGTACTGTGACATCATTGTGTGTATTACCCTGTACTGTGACATCACTGTGTATATTATCCCTGTACTGTGACATCACTGCATGTATTTTCTCTGTACTGTGACAGCACTTTGAGTATTATCTTTGTACTGTGACATGTTCTTTGTGGTGTAAAACATCCCCGTTTATTTTGCAATAGTAGTAATACAGGTCAATAATATTTTAGTCTTATTTCATTTCTCTACTTCATGAATGCAACTTTCATCAATTACCCATTTCATATAGAATACGATCCTGGAAATAAACCCAGCATCTACATAAGTAATGTTCAGGTTAGAAAAGTAGAAAGATTGTACAATGGTAATTGTATGGAGATGTGTTCATTTTCTTTGTCCTCATGCAGTTGCTGGAACTGCCTCCAGGTGGCAGCAAAGTACTAAATATTTATCTGTCTCAGAGTCTATAAAAAACTTAACTGAATCAAGACAGATATATTTTCTCTGTTCTGCTCCTAAAACATTTTCAGTTCGTTATTTTAGAGTGTTAGTTTTAGCAGTGGTGATAAAACATCCATGTAATAAGTAAGTCTGTTCATTTTGGACAATGAGATTGTAAATATATTATTTATTTGGGTGTGGATAGTTTTTACTTGATGTGTCATTAGATATATAATGCCCACACTATCCAAAATAACCTCACCATCAAACTAAAAGAGCCATTGTTGGTTGGCTGCTGTGGAGAGCTCCCAATCATAGCTCAGAGCTCTAAGCTCTGATTGGTTGCCATAGTATAGTATAAGACAGCTTACAGTATGAGTTTATGTGATTTCCATTGCAATGCTTAGCCAACATTGTTGTAGAGGCATTAGGTCATCTCTGATACTCCAGTCACATCCAGAGCTGCAGTTTTATCCTTGCCATCATATCATCTCTAGTACTCCAGTAACATCTAGAGCAACAGTCTTATATCTTCCAATAGGTCATCTTTGATACTTCTGTCACATCCAGAGCTGCAGTCTTATATATGCTATTAGATCATTTTTGATACTACAGTCACATCCAGAGCTGCAGTCCTATATCTGCTATTAGATCATCTTTGATACTACAGTCACATCCAGAGCGACAGTCTTATATCTGCTATTAGATCATCTTTGATATTGCAGTCAAAACCAGAAATGCAGTCTTATACCTGCTACCATATCAACTCTGATGCTCCAGTCACATCCACAGCAGCAATACGTGTAGAAATTCCACTGCACTTCTGTTTCAGTATTTGATGGTGCGAAAATAGGGTCCCAACCCCGTATGCAAGTAAGGATATGGAAGATGGCACTCAATCCAATTTTGAAAATAAATGCTTTTATTCTTGTACCAATCCACTCTAATACATATACATGACGTTTCCTTCCTCCGATGCTGTGGATAATATATACAGTATCATTAATAGATGCACAGAAATTCATTTATGTCAAATAATCACACAATGAGGCAGATTTACTTACCCGGTCCATTCGCGATCCAGCGGCGCGTTCTCTGTGAAGGATTCGGGTCTTCCGGCGATTCACTAAGGCAGTTCCTCCGACGTCCACCAGGTGTCGCTGCTGCGCTGAAGTTCATCGGAATGCACTGAAGTTCACCAAGCCGGGCCGGTAAGCGCAGGTAAGTGCGTGTCCAGCGACACTTTTTTTAAAAAAATGTGGTGGGTTTTCGTTCCGCCATGCCCCCCGATTTCCGTCGCGTGCAGGCCGGTGCCGATGCGCCACAATCCGATCGCGTGCGCCAAAAACCCGGGGCAATTCAGGGAAAATCGGCGCAAAACGGAAAAATTCGGGTAACCCGCCGCAATAACGCGATTCGGGCCCTTAGTAAATGACCCCCAATATGTAGGGAATAGAAAATACACAAATGCAGTGCGTATCTATGGAAATTGAGGAGCTTCTTTATAGACTTCTCATGTTATACAGCGGTAGTATTATGCAGGATTAATTGTTGTTTTGCACCTGTAAGAAACTGGAATGAAAAAAATGGTCCCCATCCGATGGTCTGTCCACTAATAGCAGGTAAACAGTGAAGGTCATTTTATGCATATAATTTTACACATATGTGTTTTCATTCCAGTTTCCTACAGGTGCGAAACAACAATTAATCCTGCATAATACTACCTCTGTATAACATGAGAAGTCTATAAAGAAGCTCCTCAATTTCCATAGATACGCACTGCATTTGTGTATTTTCTATTCCCTACATACTGTGTGAATATTTGACATGAATGAATTTCTGTGCGTCTATTAATGATACTGTATATATTATCCACAGCATCAGAGGAAGGTCTTTTTAACCGAAACGTCATGTATATGTATTAGAGTGGATGGGTACAAGAATAAAAGCATTTATTTTCAAAATTGGATTGAGTGCCATCTTCCATATCCTTACATCCAGAACTGCAGTCTTATATCTACTATTAGATAGTCTTTGATACTCCAGTCACATCCAGAGCAGCGGTCTTATATCTGCTGTTAGATCAACTTTAATAATCCAGTCACATCCAGGGCAACAATCATCTAACTACTGTGATGTCATCTCATTTGTCTGCAGCTCTAGATGTGATTAGAGTATCAATCTGTCGTTTTTGCCTTTTTTTTTCAAAATAGCAGTTTATAATGATCCTAAATTGCAGAGTCTGTATTCAATGTATCAGGTTTTTTTTTTCAAAATAGCAGTGCAAGTGTTTGCTAAATCTGTATATTCCCTGCATACAGCTCCCTTTATCATGTCCATAAGTAAAAAAGGGGTGGGAGGGTACAAAAAAATTAAAAATACATGGATAAAAACAAATATTTACTGGATTGATATCAAATAAAATATATGTAATATAAAATCTAAATTAATATAAAATATAAAAAAGCGTGTCGCGTGTGATCTATGACTTACGCATCATATATTCATATATTCTTTTACTAATTCTAATTGCTTTCACTGTGCCGTGTGTACCACTAAATTATATCCTTGTGACACGGCCACCTGTCCCCCCGCTAAGGGAGGATATGATGCGGCCGCCATCAGCACTACCACCACCACCAGCACCTCCATCACCAATCCTGTCCACACCATCTATTCAGCTTTCTATTCTCCAAGTAATGAAGAGAAAACATGAGTTTGGCCGATCGCCCCTAGTGGTCAGGTCTTAAATATTGATGGCCTTTGAAGTGCTCCAATTCAGTCTGGTGCTAGATATTTTGTTAGCAAAATGAGACTTCTGAACATTTTATTGATGAGGGGAGGCTGCTGGATATTTTATTAAAGAGTAGCAGCTGATCAAGATACTCCATCTTCCCTCTCGGCTCGCTCTCTGTAGAGTATGGTAACGTAGGGTATGTCACCACCGATCGTCACAGAGAAGATAGGGAAAAATTAACAAGCCTTTTCTTAATTCACAGAGAGGCATAAATCTTGGTGATCAGCATGTAACAGAGGCACATATCTTGTTGGTTACACTCCGATGAGGAGCATTTCTCATTTTCCACCACCGGACATTAACAACATGGGACTGTGGCAACTTTACATCCAGAACTCATACTTCAGGGTTTACAGTCTCTTTCACTTGGTCCTGGAGATTTACTTCTTTCCATCCCAGGAATGATCTCCACTTCTGTCACTTCTGTCACTTTTACACACACCCATTTTTTTCTCTTTTGGCCCCTCGGCCCGATACCTTCTAGAGAATTCCTCCGCACAAGCCCTGATAAATCCCCACATGGAATGTTCTTATAGAATCAATATGGAAAATAAAATAAGCAATGTTCACATAGAAACTATTGATACCTTGCAATTATCTGTATATTTATCACACATTTCTTACCTGTTTCACGATATGCCTGCCTATTGTCTCTGTGGAGGAAAAAAAACTGATGAAACCTAACATTTTCATCTGCGAGAAATAGACTAAAAAAAGTTTAATTTAAAATCTACATTTGACGCATCAATAGGATTATTCGACACATGTGTCCCTTAAATGGGTATTCCCAGTGTCGGCTCCAGGTTTCAGTAGGCCCCTGGGCGACAGTACCTCAGTAGGCCTCTTTGCAGTGAACTCATGTGGTGGCATTAAAAATTAAGAAACTATAAGTTTCCTGTTCCCTAAAATATTCCCCCATTTATCATCCCAAACAGCCCCCTCATGGTTATTTTATCTAAAGACCCCTCACCCCCATGCATTCCTTATGTACAGCCTTAAGTTGGTCCCCCCAGCAGCCCTGCACCGTGGCACTTGGGTATTCCCATTTATGTCATAAATAGATGACCAAAGCAGGTCCCACTCCTGGGACTCCCACATATCTTAGCATTGGAGGTCTGCTGACCTACTTCTCACAGCCAGGCTGATTGGAGAGAGTGCTGTGCGGATGTGGCCATTCTCCATTCGAGTGCTGACAAGAGCCCAGGCCATACACCCAATTCTCCCATAGAGTTGAATAGCACAGTGTTCTCCCAACCCGACTATGGGAAGGAGGTCTCTGTTCCTGAGATAGGTGCAAGTCCCAGAAGTGGGACCTACTTCTATCATCTAGTATAGACTTATCCTGTGACTAGGTTATACATTTTTACCATGGGAATACCCCTTTAAGCTAATTTGCATATCCATATTCTCTTCTAGATTTTCTTTTGTGCTGTCCATTGAGTGACTTGATGAGTTTCAGCCAAGCTTTAGCTGTTGCATAGATGTCCTCAGATTTGACTGTAGAATATGGTACTTCTGATTTGCCTTGTTTTTCAGATTTTGGATTCCACAATATAATTGCTACAAATAATTTGAGCTCTTAAAGGTGTTTTCCAGAATTTGAAAAAGAGGGCTGCCTTCTTCCGAAAACGGCGCCACACCTGACCAAGTTTTTTGCTGGTATTGCAACTCAGCTGTGTGTAGATGAATGAAGCGGAGTTGTAATTCCAGCATGAACCATGGTCAGGTGTGGCGCTGTTTTTGGAAGAGAGCAGCCATGTTTTTCAACCCCATCTTTGCTTGTTCCAGCAGAAGTCAGCCTTGAAAGTCCTGTAAACCTGGGCTGGAGAGGATGACCTTCCTGCCGCATTTGTGGTCTACTGAAATGCTCAATTACAACTGCCTCTGAGGTTTTTAATATTTAACTAAAATTCTAACATGTCCTCAGTTTTATGGCAATGTATCTGTGAATGTAAACTTTGCTTCTATTTGTCACCATGGCCCAGGATCATCCTTAATATTTTAACGTGTCACTTAGAAAAGGAATGACAAGGTCATCTCCACTGAGACCGCGGTGGGATATTGGGTTACTCAGTTCCTATCCTGATAATATCTAGGTACTCAAATTCTGTCAGAATCTGACTTTAAGCACGTTAGACTATCAAAACCTTCGACATGATCAAAGCAGAAAAATCTCCGGAGCATAAAATGTAGATAAATTTCTCTAATTTGTTTTACTAAAATCCTTCAGACTTTTAGGGTTGCTCTTTGTTGGGTGAGGGTCTCCACGGATGTGGATTTGTGGAAATATTTTGGAATAAATGATGCCACATTCCATAAATGGGACAATTGAAGGACATATGAAGGACTGGTCATGAACTTAGTGCAACCACATGAGCTATATTTATATCTTCTTTTGTAATCCCAACTACCTAATTTTTTTTGAGTGTTTGACATTTCGATATGGGTTTTTTTCTTCTTGCATAAATTAATAATGTTTTGTTAGAAAATGTCAATTTACCTCTTGAGGACAAAACAACGCTGGGCCTTTTTAATTGTTACATTGACATTTCTGATGAGATGAGAGGTTTCTTTTTGTGGGAGAAGTTGTATTTTCTAAATAGCGTATTTAATGTTTATTTTTTGTGTGTGATGAGCTGTAGTTTCAGCTAGGACCCCTTTTGGAGACCCCTTAATGTAGCATAAAAGTACAGAATGATGCCATTAAGGGTGTATGGAGAGGGCCAAGTGCTCCTTATAGATAGTGAGTGTTTGCTAAATTATTCTGCAAACACCCACCGCTAACACCCATGGTCAGTGCTAGCATCAATCGTTGGTGTTAATTAAACACGGCAGCATTTTGGATGGGATCATCGACCCTTGATGGGCAATGACCCAATGCCATGATAAAACGTTGCAGATCACCAGAAAAACTGTCATATACTGCAATACAGTAGAATTTTATTATACGGTAGGAGTGATTAGACCCCCTCAGGTTCACATACCCCGGGTGGGGGGGTGGGGGGTGTTCTAAAATTACAGTATAAAAAAGAATTTTAAAAAGTTTTTAAAAAATGTAAAAAAAAAATTAAAAACATAAAAGTTCAAATCACCTACAAATAAAATCTTCAACATGTTAGGTATGGCCACATCCCAAAATGCCACATCAAAATATAACAATGATCATTACAGGCGCTAAACCCTGTAAGAGTTAATAGCAGCCAACTGTCCAAATCGCTTTTTTGCCATTTCTTAAAACACATAAAAGTGTTTATAAAAATGGATCAAAAAGGCGTAGAGTCTCCACTGGGATACCAATGAAAATATTATTCTGCAAAAAAATAGAAAAAACCACCCTACACATCTCCATACGGCAAAAGTGTAATTAGCTTTGGAAAATGGCACAATGTAGATTTTTTTTGTACAAGTTTAAAAAAAAATCTATTAAAACATAATAAAACTTATATATGCAGTGGGTACAGAAAGTTTCAACTCTTTGATTCATTGGAGCCAATTGCTAAGAATAAAAAAGTTATTTTTTTGCTCATTAAAGGGAACATGTCACCAGGGACCCCATTTTCACTAAGGACAGGATACAGACGCCCATCACTCCTGCAGCACCTCCTGCACTCTGCCTTCTCTAGGCATTTACATTACAATATAATTGTGTGTTTGTAAAGGAAACCTACCATGTCTATTAAAGTAAATCCGGTAGCATGGGAGCCCTTTTTAGAGCTAATCCTTTAGTGCCCTCTAACTTTTCAAATATTTTATCACCCTAATATGCAAATATGTGAAAGAGGCTTCTGGAGCTCTGCGCTTTTCGGTTGCGGTGATACCAAACATGTTATGATTTTTATTATTTATTTTTATATAAGTTCTAGAAATGATTCTAGGGGTGATTTGAACGTTTCATTTTTTTTTTTTTTTTTACTTGTACTATTTTTTTTAGACCCCCTGGGGTACTTTAACCCTAGGGGTTCTGATCGATCCTACCATATATTGCCAAACTACAGTATGGTGCATTGCGGCACATTGTAACAGATCTGCAGAAATGACCCCACGATGTCCTGGTGATGGATTGTCACTCCCTGATGATGTCATGGGAGTGCCGTTCACAGTCACGATGGGGTAACACCCTCACTCCACCAGCTGTTACATGCTGCAGTAGCTATGCTGGCATACTGCTAATAAAATAAGTTGTAAATGGTCAAATTATGTGGGCTATATATTCTGTAGCTCTATATGACAGTAATATGTAGGTTTAAATTACGATAAAAATATCTATGGTTAATAAGTGGGCGTGTCCTCCTTATACATATAAATGTATGTTTTCAGCTTATATTTGGCTGTCGGGTATATGACGTCGGTGTGAAAGTGTTTATAGCCAAGGTGCTATAATTCTCACGTCTACAAGCTTCAGTCTCATGATTCTTGCTTCATACTGGATCTATATATAACTCGCTTAGAAAGTATTGTGACCGTCTATCACAGGAAATGCAGGTTTTTCCTTGAAGTTCCCACACACGACTGGCAAGACATTTACTACCTGACAAGTAACGTCACCAATCATTTCTGCGGACGGTATAATGCAATCTTTTTTTAGATGTCACATATCTGTACATGATATTTTAGACTTTTTCTAGTAATAGCTAGTAATAAAAAAAAACACAACAAATTGTGAGCAAATAGAAAAACATTCCTATTTTCTTGCAACCGAACAAGGCTCCGCCCCGTAATTATTGTAATTATTGCGCAGTGCCACGGCGTCCTGGTCTTAGCCCTCATGCACACTAATGTCTTTATGTTAGATATCGGTTGAGTTTTTTTTTGTCTAAATCCTTTGTTGTTCCTTCTGCATCGTGTGCGCCATATTTATCATGTTTTCCCAAAAACTTTGTTTTCCGACTCTCACATATTTTTTTTTCCATGCTCCATTTGGGCAACTTTTGAATGCTGAAACTTTTCCTGCAATTGTAGTTTCCAGACCCTTTTTTGGTGCAATTTGTGGCGCGTAATAAGACCAACAAAAAGCAACAACCAACTAAACCCCTTCACAAATGTTTTCTTCAATTCATTGTTATTTTTAAAACATTTCCTATATGCCCATAATATACTGTGAATGTGCTCACCTGCCCCCTTTTAACGGCCCTGTGTGGACACTCGTCAGCCGTCCTGATCTAGGGAGCGAGGATGCCAGGAATATGTGAACTGTGCATACGCTAGCTATGCGTATTCACATATTCTCGATGGGTTTAGAGAAGCCTTATTCCATGTGCTTGCACTGCCACCTCTGCTAATAAGCGGCAGTGGCCATATCTAGTGTTAACACAGGGCTGTTATTAGGGGTCAGGTAAGCCCCATTCACAGTACATTATGGACATAATTATTTTTTAAGTAACAAATTGAAGAAAACATTTTTTGGGAGTGAGGGATTGAATTGACATAGTAAGTGAATTGACATAGTAAGGTCGGGCAGCACAGTATAAAATCACAGTGCAAATCACCATTAAAATCAGCCACCAAAAAAATAATAAATGCCCCCCCCCCCATTAATTTTTTCATGGGTCTGTGTGGAGGCTGTAGAGAACAGGTCATAGAAGTCTATGGGCACATGAAAAATACAGACACCAAATGGATAATACGCGTGTCATCAGGGTTTGGTCTATATTTGGGGATCACTGCCATCGACCTGTATGGATCTTTACCATATCAAAACCTCTCATGTTCTAATGGGCCAATCTAATTTCCAAAAATGTTGACTGTGAAAAATAACTCTTTCTATAAGCCTTTATTCTTAAAAAGATCTTAGATACAAGATACAAGTCATGGACTGGTCACGTGTATTATATATAATTGTGCCATGAATGCAGGGTCTTTATAATCAGTAAGTCTTGTCTTCCTTTGAAACAAAAGAATCGGGCATTCTTAATCTGATTTAAAATTCTATCCACCCTAAAACATCAGTGGTCAGAGAGAATCATGAGGACCCTATTTTAGATGGTTTTCTGGCCATCACTGGTGGGTTTAGTCTTTATATTTTAATTGGGTTACTTGGGTTAACGGTTGTAGCCATAATAAAAACTCATGGGTATAAAGTGTAACCTCCGGGACCCCATGTAGTGCCCTATACAGAATGGAACATGAACTTTATTCACATCTAAGGAGCTTTTGGTACAATTGACCTAGAAATGAATCCAGCTCAGGTCAGGTCAGGCATGCACTTCATTCTGTATGGGGCATTTTATGGGAATCCATGTTCTGTGGATAAGTCTCTATTATGGCACAGCCCTTTAACTTACTTTATGTCACTAATATAAGGAAAACATATAGCTTGCTGCAGGATCACCAGAAAATGTGAAGCCCTTTGCAGCACCTTGGATGACACCTAGGATAGTATCCAATTTACATAAATCTATAGAAAATGTACACAAATTGATATCCCAGTACATGGTGAACTATCCATCCGATACAGGTGACACATAGTACATACCTCCTGTGCATGCTGAGATCCAGGTGGTGGATGTGGCCCCTGTACAGAGAGAAGCGACAATATACACTAAGTTCTGTTTCTACATGTGGTTAGCTATACTATAAGTATCTGCCGTCCATCAGATATTTGGTGTGAAGCCTTGTATATAGTGGTGAGCATGTTCTACCTTCTGCGTGACCAGAACAGACTGTGCTCCCCCCCCCTGCTATTTCCTCTTATTACACAGCCTCCCAACCACACAGACTGCAATGTACTCAACCGGTCACTTGTAGTAGACACTACAGAGATCAAGTGCACAGAGCACCTGTCCTACTACAAGAGAATGAATAGTGCAGGGAGAAAGTACAAAAACATTCTCAGATTTTTACAAAAATATAAGTTCTGGCCCATGGGTACCCCATACCTTTGAGGCCCTCTCATCTCTGTTGCATAGGTTGAGTTATGGGCACAACCATCTCTGATTCTACTGGTCAGTGTCTGACAGGCCCAGCGGAGCATCAGAGAATCCCCTGGTGGGCCCCAGGTTTTAACACTTTATAGTGGCCCTCAAAAATCTTCATTTGGAAGTGAATGGAATAATCATTTCATATTATGATCTATTTCGTGGTTGAAGGGTGGGCCCTCAAGATCACCACCTCTGGTAAGTCCAACATATGCCAGACGGATACTGCTGGTGGTAATTTGGTACTTCTTTAGTAGAAAAAGTGTGCTTTGAGCATGTTTTGGGACAGTTTTGGGTGGTTTTTATCCCTTGCATTCCATGAAAAATTAACTTCAAAAGTTGACAAAATTTGCACCATCACAATGTGAATGAGACTCTGCTTGACCTGATATGTGCTGAGGATTTTTTTACATGAACTTTTGACATGTAAAATCTGCAATGTATCTACTAACCAGTCCTAAAATTAAATTCTTAGCAAATTTCTACTTATAGGAAGAATCGCTTCCCTATTTACCTTCACGACTAGTGAAGTTTTCCAAAGTAAGAACAAGAAAATGATGTCACCTGTGCTAACTTAACCCCTTGCCCCCTGAAGCCAGTTTGCACCTTCCTGACCAGTTTATGACATGTGTCACCACAATCTGATATGTGTCACTATAAGTGGTTATAAATTTGGAACGCTTTAACGGACACCTAAAAGGTGCAAAAAGCTGGATTTAGGTCCTATTTACAGCTATCATGTACATTATATTAGTTATCAGCTAAACCTCTATTCAGGCAGTGGCTGCAACTCTTGACTTTTTAGGCACATACATGCTTAGTTTGGCTGAGCATTCCTATATTCTGAATATCAATGAAAAAAAGCAGCTGCCAGAGGAATCTGTTCAAGAACCACCCAACTAGATCCATCCAAATACATATCTGGCCATTGTGAAGGATCTCTCTCAATGACATCTCCTACATAGAGAAGGCTATAAATATTAGGTCATGTCTGAGGGTTTGACACCTCTGCTTAGCCGTTTCCTGCTGCTGCTGACTTGCAAAATCCAGGTGCTAACCCCAACACTATGTTAACTAGTATTGTAGTACATACATCTAGAGGTAGTGAGAGGTAGGAGTCCTATGTGAGAATAGGGGCCCTAAGGCTCCTCTGTCACATGAGACATCAGTATTATGGCACTGGGTAGTTTTTGTTGTCTTCCAAAAAAGTTTCCACAACTATTTTTTTCAGATAAAAGGAACCGGCAAGGGCTATGAGGAACACAGAACCATCTACAGAACATTTTATGGTTGTCTCGAAATGAGTCAGGTGACCACATGGCGGTCTTCATTCTTTGCAGATAGAACTACAATACAAAAGTTTTTTTTTTTTTAAATGTATTTTTTATTTATTTTATTTTCTGCATTCACTATACAGTACAACATATTTGGCTTATAGGCCCTTTACAAGCAATTCACATACACAAAGAGTTGAGTGTGTATAATCATGAAGCTGGAAAACATGTAGTAATCCTACGAAAAGGTCAACATCTGGAATGCAGCGCATCCACTTAGGTCACGAGACCTTTAACTGAAGAACGAAAACGCCATCTTCTGCCTCCTTTCCTCATTTCAGATCAAAGCAGAACAAGACCAAATCCCCTCCCACCCTCATCCTCTCTATATCCCACTTCCCATCCCGATAGGGTGCCCCTAAAAAGGTATTTAATGCAGTGTTACCCTATAGGACAGTGATGGCGAACCTTTTAGCGGCCGAGTGCCCAAAACCCCCCTTATTTATCGCAAGGTGCCAACCAAAAATTAAAGCAGTAACTTATTGCTCCCTGTTCTTCAACAACTTTCAATCATACTGGCCTCCTGAGGACAGCAACACAGGAGATGGAAAATTTGCATCATTTTAGCTTCTTTCCAGTGTCCCTCTGTACACAGAGAATCCGGGTGCCTTCAGGAGGTCCTCCAAAGATAATTTGCCCCTGTCTATTCATTCTCCGTCTTCCTACAGTCCCAAGTAGCGAAGTAAGTATCAAAATATGACTGAAAGCAGCATCTTCTAAGTTGCTTGGAACTGCAGGAAGATTCTTTGGACTCCTGTCTGGTGCGCTGGGGCGATGGCCTGGGTGCCCACAGAAAGGGCTCTGAGTGCCGCCTCTGGCACCGCTGTTATAGGACATCAGTTCTCTCTGTATTTCTCTGCATGAACTTGTGAAGAATTTTATAAGATGATGTTTATACATTGTAGTTTTTATGTCGGACACTAGATGTCAGTACAATGATGTACACACCGGACCTGCATGGAGCTTGTCTTACAGCCTGCAGCGAAACTGAACGTTATCACCTCATTATCATTTATTGGAGAGTTTATGGCAGAATTACAGGTTTTACTGTCCCGGCAATACATGAGCAGCTAAGGCTAAAAATTCAAGATAGAAGGCTGGCGCGGAGATGGGTTATCTGGGGAGAGACAGTGATGTCACGGCTGGGGATAAGCTGCCTGCAGGGGTATTAGGCAATAAATATATCAACTAATTATATTCATGAAAAATATGGGGCCTATGGAAACCTCAGTTTCATAAGTACCGTATATACTCCAGCATAAGACAAGTTTTTCAGCACAAAATTTGAAAAACCCTAAATCGGCTTATACTCAAGTCTATAAAAAACACTTTACTCACCTTTCCGATGCCCCCTGTAGGTCATCTTTCTGCTTCCGATGCTCTGGTGCCTCTTTGGGTCCTCTTTGGGTCTTTCAGCTCTTCTTCGGCTCCACTTCTGGTCCTTCTGCTCCTCTTCGGGTTCCTTCGCAATGCTCACAAACAATGACATTGGCAAGCAGCTGCAGAGAATCCAGAGCAAAAAGAGGATCTACGGGGGGCGTCGGAAAGGTGAGTACAGTGTTATTTTTTTTTTTACTACAGGGGAGGAAGGGGCAGGCTATATACTATGGGGCTGGCAGGATATATACTAGAGGGGCTAGCTGACTATATACTATGGAGCTGGCAGGCTATATACTATAGAGCTGGCAGGCTATATACTACAGGGGGCTGACAGGCTATATACTACAGGGGCTGGCAGGCTATATACTACAGGGGCTGGCAGGCTGTATACTACAGGGGGCGGTTAGGCTATATACTACAGGGGCTGGCAGGCTATATACTACAGGGGCTGGCAGGCTGTATACTACAGGGGGCTGGTAGGCTATATACTACAGGGGTTGGCAGGCTATATACTACAGGGGCTGGCAGGCTGTATACTACAGGGGTTGGCAGGTTATATACTACAGGGGCTGGCAGGCTATATACTACAGGGGCTGGCAGGCTATATACTACAGGGGCTGGCAGACTATATACTGGGGGGGGGGGGAGCTGTAACCAATGCATTTCCCACCCTCAGCTAATATTCAAGTCAAGTTCAATATTTTACAGTTTTTTGCATTAAAATTTCGTACCTCGGCTTATACTCGAGTATATACGGTAAATGTAAGTACTGCATATATCAATAGACATTATTTTACTGTATAGAACGGCACAAGTGCATCTATAAGGGGAACCTCAGAAATCCTCCAAACATCAAAGATAGAAGAAGATATAATAAGATGCTTTCCAGGATGACTTGTAGATTGTGTGTGGCCTTCATGTTCTTTAACTCCTTTATGTTGTTGCCCCTCTGCAACTTACAAAAAACAAAGAGCTATACGAGGGCTTTCTACCCGCTGGACAAATTATACTGCCTGGTGGAGACATTTAATATTCTGTGCAATCGGCTGGAATGAATCACAGACTTAGCAAATGTATATAGTTTTGTTGTCATAAAGGGTTATCTTCATTCAGCAAATAATTGACATAATTTTTTTAAAATAAAAAGCAATTTTCTAAAATACTTTCTGTATAAATTCCTCATGGTTTTCTAGATCTCTGTTTGCTGTCCTGCTAACACCGGTTAACATCGGTCCCAGTGACATCACATAACCAGGGATATAACAAGCCGTGCACCTGTGTGACACCGCATGACTAGGGATATATCCGAGCTGTGCACCTGTGTGACATAACATGACCAGGGATATAACGAGACGTGCATCTGTGGAACATCACATGACCAGGGATACTGGTGCACTGGAGAGGAGGAAGAGGTGACCCCTCCATTTAGAACAGCGGTGCACGGCCGCAAACACACACAGGGAAAGATAGAGCATGTGTGGCACTGTACTGCCGCTGGGCCGTCATTGCCATCTATCGGAACGTATATCCAGCCCCAAATTTTCAGCCGCATATACATCCCCCCAAACGCCCATGTGAATGTACCCTAAGTGTCGCTGGTTTATCATGACTCATTGTGATGGTAGATTTCCTTTAAAACCTTGGATAATTGCTCTATAAAATTTTAAACTTGACCAAACAATCACATATCAGTACAATACAAAGTAAATATTATGGAAGAAGACTAAAAGCCCTCCTAAGCACACACGGCTCTGATAACAGGGGAGTTTTACAGTTCCTTTTCTGTTCTCGGTTAAAAGTCCGTAATTGTTGGTATGTGCGTGTGTCGCTATCACATGTCCTTGGTGTACAACCTGCTATTACATTTTGCTCCATTAATTTGCTTGTAACACAAGTTCTTTATCCCCTCATCGATTAAGTGAATTAAAAGAAACTGTGGAGGGTTTTTACTTTGTTTTTAAGCGCTACGGAATTTGATAATTATTATTATTAACTCTTCTGGGACTTTAGACGTCAGCGGGCGCAGGGTCTACTTCGCAGGAGCAGGACCCGGTCTCCAGGTGTCAGAGACAACCGGAGACCCTGGGGAGATACTGTTCGTTACCGCTTCTCCCTTCTCTGCTCCTCACAGCTTCACGCTAAAGGAGCACGATGCATGGAGGAGCAGAGCCGGCGCGCCCAGCAGTTCCATAGGCTCGTTGGTCTAAAGCGGTTAAACAGAGCTGCTCAGTCCAGCTCTGATCGGCACCACCAGTCACAGGTGGTCGTTTCCTCTGTAACTGAGGCTCTTATAGATGCCTCAGTTACAGGAGAAAATTTGTAAAAGAGAAAAAATAAAGTAAGATTAAAAAAAAAAAAGTGAGGGGTCTTAACTATCCGACGATTTCTGATTTGCGCCGAATTATGCCAGGATTTTGGTGCGCGCGATCGGATTTCGGCGCAATTGCGCCGGGTTGCATGCGATGGAAATTGGGGGGCATGGTCGTTGGAGAACCTGACAGATCCGGAAAAACCGCTGAATTTTTTTTAAAAAAAGTGCTTGACACGCACTTACCTGCACCAAGTAATAGAAGTTGAACTCCGGTGAACTCCAGCGGACCTCGGCGCAGCAACGACACCTGGTGGATATTGGCGCACGGACCTTAGTGAATCCTGGCTAGACTCGAATCAGCATCGGAGAACCCGCTGCTGGATCGTGAATGGACCGGGAAAGTAAATCTGCCCCTATGTGTCCTGAAAAAGCACTGCAAAAAATTTTAAGGTAGCTTGCCAAAAAAAAGTTGTGGCACATACGAAAATTCGCTAAAAATACCGGTCACTAGAGCTTTTTCAGGCCACATCACAAAAGGGTTGAGAACAAAGCATGTAAATTGGCCATTTTT
Source organism: Engystomops pustulosus (assembly GCF_040894005.1). Taxonomy (NCBI): domain Eukaryota; kingdom Metazoa; phylum Chordata; class Amphibia; order Anura; family Leptodactylidae; genus Engystomops; species Engystomops pustulosus. The sequence continues at coordinate 265,897,114 of NC_092411.1, read as the reverse complement.
CCAAATTTTTTTGCAATGTGTGTATAAGTGCAAGGGGGTAGGATATTAGGTAATTTACCAATATACATCTATAATAGTCCTGCTCCACTTTCTTGATATGTAAAGTGAAGCCTCCTGACTTTTACCTCATCAGCCGCAGATTCCTGTCCATAAAATGGCCGCGATTTCTGACCATGAGTAATCACCCTGCCAGGGCCTTATAGTCTGGTATTCTGGGCCTGGTATTCATGAATATAAGATAAAGGTCCTGACAGTAAGAGATCATGTGACCCTCCATCTGCGGCCATTTTATGGACAGGAATCTCTGGCTGACAAGGTAAAAGACACGAGGCTTCACTTTACATATCAAGAAAGCGGAACACGACTAGTAATAGATGTATAATGGTAAATTACCTAATATCCTGCCCTCTACACTTACACACACATTATAGAAAACATGAAGTAAAATGGACAACCCCTTTAAGAAGTGAATGTGCGTTTCTTGGCACAAAATATCTCTTGTATCCCACTTACGTCTTCTCCCACGGTAAAACACAAACATTATCATTGGAGGGAATGAGCGCAAAGAAAGTAACACAAATGTCTTTTAGGTCAATTAAAGTTTTTTAATGATCCATCTGGTAAATGGGCTTGTCAAGTATTCGGCGGCACTAAACCCGATTCTCTCCTCAGTACAAATCACTGAGATGTCACACTCCGCAGCGCTAAATCTGATTCTAAGTAAATGACTTCCCTGTAATGACTGTAATTAACAATACAAATTGATGGAGGCGGAATGTGATTTACAGCGATCGGCGTATTCCCCCGGCCTGAAACAGCTGTATTCATATTGTCTTTAGCTGTTTATGTCTCTTTTTACTCATCGCAGAAGCCAATGGGCTGCGATATAAGGCCTGCGCCCCTGTAAGGTATAAGAGGATAATTGGCTATTGATAATTTTTATTAATGATTCTTTAAAAAAGTCATTAGGGTGCACACACTAAATCGCATGGGAATTACTGCTAAACATTGGGCTGCACCGGGACATGCTGGAGTTTAACTTGCTCCTTTAGCCGGATTTCACATCGTATGACTGTTACTGGGACTCAACATGTGGGGGCACTCCTAACTTTGTTAATATAGTTTGGAAACTTTTTGCAAATTGCTGTATCAGGATCTCACAATGTTTGGGCAGCCTAAAAACTTTTGATTTACTGTATACTGGAGGGGAGGAGGGAAGGGGCTGTCTATGTACTAGGCATAGGGGCTGGCTATATACTTGGGACATGGAAAGTCTATATATTGGGGGTCATGTTGAACACTAGGGCTAGGGGCTGGCTATATACTTGGGACATGGACAGTCTATATATTGGGGGTCAGGTTGTACACTAGGGCTAGGGGCTGGCTATATACTGGGGGGCAGGGGGCAGGCTATATATTAGGTTTAGGGGGCTGGCTATATACTGAGGGGCAGGGGCTAGCTCTATACTAGGGGTAGGGGCAGGCTATATACTAGGGGCAGGTGCAGACTATATATTGGGGGGCTGGCTATATACTATAGGTAAGGGCATGCTATATACTAGAGCAGGGCCGATTCTAACCTTTTTGCTGCCTGAGGCGAAAATTCAAATGGCACGCTGTATACACATGTCTATTTAAATGTTTATTTCCACACTCTTTGTATATAGACAATCACTCACACACATGCCAATATTTATCAATTGTTTACCTTATGAGATAAGTATTTTCTCCCTCTCCGGGTGGTGGAGGATACAGCTCACTCCAGGGGCAGAATAAGTGGCAGCTATTTGTCCTCACTTTTCCCCTAGTGGCCTAGTCTATAGAGCAGTGATGGCGAACCTTTTAGAGACCAAGTGCCCAAACAACAACCAATATCTACTTATTTACTGTGAAGTGCCAACATGACATTTTAAGGAGTAACTTATTGCTACCTGTTATTCCACATCTTGGTACCTAAAGCACAGGATGACGTCCAAAGATCAAAACTTTTTTGAAGTGTTAATGAAGTGTCACTTTGGCACTAAGAGCAGTTGCCTGGGACTGCAGAAAGATTTGGTGGATTTGGTCCTGTTTTGTGAACTCTGTCCTGGGGCAATGGTCTGAGTGCCCACAGAAAGGGCTCTGAGTGCCACCTCTGGCACCCGTGCCATAGATTCGCCACCACTGCTATAGAGTATAAAGGAGCCCCTGCCTGGCTCCTGCTATCACACAGGGCTAGATACCACTAAAATCTCTTTCACTCGGGTCTGGAGAAGGTCACATGACCTTCTAAGGCCAGTTAAGGACTAAGCCTATTTTGACCTTATGGACACAGACAGATTTTTCTAATCCGACATGTGTCAATTTAAATTTGTAATAACTTTTTGAGAGTTTTTTTTGTGACACATTACACTTCATGTTATTAGAAACATGTGAGTGATATATGTTGAATGTATTTATGAAAAACTGTAAAAATACCAAAACTTTGTAAAAATGCGCTCTTTTTTAAACTTTGAACTTTTATAATTTTTGAACAAATGGTCATAGCAAGAAAATAACTTAATAAATAATATTCACCATGTGTCTGCTTTATGTTGGCAACATTTTTTAAAATTGTATTTGTAGGATGGTAGAAGCTTTTGTGTTTGGTAGCTATTTTAAGAAGATTTCCAAATTCATTTTATTAAGGGCAATTTCATTTCTCAAGTGATTTTATTGGACCTAAACAACAGAAAACACATAAATAACACCATTTAAGAAACTACACCCCTTAAATTATTCAAAATGTTTTTTTATGGAGCTTTATTAACCCTTTAGGTTTTCTTTAAAGTTAAATCAAGATGTAGAGGTGAGCACAGATGGGAGAGGTATGCAGCTGGTGATGTATGGTGTGGAGATACTATACTGATACTGGAAGTTCAGAGGGCGAAAGCCTGCTTTTTGCTGGGATTTATCCAGTCACAATGACCAGTCACAGCAATTGCTTGAGGGGGGGGGGGGGGACTTCTATCCCCCTCTGACAAGTTGCTCAGAGCCTTGGCTCTCAGAAACTCTAAAATTGTGTTTTGTCAGAGTTACAGACAGAAGTTATGACGTCCCACAATGTCATGGTGTCTTTATGCACTGCTGCCCATAACATTGGGGAACGTCATCAGGGAATCTCATGGTGGCTTGAGTGGTTAATTGGCTGATAGCTAAAAGGATCCTTACTAAATAGTATATGACCTGTGCTAGGGGGAGCAGAGAGCAGCCAGCAGGAACTTCTGCTGGGTGATAGATCAGGTCACTGGCTGCCTCCTAAATCATCCAGGCTGCCATCCTGCCGCCTCTGATATATGCCGCCTGAAACAAGACTTTCATCCTGCCTCATGGTAGAAGTGTCCCTGTACTTGAGGTAGGGGCAGGCTATATACTGGGGAGCAGGGGATGGCTATATACTAAGGGCAGGGCCAGACAATATACTAGAGGAAGGGTCAGGCTATACACTGGGGGGCAGGGGGCTGGCTGGCTGTATGCTGGATTGTAGGGGGCTTGCTATTTACTGGAATAAAGGCTGGCTGTATACTGGGAGGCTTTGACTCCATAGGCTTATACTTCAGTCAACAGGTTTTTCCCAGTTTTTTGTGTTAAAATTATGTGTCTCGGCTTATATTTGGGTGGGATATACCCGAGTATATATAATCATATGCAATCCAAATAATATTTCCATTTAAATAATATATATTACAAAATATTAACTATTTATACAATATTCAGAGGCACACATTAAAAACATATATATATATATATATATATATATATATATATATATTTTAAATCTACAGCCCTCCCCCACCTAAGGCCTTGCCCCATGATGTCTATTATGTGTATGGAACATGATATGTATTTGTTATGAACTGATTTTTATGCTCGGAGCTGCACTATTCAGAGCAATGTCCTGATGGGATAAATAAAGTGTTATTGTATTGTAATGTATAATATCACTCGGATTACGTTCTTCTTCTCTCTTTTACTTTACGTTCTGCATCCTATGTTATGGCCTTATAAATAAACATAATGACAATAAGGAGAAGTGTCACAACAGAAGACAAGACCTGTACAGGGTCCACTCTGTTCTGTATAACCTTTCTCCAGACTCTTCTTTGGCGCGGTTCCCCCCCGGGGGTCCTGCTGGCGGATCCATTGTCATTTTCCCTACTATCCTCCTCCCATTTTGACATTGATTAGTCATTTCCCCTTTCTTGTTATCTCTTGTATTATCAGATACGAGTCACAATATCCATTTCAGTTCCTTCCCTCCCACGGGAGCTTTCTCTTTCCTGTCTCTGTCACAGAAAGACACCGGTGTGAGCCTGGTATCTGATGGAAAATGATTGACACAGGGAAAATGCCAAATGTTTTATCACTGAGAGTTTACAGGATTATTGTGTCTATTATGTGTCTAATTATATCGCAGTATTTCACATAAAATTGGCTGATTCCCCTTGAACATCAAGAAATAGCCTAAACATTGCCTGGTGATTAACCCCTTAAAGCACAACCTAACTGTACAATGTGAAGTTCATAGAAACAAGATAATAATAATAATTCCTTTATTTATATAATAAACCCACTTACCAGTATGTTTTGCAGGGGGGGAGAAAACAGGAGGACCCGGAGGAAACCCACGCAAACACAGAGAGAACATACAAACTCTTTGCAGATGTTGACCCTGGGAATTGAACCCAGGAACCCAGCACTGCAAGTCTGTAGTGCTAACCACTGATCCAGGGCATAAATCTATGGTCCTCTAACAGTAGATTGTACTGCATAGGGATGTGGCATCCAAGGAGTTAAGGTGGCAAATTATTGATCCAAGTCTCCTGCAGACTGGGGAACAGAAACTATCAAGTCCATAAATAAATAATAAATTACATTAACCAAAATGCAATCTTGTAATATGCCAGTACTATTCAACGTAAAATGAAACACGCAGGTCACTTGTTCAGAGGAATTAGAAATACTTCATATATTGCTAAAAGCATGCATGGTTGGTGTCATTGTAAATGTGAGGAAATGTTTTGCTATGAAGTTTTTTTATTAAAAACAATCTAGCTAAATAGTGCCTGCATCTCATAATCTGATGATTCCAGCCCCTTGTAATGGAGATAGGGCGAAGCGCTGATAAAGCATTTCACTCGATCTCTCAGGGAGCAGAGCCTTTGCAACACTCCCTCCCTCGGCGTCCTGACAAAAGCTTCTGCAGGACCTACAGTGATGTCAGATGCATGTGACTGACATGCTTTCTGTATAACTGCAAGGTGCGATTTTGCCACAATCCTGACAGCACAATGGGGCACATTTACTAAGGGTCCACGGACCGCGATTCCGTTGGGTTTTCCGGAATATTTCAGTTTTTTGTCGTTTTGGCACCGAATTGCCCCGGGTTTATGGTGCATGCGATCGGATTGTGGCGCATTGGCAGCGGTTTGCACGTGACAGAAATCGGGGGCGTGAGCGTCGGACAACCCGATGGATTCGGAAAAACCGTGGAATTTTAAAAACTAAATGTGTCGCAAGATCATGCACTCACATGCACCGGGAAGAAGTAGGTGAATTCCGGAGAACCAAAGAGACACCTGCAGGAAATTGGACACACGATCTAAGTGAATTGCGCAGTACCCGAATCCTCGTCGGACAACACACCGAGGGATCGCGACAGGACCAGGTAAGTAAATGTCTATGTAATCCTGTAACTATTGAGAAATGGGTGAAATCTACTGTGAAAATCCATAACCTAAATTTACTTGCTGAAAACATTAATATCAGCAGTGCTGGGTCCATGCTAAATATTCAGTTACCTGGTTCCATACTGAATGTCTCTGTGGATTTTACATCCATAGAAAATCCTTTAGTGCTGTATTTTGGATATTGACTTGTTTCAGAGGTCATATCTGGGTCTGCTGGGTGTAGTGTGTATAACATTCACTATCTCAGTGTAGAAGGGATTGGCCGTAGTCTTTTATTGTTCCTTTTATTTGAGGGCAGATAACGGCTCGGCTCTGTCCCATAGTTCATTAGACATCAAAGTAAGATCCTTCCAGGAACATCCTGTAACATTATCTATGTAGACATTATGCCAATGCTTTATGTCAGCCATGGAATTTCTCACTAACATTATCATATCCAATTGTTGCCAACATTGAACTGTAAGGAAAAACTTTGTTTCCTGATGATAGAAACAATTATCTGTCCTGGTAAGACCCAATGGATAGAGAAGAACATCTGTGTAATAAGATGATGTCTTCATTGCAGCAAAAAAAAAAAAAATATTTGCTCATTAATGTATTCTCTGATCCCCATCTTGACAGAAAAAAAACAGCAAAGTATTCAGACCTTTGCTGTGACACTCATATTTAACTCACATGCCGTCCATTTCCATCTGATCCTCCTTGAGATGGTTCTACTCGTCCATTGGTGTCCAGCTATGTTTAATTAAACTGAATGGACTTGATAAGGAAAAGTGCAGACCTGTCTATATAACATCTCCCAGCTCACATGTGCATGCGCACATGAGAATCATGAGGTCTAAAGAATGTGCTCTACCGGCCGGCGCACACTATGACGTAATCAGCAGAGAGAAGAAAAAGATGATGCAATATGTATAAGGAATTTAACAAAACTGGTGTACATCAGAAGTTTGGGGCTGCGTTTCCCTTAATATCCCCGCCATTAACGACCGCAATCAGTGCCGGCACTGAACATGGGTGTTAACCCTTGAAATGCTGCCGACGGCTTGAAATTGCTGTGGCCCCACTGCATTTTGGGGAGTGTTGTCGCTCCCGGATGATATCATCGTGAGCAATGTCCCTCCCCAAAATGGCTACACAAGGCATGGTCACAATCGCTAAAATGCTTCTGGTAATTTTGCCAGCACCATTTAAATAGTTAAAGGGGTTGTCCAAGACTAAGTAAAAAAATGAGGTGGCCAGGGATGGGTCACATCAAAAAAATAACTAGTACTCACCATGTCCTAGTGCCTCATACAGTGCTCTGATAGTGGTTGGGAGGCTGTACCGGAAGCTGCAAGAGCGGAGCTTCTGTGACCCTGAGAACAAACAGCTCGAAAAAACAGCAGCGCGGGACACCGCAGTACCCGGATGCCAACAGATTTTTAAAATATTAGACCCGTATTTTAATTTGTCTGCCTATTACTACCAGGAGTGAGAGCCAAAAGAAACATTTACTGTCCCCCAAAGCACTTCACATATATTTTTTATATATTTTTTTGTAACAAACAAACAAGAATACAGTTAAAAAGGGCATGACTTGATTGGTGAATGCAGACCTACATGATAGGTAACACCCACGTATGGATAATACAGGATCAATCATTTATTATTGGTGATCTTGACAGATGAACTGCAAAATGACCTTTGTGCTGTACACAGAACATACAAGACCTCACCCCCTTCCCAAGAAGTCAATAATGTGTATGTAGTTACAGCCAGTTTTCTTCTCTCATATGGGCAGGCCAAGGGTCCTTGTCTAGAATGCTTCTATGATATTGTAGGCATTAGGCAAAGCTGCATAACCTCCTTTTGTCGCCCCATACTCACCTTTTTGGACAGGGCCATGCCAGAATTTGCCAGGGGCGTCACTGAAAATCAGGACCTGATCCAACAAGTTGTAGATGAAGGAATGTAAAAAGTTATTTGGCTGAACGTACTGGATATTCTGCTATATATTCCATGAAGAGTCATGGAAGAAGAATAAATGTAGTTTAGATATGTGCAGTGACTAATGATGTGCAGTGTCTGGCTCACGTCCAGCCAAAATTTTCCCAGAGTGTCATCTCATTAGCTTGTTGTCATGATGGGAGAAGATCAAAACTGGGTTTATCGTTCTATCAACCCGAGTAAAGGTCTATCCCACAGTTTACTGTTGTACATGGACCTTTTACCGACCAGCTTTCTGATGTGACACCACCATGATGAATTATATAAATGTAATGGTCACACTGGGGAATAGATTCTTGAGCATTTTATCTATTCTCATGACACTTCAAGAAGTTTATCTTCCAACCCAACCGAAGAAGACATTTCCACTCTTTAAGCCATTACTTAAGTCTTTCACATATCCAGCCACATTCCTCCGTCAGCGCATCTCATAGGACACGTTGCTGCAGTCAACACATTGAGGGAGATGTAACAATGTGGTGCAGGCTCCACTAGGGCAATAACTGATAGGGCAATAACTGACAACGCTAGTTTTTTGCTGCGTAACATTTATTACTGTGATGATAAATTCTTGCGCAGTTTAAAACTGTTTTGTTCCAGTTTCAACCTTCTTGAGTTGTTCTAACCTGAGGGCAATAATGTGGCACAAAGTATAAAAGTATTTGGTGCATGGGTTATTTTCTGCCTGACCATGCCCCTTTTCGGGAGCCCACCTTTTACAGGCCACACCCCTTTAATCAAGTTGGAAAAGTGTTGAAAATAGGTCTAAAAGCTCTGATAAATGTGGCAGAAAGCATTTTTCTGGCAAAAATTACACCACAATTCTGTAAAATTTGGCTTAATACATCTCCCTCATTGTTCCTGTCAGGGAAAATTATGTGCAATGTTTAAATTTATGAAGGCAACAAGCCATTTCTTTAAGCGAAACATACTTGGGAGAACTTAACCGGATTGCTACCAGTCCTTGTAAGGTAGTGTCCCAAAACAGTAGCAACTTGAGCCTTTGACTTCTCTTCACACAATCATCTCCAATGGTTTCTTATTCCCATCCTTCGTACTCTGGAACATTATATTGGTGACTTGGGTCTGTTTGTCCAATATTTTTACTAGTTCTTCCTGGAAAACTGAAAGAACATGGATATGAAACATCTGTGTAAAAATGCCAGAGACCTAGATACATTTTATCTGTCACAGGGGTTGTAATTTATCTTAACTGTGAAACTGGGCATTGAAAGATTTAACCAACAATAATAAAGTGTTGACCACCAAAAGCAGAAAAGAAATCTTAAACATTCAATGAATCAATCTTTCAACCAATAGTTTGAAGCCACCTGGCTATTTCTGGAGGTTCCATCACAAAGGATAGAAGAAATCCCACATAAGATCCCCAATCTTGTGATTGATGGAGTTCCAAGTGGTCATACCAACAAAGATCTGATAGTCTAGGCAAGCCAAACAGATGCTCATTGGAGGTGGGGGATGGATGCAATACTTTGCAATGGCTTCCATCAAAAGGCAGTATACAACTGAGCAAATGGAGGCAAAAAGGATGCCTCTGTCTGGCAGTATATGTCTATGTATATGCTCAGGGTATACTTTGGGAGCTTTCCTGACATATATATACTGAGTGTATACATGAAACATGATGTGAATGTTGCCTTACCAATAAACACTTATTTGGCAAACAGCTATCCTTCCTCCCGGGCTAGAGAAGAAATATCTTCTCTGATCTTTGCCGGAAAAAGTATTGTTCAGTTGAAACCACCTCAATCCTTATTTTCTCCAAATTCTCTCACTAGTCTATAAAGCCCATGTAGATTCAATGGTTTTACTGAAAGTTTTCACGACAAGCTTAGCATATAAAATAATATACAAATTGTAAAGGTTTTGTCAAGTATGCAACTATTTATGGCTGATCACTGGACAGCAGTCAGACTCATTAAACTCATTGCAAGTTATCTTCTATCCTGTACAGGGCCAAACTTTTCTACAAGTCCCAACCTCTTTCACGAAGCGCAGTCATAAACAATAAAGATCCATTTTCAAAATTCCTTCTTCTAAATGTAAAATCTTCTGAAAAAGACAAGCTGGAAAATGAATTTTAGCTGAAATAATTGAACCTCATTTACTACGATCACAGACTGTATCTTAACTACTAAAATGGAAAATTACAGATCGATCCACAGATTTACGGGTCATCGCTAGACACAATATTTCTTTGCTTTACTTTTACATGTTTTCTTTTCCATCAGGAATAAACAATGATAATAAACTTTCCCCTATCTGGACGCCTTGTGAATACCAATTCATTATCCTTCCGGGGACTTTCTTTCATCCGCCGGAATGAATAAATGATTATGAATTTATGTGCAGGAATGTGGCTATTGTTTATTTTGCTCCTGGACGGCTAATACAAATTTTGCATTCCGGCGGCGGAGGAAGACATGATGGATTTGTGCAGATTTATCTGTAACTTTAAATTACCATGGAAACAAATAACACTTTATTTAGTTGCCACATTGTTATAGGTTATGAAAGAATGATCGCAATCACAATGAAACCATTCTACTAGATGTATAACTGCCCCTATGCTGTCTGCAAACAAATGATAGTCCCAAAGATTGTACCAAGCAGCCATGGAAGAAGAAAGTCCTCTCTCCGTTCCTTCAAGCTGCTATTGTGATGGATCTGTGCCTCTAATCTGGAATTAATCTATAGTTATGAAATGGGCTGCGGTTTCATAGAGCTATCTGTTTTATGAATCCTTCACCAGTCATGTGTCTTTTTCCAATGTTCCTGTACAAACGGGAGGCAAGATGTGTAAGACAAGTTGCTTATTGCCGGGAAGGGTAAACTGTGCCTGGGAGAAAAAGAGATGTAAAGTCTCGAAGTATGAACAAAGAGGCCACAGGGCACTCTAGACTACCAACTCCCCATAGAGTAGTTGTACATTTGGCAGTACCTAGTACTACAGTTTGCTTGTCTCCTTTGGGGGATCCTTTGTCTCTTATCAACCCATAGAATATAGACAATAGTAGACTCCAAATTCAATTGATCCAATTAATTCTCTTGCTGGATCCCTTAAACCCAGCATCACTATACATAGGTACTCTGGTGGGCCAGATCAATAAAGGGAGAATAATAAAGTGGATAACTTTAAAGCCTGCTTTAAGTGGAATGTAAGGACCACAACATTCTCGAGTTGCCAACATGCAGCAAGGAGTCTGCAGGAGGTTGGTGTGAGAATGTCCCCGTGAGGCAAAACTCTGGACATGACCAGCCAAGACGAAAGGTCTAGATGTAGCTTCTTGCGATGTGCCAACCAATACATCTTACCAAAATGCGCACTCGTCCACGAAGCAGGGTTTTGCGCATACGCAGAGCACAGGCCTTGGCACCAAATCCGGAGCTACTGGACATGCACAGAAACCAGTTTTGCGGACAAGTGCGTGTAGCTCCTCGTAGCTGCGCTCTGAAGATGTATTGGTAGTCTGATTGCAAGAGCCCACTGAGGCATGGAGAAGCTGTGCCGCGTAGCCTCAGCTCCAGCTACTCCACACCAAGGGCCATTAAAAATACTAAAAGGTTTGGGGCAGTAAAGGATTACTCCTAAAATGAGCTATCCTGCTAAAGATTATAGGAAACTGCCACTGGAGCTACCTTAATAGGTAGAGCTGTGGTGGTAGGTTTCCTTAAAGAGACATCCAAGAGGGGGGGGGGGGGGCAATTGGAAGACAATGCAGGGTTCTTGTTATTTAAATTTCTTAAAAAAAGCTACCTCCTTTAGATGTAACTTGGACATTAATCAGGGCTATATAGTCCAGCCTCTGTGTCTTTGTGAAGGGTGGGGTAAGTCTGGAGATTGCAGACTGTAGACACTCTTGGCTGGTATCTGGAATCTTATAGTAGATCTTTGAAAAGCCAATTGCTAATATCAATTTTACAAGATAGGAGGTAATCTGGATTCATTTTCCTAATCTTATCTCCATATTATCAGGAATAAATATGTAACATATAAATTTCATATCACTTCTGGGAAAGGAACATCGCATCTCTCATAGGGGTAAATGACTTTCTCAGTCCTGGCACTTGATGATAAGTGTCAGCTCGTACTGAATGACATTGTCCACAGTCCAGTGTATAAACACCAGAATGCCGTCCATCTGTGAGCTTTATTATAGTGTATGCCACATAATGAAGCACACTAGAACGAATAAAGGACAAGGACAAGGAGTCATGAAGCCTTCCAGCCTGTTATTACATGCAACCCTGTTATTATTGAATATCCATTTTATGGAAAATAGCAATTTTAGTAAACACATCAGATTTAGAATATAAAAGTACACATTCACATGGATGTATGGGGCTATATGGGATCAGCAACCATACTCATGTGGCTCAATTCAGCAGAAGTCTTAAAGGGAACCTGTCAACAGACATCGGCCTAATAATCCATTTCTGGTATGTTGTCAAGCAGCTGAACACCTTTCAGATCATGGTTCTTTCATGACCCTGTGCGGTGGCATCATCCAGAAAATCTACATTGAAGTGGGATATAAAGTCATTGGGGCAGATTTACTTACCCGGTCCATTCGCGATCCAGCGGCGCTTTCTCTGAGCTGGATTCGGGTCTGGCTGGGATTTATTAAGGTAGTTCCTTCGCCGTCCACCAGGTGGCGCTGCTGCGCTGAAAAGCATCGGAACGCGCTGGAGTTCACCAGCTCGGGCTGAGTGAAGGTAAGTGCAAGCTCCGCAACATATTTTTTGTTTTAAATGCGGCGGTTTTTCCGAATCCGTCGGGTTTTCGTTCGGCCACTCCCCCCCGATTTCCGTCATGTGCATGCCAGCGCCGATGCGCCACAATCCGATCGCGTGCGCCAAAATCCCAGGGGAATTCAGGGAGAATCAGCGCAAATCGTAAATATTCGGGTAACACGTCAGGAAAACGCGAATCGGGCCCTTAGTAAATGACCCCCATTGTATAAAGTCACAAGGGTAGGGGGGGGTTTAACACTAAAGTCAAGCTCTCTCTTCCTAAGAAAGCCCTTTTCACTGTAATTGACGGACCTGCATCCAGAGGCCTCACTAACCAGATCTCCTGAAGTCAGATGCATGATGTCAATCACAGGAGGAGGCGTTCAAAGCTCCACACCTTGACTTCAACGTTAAACTCTCCTCCTCCTTGACTTTAAACAACCAATTTACAGCTCACTTCCCCGCTGATTTTCCAGATGATGCCACCACACTGGACCATGAAAGAAACAAAAACTAGAAGGTGTTACGCAGGTTGACAGTATTCTGTTATCGGTTTATAAGGCCAATTGCTCTGTGCGGTGCTGAAGTATTTAACTCATCAAGACAACTTCCGATGAAAAATGTCACAGTTACATTGATGTTATAGAGAGGTAAATGATGGCCTACGGTTGGTGTCCTGTCGTGGCTCTGTGCAGAACAAAAAAACTCTTTGTATTTGTTTGACTTGGTTGCATTCTAAGAGTTGTCTCACACAACTATGTTCACTAAATAAGACATGGTTCATGTGTAGGCCACATTTACTGGTCCAAATCAGATGAACTTAATTTTTTTTACTTTATTTAGTTTTGCATTCTCAAACAACTCAGTTTCTTACTCAAAGCCATTGACAACATTGTCAATGCTTGGTGCTTGACCAGAAGTTAAGGGGGGGGGTCATGGATCCAGTTCATCCAATGAGTGGCCTCCTTGGACCAGGGTGGCTTTCTTGTACCAACACAGGAAGTGAAGTGCGATGGAAACAGAAGTGAAGTCCAACTCATTTGATGAAGAAGGTCCTTTGATCATATAGAAGTCCCAGCCAACCGCAGGCCAGAAAACTGGAAGCACCTGAGTAATATGGGAACTGGAATAGTTGGGTAAGTTTCTTTCATTTTTTCCCACCCCACCCCCTGGGGTTTTCCATATTCATGGTAAACCCTGTAAATTAAATATGTATAATAACCCGGTATACAATAGTTCTTCTGTTTCTAGATTTTTCTACTTGGTATTTAATTTCAGTATAAAAGAATAAAATATAACTTGCCCTCCCGATAACAATATCTACATGTTTTAAATTGAGAAAACAAAAATGGCTATTTTTTTGTATGACGTTTTTCCAGCACATTTTGTAATTTCTGGCTCTATTCACAGGAAAACTGATAGCGCTGTCCTTTCTTGTGTTGCCATTACCTCCCTGAGATATCTCGCAAACTACTACAAAAGTATTTGTTTTCCTACCGTATCATTGCATCTTATTTCAGAATACCTTTAAGAATACAATATTACATTACACATTATACAACACTCCCTACCATGGAAAAGTAATTGGTATTCTTGGATTTCGGTCTCTTAAAGTGCACCTGTCAAGTTTACTTTAGACGTGTATTATTTATAAAATCCAATCTAAAAAAAACATTCATTTACTCAATTATAAAATGTAGAAATAATCTTCCATGAAGCAGGCTCCGCTCTTTTCTCTGTAATTTTTTTTAATTTGCTTTATCACAGTTTTAATTAATAGAGCTGTGTAACAATGTGCCTGTAGACACGATCCGTACGCCAATTACAGAATAATTAGAGAGAACATTCTGTTACAATTGATATTACTATCAATGGATTGATAAACATTGTTATGCTAAAAGAAAAAGACAGCCCAAAAATAATCTGAGTTAAATACGTGATTTTATTCATACAGCAATATTAGGGTTGACAAAACTTATTTTCAAATACCATTTTAAGGCTCTCTTTCAATGGGGTTTTCCAGGAATTCTGAAAAATTCCTTGGAGGGATGGGCAGAGCAGAAAAACTAGCGAAAAATGTACTGCTTACTCACCTTGCACCTTGATTTATGCAAAGTTTTATAGGAAACATAAGGGGACATTTATCATAGTTGGCGCTCCGTGAACAAGGTTGGTGTATGATAAAGGCCCCGCCCACCCAATGCAGCGGATACACCATAAGGATTTGGCCTCTTAGAATTGCTGAAAAAAACTGTTAACTTGAATTCTGAAAGTTTGTAGGCTATGGCTAGTGCACAGGTACTGAGACATTCCACTATGGCTTACTCTGCCGGTGGCTGTGCCCCTCTATGGCCAATTATTGCGTAGAAGCACTGAAAAATCTCCCCCATAGTAACCATGTAACATCTGTGCCTATTCAGGTTTCAGTGTCACCCTCTTTCCGTAAAGTATGACTAATTCTGTTTTGATGTGGTGTGACTTTGTTACAATCCTACTAGTCTGAACACTGTTTAACTCCTTTCCTGGAGTTGACTTACACCACACACATTGGTCCCATGTATTTTGCAATTCGTTCAGTTAGCTGAGATGAACAGAATCATCCTCCATTCACATGTCTCCCTTGTTGGTCTTCTTTACCTAAATTTCAGGGTCCCAATCATCTTCTGGACTTGGTTTCTAACATCTCATAAAACGTTTGCCCGCAATTTCCTCCTTGCTTGCTGTAAGTCTTATTTAGAGCTTACATATCCTTATCTTGACATTTCTATTTTGGATTCCTTGACCCTTTGCCTGTTTTCTGGACGTTGACCAGTTATCTCCTATTGCTTAAGGTAGATAATGCAATTAGGTAGGGATAGTTGCAAGGAGGGTTTAGCCTTAGGGCTCACTGTCCTTGTGGGTCCTTCCTGTCCATCCAAACCATTCATTTGCAGCAGCATAACCACTTCCATTTTCCTTAGAGAATTTATAACCAACTTTGGTAATTGTTCTAATAGGTTACTTGATAATTTATCCTTTAAGGATATCGGTTTGGTGGATGTAATTAAAAATACTTGCACTTTAGGAATCCTGAACCCATGGGAAGGGCTTTTCTTCCATGTTTATTGTCTTTATTACCAATCCCAAGTGCCATGTGTGGTTACAGATAACTTAACTGGAAACACGGCAATGCATAATGAATCATGAAAGTTACATATTATGTCCTTCAGTACACAAAGGCTGAAGACTGTGAAGATTTGGCTCTCAAAGTTTTCACAATGACTTAGAAACTAATCTTCATTTTATGTTTTGCACTCGGGTTGTCACGCTTCGTTGGGACTGTACATAGATTAATTTTCAGCTAAACTCGCCTCTAAGATTAGTTGACTTTATATCTCTTTTATTTCTTCATTAATGTTTAAGACATCATGAAAGGTCACCAAAATTATTTTGAAATTGAAAAATAAAATGCCTGGCGCGCTACAATGGTTTCATCAATCATGTATTCACAAACTTACCTAGAAATAACAAGGGTGCCACCTTCTTGAAATGAGTTGGATCTGGATCATACCCACAGTTGACAGAGACTTTAACTCGACTAATACACCAGCAAACAATATCTTAAATACATATTGCCTATAAAATGCTCTGGTTTAAATGTGATGTAGCAGAACCTAAAAATCGGGATAAGTATGGGGGGGGGGTACTCCAATACATAGCGGTTATTAAGTTAAGTAGATAAGTGAGGGGTTGGACCTCCAGACAACCATAAAATGTTACCTAACAAATTGTATGTCCCAGTGCACCTCAACCACTACCTATTCATAGAAATTAGCCACTGACCTGGTGATTGATGGGGTCCCAATTGGAAGATACCAACTCTACATTTTTTATCTGCTGACTCTTATTCGCTGGAACACTCCAGAAAAGAGGATACTCTAGAATTACATCTTATCAAGAGACTGGTGAGAAGTGTCATGTTGCTGTGACCCCAAGGATTACAATTATGGGGGTCAAATATTTTTAAGAACTGGTTCTCTGCCCTCAGTGTCTTTTCCATAGACATTAAAAAAAGGATCTGTCACCCGAAATAAACGCTCTAGGAGCATTAACTTAAGTAAGCAGATCCCTAGTCCTACCCCGATAATGGCAGTGTTAAATCGGTAGCTTTATCGGAACATACCAATAAAGATAGAAAACACTGCAGTACATAGCCGACTGAATGCTGGACCAAGCCTACAGTGGTCTGACGTATTCATGAGGGGGCGGTCCGAGGAGGTGGTGACTGCCGCATAAAGCCTGGCAGTCACCGCCGGCCTATGGTGTGGGAATGGCGGTCCTGGGGGAGAAGCTAAGGAGAGGGGAGTGCTTTGGACCACCTCGGGAGCACCTCGGACCGCTGGACCACTGTGCTTGGTCCATCATTCGGGCGGCTACGTACTGCAGTGTTTCATACCTATAGTGGTATTTTCCGATAAAGCTAGTGATTTAACACTGCTATTAGCGGGGGCAGGGCTAGGGAGCTGCTTACTTAAGTAAGTGCGTTATTTCAGGTGACATGTCCTCTTTACTCGCAAAAGGAAATGTTGTTCTGTTAAGAAGGGGCACAGGAGCCCCAAGAAAAACACCATAAGGACCTACACTAAAATGACACTAAAATGAAATTATCATGGGCGACACGGTGGCTTTGTGGTTAGCATTACAGCCTTGCAGCGCTGGGTACCTGGGTTCAAGTCCCAGGGTCAACATCTGCAAAGAGTTTGTATGTTCTCTCTGTGTTTGCATGGGTTTCCTCCGGGTTCTTCGGTTTCCTCCCACACTCCAAAACATACGGGTAGGTTGATTAGATTGTGAGCTCCAAAGGGACAGGGACTGATTGGGCAAACTCTGTGCAGTGCTACGTAATCTGTGCGCGCTTTATAAATAAAGTAATTATTATTAATATTAATTATGTACTAAAAGAGTAATCGTATGGTGTTGTATCATATGGTTCTGATTATAAAGCTTCAATTTTTCTCAAATATGCTGAGGTCACTTGTTCAACAAAAACTTTCTTTTTTGTGTTTGTCAAAGCCATCAGATCCAAAATAGACTGCTTTCTTTATGAATGAACTCATAAATTCTATTGCATGTTTTTGCTTTTTTCCTATGTTTTTGGTACCTGCATACAGCTAATTATAAGCTCAGTAATCCAGCAGTCCTGCCATAAATATTAAATGCTCTTCTTCACAGAATGTTTGAAATACTTCAAAAGTTTTAAATTTTTTTAACTCTAAAATTTCAGTTGAAGCTAGCAAAGCAATACCAGTGACAAATTTGGAGAAGAGGTTTCTTCATTTCAAGCATCTCCTAGAAATACTTCTCCTATATGTTTTCTGGATTATTTTTAAGGGGCATAATATAGCCAAATGTTTCCTCAGTTTGCCATATCATGATCTAGACAAAGAGGCATTTGGTAAAAATAAAGAGAGAAAACTTCTTTAACCCCTTATCTTCATGTGACATATTACTACGTCAATCGTCGACTGCGCGTGATTGGAGAGGGCTCACAGGCGAAACCCTCTCCATAGCCAGTGAGAATTTGCTGCACATTGCAACAAACACCCACCAGTAACACCTGCAATCAGTGCTAGTACAGATCACAGCATCTACCCACAGGCATTGACCCGTGGGCACCGGGCGCTGCCATGTTGGCTTCCGTTGTTGCTCCCCGTGAGGTCATCAGAGAGTGGCAATCTCGTTTTATTTGCACATTATAATAGATGATTTGCACATTATAATAGATGATTTGGAAAATCCCCATAATAATAATAATAATAATTCCTTTATTTATATAGCACACACAGATTACCCAGCGCTGCACAGAGCTTGCCAAATCAGTCCCTGTCCTCAATGGGGCTCACAATCTAATCAACCTACCAGTATGTTTTGGAGTGTGGGAGGAAACCGGAGGACCTGGAGGAAACCCACACAAATACAGTACCATCGCAGTATTTGGTAGGATAAATCAGAAAACCGAGGGTTAATGTAGGGGATCTGAAAAATAGTAAAAAAATCAATTAAATAAAACAAAAAAATCAAATCCCTCCCTTTCACTAAAGCTGATATAAATAAAAATAAACAGTAAAAATCACAAGCATGATCAGTATCGCTGCGCCCCAAAATGTCCTATCTATCAAAATATAATAAAGGTTATTCCTGCCGTTACAATGTAAAATGTTTATCCCCGTAACGGAAAATAGCGCCCATGGCCATTTTACAACATATAAAAATATTAATAAAAAGTGATCAAAAGGCCTTACAGTCCTTAAAGTGGTAGCATTGAAAACACCATAAAAAGTTGCAAAAAATGACACCACCCACAGCTCTGTAAACCGAAGTAGCGTCAGAAGATGGCAAAATGAAGAATTTTCTTTTTGTTTTAATTTTTGTAAATGTATGAAAACATTATAAAACCTATATGAATGTGGTATCTCCATGATCGTATGGATCCAAAGAAGAAAGTAATTTGAGGTGCACAGTGAAAGCCTTAAAATCCAAGTCCACAAGAAATGGCGCAAATGCGTTTTTTCACTGCATTTGGAATTTTTTTCCTGCTTCCCAGTACACGCCATAGAATAATAAATACCATCACTATGAAGTGCAATTTGTTACACAGAAAACAAGCCATCACAGATTTTTGAAGGCGGGGAGCGAAAAAAAACAAAAGAGGCTTTTTGCTGGTCCTTCTTGTGCGCCATGGAGCCTTTGGGAACAATGGAACCTCTCTCCTTGAATTCCTTGATGATGCTATAGATGGGTGACTGAGGTGCAATCTTTCTAGCTGCGATACTCTTCCCTGTTAGGCCAGTTTTGTGCAGTGCAATGATGACTGCCAGGGGTGTTGCTAGGGTGGAAAAAGATCAGGGGCACGGGCCCCAATGCATGTGTATCGCACTTTCAGTAATGCTGTACATAACCCCCTCACATTTGGTTCTGCCAATAACAACTTTACTGAGGGTATATACAGCTACAGAAACCACAGGAGAAATCCCTACGTGTTACATCCAGTGACTGCTGGTGACATGTCCACTTCACCATTAGGGTGGTGGCACACGTGACGTTTTGAACCCGCTGTTAGTCCGGTTTTAGTCATACGTTTTCAGTCCATGACTTAAAAACGGGCCAAAACGGGTTTAAAACGCCACGTGTGACATCGCCCTAAGATTGCGCTCACACGATTGCATTTAAACAAATACAAGACACCAGGCGATCGTTATCCATCACACGCATTTCACTGGAGACTCATGTGAGATCAAACCTAGGCCCTTCCTACTGCCACATGTGAACACACCCCAAGGAATGTCCTCGCACAGCCCCCAGTAACGTCTCCCACACAGTCCCTCTGTAATGTCCCCACACATCCATCCAGTAATATCACACACAGCCCCATTGTAATCTCCCGCAGTAATGTGCCCCACACATCCCCCCCTGTAATGTCCCCCTGTAATGTGCCCCACACAGATCCCCCTGTAATGTGCCCCACACACATCCCCCTGCAATGTGCCCCACACACATCCCCCTGCAATGTGCCCCACACAGATCCCCCTGCAATGTGCCCCACACAGATCCCCCTGCAATGTGCCCCACACAGATCCCCCTGTCATGTGCCCCACACATCCATCCAGTAATATCACACACAGCCCCATTGTAATCTCCCTCAGTAATGTGCCCCACACATCCCCCCCCCTGTAATGTCCCCCTGTAATGTGCCCCACACACATCCCCCTGCAATGTGCCCCACACAGATCCCCCTGTCATGTGCCCCACACATCCATCCAGTAATATCACACACAGCCCCATTGTAATCTCCCTCAGTAATGTGCCCCACACATCCCCCCCCCTGTAATGTCCCCCTGTAATGTGCCCCACACACATCCCCCTGCAATGTGCCCCACACAGATCCCCCTGTAATGTGCCCCACACACATCCCCCTGCAATGTGCCCCACACACAGATCCCCCTGTAATGTGCCCCACACAGATCCCCCTGTAATGTGCCCCCCACAGATCCCCCTGTAATGTGCCCCCCACACAGCCCCCCTGTAATGTGCCCCACACAGATCCCCCTGTAATGTGCCCCACACACAGCCCCCCTGTAATGTGCCCCACACAGATCCCCCTGTCATGTGCCCCACACAGATCTCTCCTGTAATGTGCCCCACACAGATCTCTCCTGTAATGTGCCCCACACAGATCCCCCTGTTATGTGCCCCACACAGATCCCCCTGTAATGTGCCCCACAAATATCCCCCTGTAATGTGCCCCACACAGATCCCCATGTAATGTGCCCCACACAGATCCCCCGGTAATGTGCCCCACACAGATCTCCTGTAATGTGCCCCACACAGATCCCCCTGTAATGTGCCTCCCACAGATCCCCCTGTAATGTTCCCCACACAGATCCCCCAGTAATGTGCCCCATACAGATCCTCCTGTAATGTGCCACACACACAGTTCCCCCTGTAATGTTCCCCACACAGATCTCCCTGTAATGTGCCCCACACAGATCCCCCTGTAATGTGCCCCACACAGATCCCCCTGTAATGTACCCCACACAGATCCCCCTGTTATGTGCCCCACACAGATCCCCCTGTAATGTGCCCCACACAGATCCCCCTGTAATGTGCCCCCCACACAGCCCACCTGTAATGTGCCCATATAGATCCCCCTGTTATGTGCCCCACACACATCCACCTGTAATGTGCCCCACACAGATCCCCCTGTCATGTGCCCCACACAGATGCCCCTGTTATGTGCCCCACACAGATATCCCCCTGTAATGTGCCCCATACAGATCCCCCTGTCTTGTGCCCCACACAGATCCCCCTGTAATGTGCCCCATACAGATCCCCCTGTAATGTGCCCCATATATATCCCCCTGCTATGTGCCCCATATAGATCTCCCTGCTATGTGCCCATATAGATCTTCCCATCTTCTCCCTCTCACCTCACTCACTCCTGCAGATCCGTGCACTGCCGCCCCCTGCAGGTCATGTGATTGTGACATCATCACAGGTCCTGCAGGGAAAGCAGTGAACACTGTGCAGCCTCTCATCACGATCTATGTCCAGAGGACTTGGATCGTGAAGAGAGAGAGAGGAGATCCGGGGCACCAGCCAAAAGATCCGGGGCACGGGCCCCGGATCTTTTGACCTAGCAACGCCCCTGATGACTGCACATGTTTCTTTAGAGATAACCATGGTTAACAGAAGAGAAACAATGATGCTAAGCACCAGCCTCCTTTTAAAGTGTCCAGTGGGGTGATTCTTACTTAATCATGACAGATTGATCTCCAGCCCTGTCCTCATCAGCACCCACACCTGTGTTACTGGAGCAATCACTGAAACCATGTTAGCTGCTCCTTTTAAGGCACCTGCAATGAAGTTGAAATGTGTTTTTGGGGAAAAAGTTCATTTTCTAGGCAAATATTGACTTTGCAATTAATTTCTGCTAAGCTGATCACTCTTTATAACATTCTGGAGTATGTGCAAATTGTCATTATAAAACCTGATGCAGTAGACTTTGTAGAAATTAACATTTGTATCATTCTCAAAACTTTTGGCCATGACTGTACACCCAGTCTTAGGCCCCTTCTGCGCGTGCTTTTGACGTTCAGAACTTGCATTGCAATCTGACCCATTGTAAGCAACAGGCTTTTTCAGACTTGCATTTTTTTTCATGCACACACATGCGTATTTTTTAACGCACATTTAAATCTCAGCATGCTCTACTTTTGCAAGTCCCGCGCGTGAAAAACGCACCAAGAACGCATTGCCCTCTGAGACACATGCAAGTCCAATGCAAGTGCAATGCGTTTTTCACGCATCAATTGCCATAGAAAAGATAGAGCTCAGTCCTGAGTCCTTTTCACACCCGTTATATGCGTGTGAAAAACGCATTGAAATTGCATTGAAAACGCGCGTGAAAAACTGAGACACTGAACAAACTCTGACTGAAAACTGATTGAATGCTGATGAAAAACGTCAGTTTTTCTCTGACCAAACCCTGATCGCTCCCTGATCAGACTCTGACGTGATCTACAACGCAAGTGTGGAAGGGGCCTTATGCTACACCCAGGTATGGCCCAGAAGAGCATACAGCCTTGTGCATGAGACCTCTTTCATGAGAATGTCTTTCAGCAGAAAATTTTTCAATTTCCAATTTCACAAGGACTAAAGTCAAACAGTGTCTAAAACTGTCATTTTTTGGTAAGTCCTTTAGAATAAACATAGTACTTAGACGTTAGGATTTCTTCTGGACATTTGGAGTTGCTTCTCCATCTTTCTCCTCTGGTGTACTGTAGCCTCTCTTCATATATGGACTCAATTTTATTATATCAGGCAGTTAAAACAATAGAAACACCTTGAAGGTCAAATATCAAGACCAGTGTTTTCAAAGGTGCAGGCATTTTCATAAATTTTTTCCATAGCCTCCACAGTATGTGCACCAATCTATTCCAGCAAGGGGATGGAGTCAGTTTTACCAAACTTTCAAAGTAGTTTCTCTCTTCAAAGATTATGAATTTGGTGGAGGCCGGTGGCTCAACTTTACCCCATCATAGCCAATATCCCATGATAGCATTGAAAATATTCAATTTTTTCAATATCTTTTTGTGCAAACAGAGAAGAAAAAGACACAAATTAATGATTGCACCAAGGGTATGATAAATGTTCCCCTTTTATGGGTGAGTATTTTGTTGCCCAATATCAAGACTTCATTGAACTAACATTACGTAACCACCATATTTATTATATCCCGCTTCTTGGCTTTCTAACCCAGTCTAGGCTAGGGTATGTCCACTGAGGTTTTTCATATCGGTAGAGGATGAATTTGAATAAAAGTTTTAATGTCCTTATGGTGCCATACTACACAATATATTTTCAGATAAAGTTCTGTACTATTCTGTCAAACCTAGGTGTCTGTGGGAGGAAGTTGTAATTAGTCACTTCCTGTTTCCAAATGCCACAAAGCAAACACATCCTGTTGCTCTGCCTACATACTAAATAATATTTATTTCTCCAATACGGCTGCTTCCAATGACTATTTTTGTATTATAAAATAAATCATATAAACAATACAATACGATAGTTTTTAAGAATTAATAAGCACAATATCTCTTCAACACGTCTTATCCAAATAAAAGAGACAAACAATGTTTGAGAGAATAGCTTTAAAGTGGTAATACTGGAATAAGTATAATTCATATTCAAATGGGTCATTAAAATAGAAGATTATATGTAGTTAGGTGTTACTTAAAATGTTGCTCTCCTTAGTAGAAAATTTTTTGGACACACACCGTAATGTAGAATTAAAATGTGTTGGCCATTTAATTAGTCAATATACTATTAATTTCACTGGGAGCAGAGCATAAGATTTAGGAACTGTTACTGAGAACTTAGGGATCATGAGAGTTGTAGTTGTAGATGGTGGCCATCTTGGAGATAACTCTGCCTACTTCCAAAAGCCTATTTAGGCTCCATTTTGTGATGGAGTTTTGTATTGATATTGAGTTTTTGTTGTATTCATTTATTTATAGCATTTTGGGTTTTTGTATCAAACGTTCATATTCGTATTTAAGTGAATTCAAATATTTGTATGTACTGTACTTCCATATTTTGCTGCCTTGAAAGTCTTCAGATTTAGATTTTTTTGTATAATCATTTTTCGGCACTGTAGAGCATTAAACTTTCCTGATAGGATATTCCATGTTCTATGCACATTTCTACCAGAAGACAGATTGCAATTTTTTAATACATCATTTTTCTGCCTTGTGTTTCTCTACAACTTCCAACTGTGTCATGCAGCAACTTGGCATCTGCGTAGCCCACAGAGGTGCTTAAAATCGGACTGTAACCCAAGCAATAATTTGTAACTCAATCAACCATAAAAACTGTGAAATAGATTTATGACTTTGTTGTCAGAGAGATATGAAGGTCAGTTTTCAGAACGGAGAGTGCAGTTGCTTGCAGAGATACGGGATGATGTTATTTATAATTCACTGTCATATTGGGAAAAGGATACACATATTAAAGCAGAACTGAATGACTCATAATTTACTTCACTTTTATGGTTATATACATGGAAGTAATACATCATATCAGTAGGAGAGCCTGGTTTTACAGGCCTTAATAAAAAAGTCTGGCTGAGCGTAGATAGTATGGACTGTCACATCTTATGCAACAGTAATGGCCATGTGTTCATTGCCAGGCTCTTCTGCTGTCTATTTAGCATAGTAGCTACTTCCTTATAGTGTTTTCTGGATATTCCCATATTAGATATATACAATAAGGATTGGGGTTCCATACAAAATAAATCTGGGTCCCACCCTTCACTAACTTCTAGGAGTACAGACCATAGCATTTTTATATTGGGCTGTTGTTTGCTAGACTTTTGGGGTATTACACCCATAAGATCCTCTGGTACCTTGGTGGTCCATTCCGAATTTAGGACATGTTTATATACTTATATATATATGCGGGTTCCTCCTCTGGGGTCCATAACCTACAACATACAGAATTACCTGGACAGTCTGCATATATTCTTATAGTATTTTACCGAAGTTGGTTTGAATGATATTCACCAACAGTATCAATTGCAACATACACCATGCAATGTAAACGCTGTGCAGTCTGTATTGATGGCATAAATCTGAATAACCAATGGAAGAAAATGGAATCTATGTAACTAAAAAGGTCTCTGGAAGTTAATGCAGTGCAGAAGTCTGAACTGTATAGTACTTCTTCTCTCTGTGATGACCGTACTAGGAAGCTCACTGTCTCTATACTAGGAAGCTCACTGTCTCTATACTAAGAAGCTCACTGTCCTCTATACTAGGAAGCTCACTGTCTCTATACTTAGAAACTCACTGTCCTCTATACTAAGAAGCTCACTGTCTCTATACTTAGAAACTCGCTGTCCTCTATACGTGGAAGCTCACTGTCCTCTATACTAGGAAGCTCACTGTCTCTATACTAAGAAGCTCACTGTCCTCTATACTAGGAAGCTCACTGTCCTCTATACTAGGAAGCTCACTGTCTCTATACTAGGAAGCTCAGTCTCCTCTATACTTGGAAGCTCACTGTCCTCTATTCTTGGAAGCTCACGGTCCTCTATACTAGGAAGCTCACTGTCCCTTACACTAGGAAGCTCACTGTCTCTATACTAGGAAGCTCACTGTCTCTATACATGGAAGCTCACTGTCTCTATTCTAGGAAGCTCACTGTCTCTATACTAGGAAGCTCACTGTCCCTTATACAAGGAAGCTCACTGTCTCTATACTAGGAAGCTCACTTACTCTTATGCTAGGAAGCTCACTGTCTCTATACTAGGAAGCTCACTGTCTCTATACTAGGAAGCTCAGTCTCCTATATACTAGGAAGCTCACTGTCTGTATACTAGGAAGCTCAGTGTCTCTATACTAGGAAGCTCACTGTCCTCTATACTTGGAAGCTCACTGTCCTCTATTCTTGGAAGCTCACTGTCTCTATACTAGGAAGCTCACTGTCTCTGTACTAGGAAGCTCACTGTCCTCTATACTTGGAAGCTCACTGTCCTCTATTCTTGGGAGCTCACTGTCCCCTATACTAGGAAGCTCACTGTCCTCTATACGTGGAAGCTCACTGTCCTCTATACTAGGAAGCTCACTGTCCTCTATACTAGGAAGCTCACTGTCTCTATACTCAGAAACTCGATGTCACTACATGTTTAAAGAAGTGTAATGTCCTACCAATCACAGCAATGAAGGGAAAAACTTCTCTATAGTGTCCTTTATGTTCTTTTTGCTACTTCTGAGTGTGTGAGAGATTGAGTCTCCACTCTTTTGTCTGCTGTGAGACTCTATCCTGTCACGGGTGCTTCTGCGACCTCTCTACCGGGTCGCAGGTGCACCCGTGCCCCTCTTCTCTGCTACCCGGTCCCCCAGATTCTAACTCACCTCGTCCCGTTCCCACACTGACTCCGGCAGCACGACACGCGCATCCCGGCCTCCTAGGGCGCGAGCGTGCGCCACCATCAGTAAATTTAAAGGGCCAGTGCACAATTAATTGGCGCTGGCCATTTTCAGCTATATTACTTAAACCTGCCTCTTCCTGTGTCCCTTGCCGGATCTTTGTGCCTCACAGCCTGAGAGAAAGCTCTACTGCGATTTACCTACGTTCCTGTGTCTCCTGCATTCCTGTGTCTCCTGCGTTCCTGAGTCCCTCCGTATACCTGTGTTACCTGTGCCCCTCCGTGCTGCTGTCCTGTGTGCCGTGTTCCAATACCCATTTATTTGGACCTCCCTGTTGCCGACCCCGGATTTGGACTCTGACGTTGTATCTCAGCTGCCTGCCCTGACCCTGTGCTTGGACTTTGACTACGAGATTGTCTACCGCCTCTGTACCTCAACCTTGGCTGCCCCTGCAGACAAGTAACGCCTGAGGAACGACCTGGTGGTACCACGCCGCAGCTTGTCTAACCCGCCTTGCAGAGGATCCACACCCGCAAGCCGGACAGTAACATATCCCTTTAATGCATATAAACCATTACATACCCGAATCTATATAAAAGCCAGGTGACTGTATAGCTTTGTACTCCTTTGCATTACATAATTATGATAATGGAAGAAGGGCTCTATGAAGTACTTGGCAGACTAGTGCCCTTTGGTCAAAGTACTGAAAAAAACCCAATTACCATTTTTTGGACAATTTCTTTACTATTTTAATACAGACTTTAGGACGTTTGCAAAATTTAACAACATGCTGACAGGGCTTCTAGAATTGAATGTGCTGTACCAAAAAGTGAAAGTGCTGACCAGTGGAGCAGCAAACAATGCGAACACGAAGCCGAATGTTGTTCTGAGAAACATATTCATCATAGATCTACATCACGAGCTACACACATAACAAGCCGAGATGGAGCATCCAATTTAATGAACAATGCTGCTACACACAGATATGATTTCAGGACTCCATTATGCCACGTTCTCTCAGAGCCGGAACAGCTTAAATCACTGCAGCATCAGGGTATGTCACAACCACAATAAAAACAGAAGCCGCGCTTTAACGGTGAGAAAATTGAAGGGAATTGCATATTATATGCAGTTGTAATTTTTTTTTTCAGAAATGAAAATTTTGTTATTAGATGAAAGACAATAAAAAAGGAAAAAAGCTTAAGTTTTAATTGACATTAAGATGATGCTGTGGCTTATTGTTATAGCACAATTGTACCAGAAAGCTCCTACAAAATGTTTAAGGCTCACGTAGGATTGGAGAGGACCAGGATGTAAATTGAGTGAATGAAGGTAATTCTCTCGCCAGTGACTGTACTTGTGAGTCATCTGCTTCCTTCTGGTTCTCAGTTGTGTCATATTGCATCAGGTGAATTTGGCATTTGTGGGTCCTCACTCCAAGTAAAATTTTAGGCAATACTGGATTATAAAAGAGATGACATGTGTGAT
This sequence comes from Engystomops pustulosus, assembly GCF_040894005.1. NCBI lineage: Eukaryota > Metazoa > Chordata > Amphibia > Anura > Leptodactylidae > Engystomops > Engystomops pustulosus. Next base: position 265,869,207 of record NC_092411.1, on the reverse strand, counting down.
TGCCCAGGGCACAAGCCTTCTAAGGGGCCCTTGGCCACCCAAACCACACACCAAATAAATTTGGGCTGAATGGAATTCACTGATCTGAAGTATGCCTTTGGTAATTTGATAGTGACTGTCTGAAAAAGATATAAGAGATTCGGTAAAATATTCATTTTGCCGTTTCATATGTCATAGCTGTTAGATAGGGCGCAATTCACTTGCACCAATGCCAAGGGGTGAGAGTACAGAGACACGATCCAACGAAACATTCTATTGCAAATGACAAATTTGAGAAGGACTTACTCTGCCAAATGCCCTCTCAGCGTTAGTTGTCAGTAACATGAGTGGAAACGTTCCATTTGAGTTTTATATATTAAGTTTATTGCTTTTGTAATGTTGTCACTGGCCTTTCTACCCAGTAGAAAACCAGCCTGGTCCTAGTGGATAGCACTAAAGAGACCGGTTTTAGATAAAGTGGGGCCTTCGGCAAAACTAAAAATGGAGCCACAAAATAAAACTATTTATGAACAGTCACAGTCAGTAAGAGGCACTGCACAATAGCACTTTGTAGTTACACACAGTAATAGGTAAGCATCTGTAATAAGGGACTGTAGGAGAATGTTATAGGAGAGACAGATGATAGGTAGATTGATGATGAAGATAAATACAAAGATGATATATTTATAGCTAGATAGATAAGGTTAGATAGGTATACAGATTAGAAGTAGCCAAATATAGGAGATAGATAACGAGTAGAGATGAGCGAACATGCTCGTCCGAGCTTGATGCTCGGTCGAGCATTAGGGTACTCGAAACTGCTCGTTGCTCGGACGAATACTTCGCCCGCTCGAGAAAATGGCAGCTCCCGCCGTTTTGCTTTTTGGCGGCCAGAAACAGAGCCAATCACAAGCCAGGAGACTCTGCACTCCACCCAGCATGACGTGGTACCCTTACACGTCGATAGCAGTGGTTGGCTGGCCAGATCAGGTGACCCTGGGATAGACTAGCCGCTGCCCGCGCTGCTCGGATCATTCTGTGTCTGGATGCCGCTAGGGAGAGAGCTGCTGCTGCTCAGGGAAAGCGTTAGGGTGTTCTATTAGCTTACTGTTAGGCAGGAGTGATTCTACAACAACCCAACAGCCCTTCTTAGGGCTACAATAACGTTATAATTTTTTTATTTTAATTTGCATCTAGTACCATTTTGTGAGGAATTAGCAGGGGGACTTGCTACCGTTGTGTTTAGCTCTTAGTGGCACACATATCCATAGCAAAGACCGAAGTGGGAAAATTTAGTAGGGGTTGGATTTCAATTAGGCACTAACTCAGTGTCATCTCATCTGACAGTAGTGTGCTTTGATACTTGGCTAGAAAATAGCCATAGGAGAATACAAAGAGCTTACTTACGCATACAGTAGCGTTCTATATATTTGATTTCTGGTTGATCTGCTGGTGGCTGTACTTTCTGCAGTGCATGTACTAGCCAATTCTGAGCAATTTGTAGTGAGACTTGCGACCGCTGTGTTCTGCGCTTAGTGACGCACATATCCATAGCAAAGACCGAAGTGGGAAAATTTAGTAGGGGTTGGATTTCAATTAGGCACTAACTCAGTGTCATCTCATCTGACAGTAGTGTGCTTTGATACTTGGCTAGAAAATAGCCATAGGAGAATACAAAGAGCTTACTTACGCATACAGTAGCGTTCTATATATTTGATTTCTGGTTGATCTGCTGGTGGCTGTACTTTCTGCAGTGCATGTACTAGCCAATTCTGAGCAATTTGTAGTGAGACTTGCGACCGCTGTGTTCTGCGCTTAGTGACGCACATATCCATAGCAAAGACCGAAGTGGGAAAATTTAGTAGGGGTTGGATTTCAATTAGGCACTAACTCAGTGTCATCTCATCTGACAGTAGTGTGCTTTGATACTTGGCTAGAAAATAGCCATAGGAGAATACAAAGAGCTTACTTACGCATACAGTAGCGTTCTATATATTTGATTTCTGGTTGATCTGCTGGTGGCTGTACTTTCTGCAGTGCATGTACTAGCCAATTCTGAGCAATTTGTAGTGAGACTTGCGACCGCTGTGTTCTGCGCTTAGTGACGCACATATCCATAGCAAAGACCGAAGTGGGAAAATTTAGTAGGGGTTGGATTTCAATTAGGCACTAACTCAGTGTCATCTCATCTGACAGTAGTGTGCTTTGATACTTGGCTAGAAAATAGCCATAGGAGAATACAAAGAGCTTACTTACGCATACAGTAGCGTTCTATATATTTGATTTCTGGTTGATCTGCTGGTGGCTGTACTTTCTGCAGTGCATGTACTAGCCAATTCTGAGCAATTTGTAGTGAGACTTGCGACCGCTGTGTTCTGCGCTTAGTGACGCACATATCCATAGCAAAGACCGAAGTGGGAAAATTTAGTAGGGGTTGGATTTCAATTAGGCACTAACTCAGTGTCATCTCATCTGACAGTAGTGTGCTTTGATACTTGGCTAGAAAATAGCCATAGGAGAATACAAAGAGCTTACTTACGCATACAGTAGCGTTCTATATATTTGATTTCTGGTTGATCTGCTGGTGGCTGTACTTTCTGCAGTGCATGTACTAGCCAATTCTGAGCAATTTGTAGTGAGACTTGCGACCGCTGTGTTCTGCGCTTAGTGACACACATATCCATAGCAAAGACCGAAGTGGGAAAATTTAGTAGGGGTTGGATTTCAATTAGGCACTAACTCAGTGTCATCTCATCTGGCATAGTAGTGTGCTTTGATACTTGGCTAGAAAATAGCCATAGCAATAGGATAGCATTGTTTGGTTTTAAAAACTCAAAAAAAACCAAAAAACACAAAAAAAAAAAAAAAAACACAAAAAAAAACAAAAAAAAGTAAAAAAAAAAATAAAGTTATAACTCTCATTTTAAAAATGTTTAACCCGAGGGCTAGGGGTAGAGGACGAGGGCGGGGACGTGGGCGTCCAACTACTGCAGGGGTCAGAGGCCGTGGTCCTGGGCGGGGTGAGACACCACCTGCTGATGAGGGAGCAGGGGAACGCCGCAGAGCTACACTCCCTAGGTTCATGTCTGAAGTTACTGGGACTCGTGGTAGAGCACTGTTGAGGCCAGAACAGTGCGAACAGGTGATGTCGTGGATTGCTGACAATGCTTCGAGCAATTTGTCCACCACCAGTCAGTCTTCCACGCAGTCCACCCATGTCACCGAAATCGCCACTCCTCCAGCTCCTGCACCTCAGCCTCCTCCCCCCCAGTCTGCCCCCTCCCAGGAAAATTTGGCATTTGAACCGGCATACTCTGAGGAACTGTTTTCTGGACCCTTCCCACAGTCACAAACCACTTGTCCGGTTGCTGCTGAGCAATTTTCCGATGCCCAGGTTTTCCAACAGTCACAGTCTGTGGGTGATGATGACCTTCTTGACGTAGTGGAAGTGTGTAAAGAGGTGTCCGACGATGAGGAGACACGGTTGTCAGACAGTGGGGAAGTTGTTGTCAGGGCAGGAAGTCCGAGGGGGGAGCAGACTGAGGGATCGGAGGATGATGAGGTGACAGACCCAAGCTGGGTTGAGAGGCCGGGTGAACACAGTGCTTCTGAGACGGAGGAGAGTCCTCGACCAGAACAGGTTGGAAGAGGCAGTGGTGGGGCCAGACGGAGAGGCAGGGCCAGAGCTGGTGCATCAGCGCCAAATGTGTCAACTAGTGAAGCTCCCGTGGCGAGGGCTCCTGCGGCAAGGGCTAGATCTTCAGAAGTCTGGAGGTTCTTTAAGGAAACACCGGATGACCGACGGACTGTGGTGTGCAACATTTGCCAAACCAGGCTCAGCAGGGGTTCCACCACTACTAGCTTAACTACCACCAGTATGCGCAGGCATATGAATGCTAAACACCCCACTCAGTGGCAACAAGCCCGTTCACCTCCGGCCGTGCACACCACTGCTCCTTCCCCTGTGTCAGCTGCTAGTCAGCCCCCTGCCCAGGACCCTGCCACAAAAACCCCATCGTCGCCTCCACGATCCTCCACAGCATCCACCAGCGTTCAGCTCTCCATACCCCAGACGCTGGAGCGGAAACGCAAATATAGTGCAACCCACCCGCACGCCCAAGCCCTTAATGTGCACATCTCCAGATTGCTTAGCCTGGAGATGCTGCCCTATAGGCTAGTAGAGACCGAGGCCTTTCGCAACCTCATGGCGGCGGCCGCCCCTCGGTATTCGGTCCCCAGCCGCCACTACTTTTCCCGATGTGCCGTCCCAGCCCTGCACCAGCACGTGTCAGACAACATCATCCGTGCCCTGACCAACGCCGTTTCTGACAAGGTCCACCTGACCACGGACACGTGGACGAGTGCTGCCGGGCAGGGCCACTATATATCGCTGACGGCACATTGGGTTAACTTGGTGGAGGCTGGGACCGAGCCTGACACTGGGGCTGCTCATATACTGCCGACGCCGAGGATTGCGGGGCCTACCTCGGTCCAGGTGTTTCAGGCCTACTATGCCTCCTCCTCCTCCCACCCCTCCTCCACCTCCTCCTCCGAACTACCATCCGTGGGCACGGCGCCATCAGTCGGTAGCTCTAGGCACAGCAGCAGTGCCGTCGCTAAGCGACAGCAGGCGGTGCTCAAACTGTTGAGCCTAGGCGACAAAAGGCACACCGCCCAAGAGCTATTACAGGGCATCACGGCGCAGACTGATCTGTGGCTGGCACCGCTGAACCTCAAGCCGGGAATGGTTGTGTGTGACAACGGCCGTAACCTGGTGGCGGCTCTGCAACTCGGCAGACTGACACATGTGCCATGCCTGGCCCATGTGTTAAATCTGATAGTTCAGCGTTTCCTCAAGACATACCCCAATCTGTCTGATTTGCTCACGAAGGTGCGCCGCATCTGTGCGCATTTCAGGAAGTCCAGCCCAGATGCTGCCACTCTCAGGGCAGCGCAGCGCCGCCTCCAACTGCCCGCTCACCGACTGTTGTGCGACGTGCCCACGAGGTGGAATTCAACACTGACCATGTTATCCAGAGTTTACCAGCAGCGCAGAGCGATTGTAGACTGCCAGATGTCAACTTCCACCAGAACTGGTAGTCAGGTCAGTCAGCTTCCTCAAGTCTACAATGAGGAGTGGACGTGGATGTCTGATATCTGTCAGGTGCTGAGTAACTTTGAGGAGTCAACACAGATGGTCAGTGGCGATGCCGCCATCATCAGCCTCACCATCCCGCTGCTTGGCCTGTTGAAAAACTCTCTGGTCAGCATGAAGTCGGAAGCTTTGCGCTCGTCACAAGAGACAGGGGAAGAATATTCCCTTGTTGATAGCCAAAGCACCCTCAGGTCTGTTTCTCAGCGCATATCGGAGGAGGTGGAGGTGGAGGAGGATGAGGAGGAAGAGGAGGAGAATGTTGGTGAGACACAAGAGGGGACCATTGTTGAGTCCTTTACTGTTCAGCGTGTATGGGCAGAAGAAGAGGAGTTTGAGGAGTTGGAGGAGGAGGAAATGGACAGTCAGGCCAGTGAGGGGAGTGAATTCTTACGCGTTGGTACTCTGGCGCATATGGCAGATTTCATGCTAGGCTGCCTATCCCGTGACCCTCGCGTTCAAAGAATTTATTCCAGCACCGATTACTGGGTGTTCACTCTCCTGGACCCACGGTACAAGCAAAATCTTTCCACTCTCATCCCTGCAGAGGAAAGGAGTGTGAGAATGCATGAATACCAGCAGGCCCTGGTGCACAAGCTGAAACAGTATTTCCCTTCTGACAGCGCTAGCGGCAGAGTGCGTAGTTCTGCGGGACAAGTAGCGAGGGAGAGTAGGCGAGCAGGCAGCTTGTCCAGCACTGGCAAGGGTACGCTTTACAAGGCTTTTGCCAGCTTTATGTCACCCCAGCAAGACACTGTCACCTGTCCCCAGTCTCGGCAGAGTAGGGCTGATCTTTACAGAAAGATGGTGAGGGAGTACGTAGCTGACCATACCATCGTCCTAAATGATCACACAGCTCCCTACAACTACTGGGTTTCAAAGCTGGACATGTGGCACGAACTGGCGCTGTACGCCTTGGAGGTTCTTGCCTGCCCTGCCGCTAGCGTCTTGTCCGAGCGGGTTTTCAGTGCAGCTGGTGGCATCATCACCGATAAGCGTACACGCCTGTCGACTGACAGCGCTGACAGGCTGACGCTTATTAAAATGAATAAAGGCTGGATTTCTCAGAATTTCCAATCTCCACCAGGTGAAGGAAGCTCAACCTGAATAATTGATCCACTCCTCCTCCTCCTCATTTTCCTCCTTCTCCTCCTCTTTGTACAGTAAAGCAGAGGAAAATGGCTATTTTTTGACAGGGCCCACTGGCTCTTGCTATAGTACTTCATGCATTTAATTTTTCTGGAGGGCCACCTACCCGGTCCTCTGTTTGAAACAATTTTTGTGAGTGCCACATACAGGCACTCAATCTATTCCATTTTACTGCAGGGCCACCTACCTGCTCCTCTGGTTTGAAACATTTTTGGGACTGCCACATACAGGCACTCAATCTATTCCATTTTACTGGAGGGCCACCTACCTGCTCCTCTGGTTTGAAAAATTTTTGGGACTGCCACATACAGGCACTCAATCTATTCCATTTTACTGCAGGGCCACCTACCTGCTCCTCTGGTTTGAAACATTTTTGGGACTGCCACATACAGGCACTCAATCTATTCCATTTTACTGCAGGGCCACCTACCTGCTCCTCTGGTTTGAAACATTTTTGGGACTGCCACATACAGGCACTCAATCTATTCCATTTTACTGCAGGGCCACCTACCTGCTCCTCTGGTTTGAAACATTTTTGGGACTGCCACATACAGGCACTCAATCTATTCCATTTTACTGGAGGGCCACCTACCTGCTCCTCTGGTTTGAAAAATTTTTGGGACTGCCACATACAGGCACTCAATCTATTCCATTTTACTGCAGGGCCACCTACCTGCTCCTCTGGTTTGAAACATTTTTGGGACTGCCACATACAGGCACTCAATCTATTCCATTTTACTGGAGGGCCACCTACCTGCTCCTCTGGTTTGAAAAATTTTTGGGACTGCCACATACAGGCACTCAATCTATTCCATTTTACTGCAGGGCCACCTACCTGCTCCTCTGGTTTGAAACATTTTTGGGACTGCCACATACAGGCACTCAATCTATTCCATTTTACTGCAGGGCCACCTACCTGCTCCTCTGGTTTGAAACATTTTTGGGACTGCCACATACAGGCACTCAATCTATTCCATTTTACTGCAGGGCCACCTACCTGCTCCTCTGGTTTGAAACATTTTTGGGACTGCCACATACAGGCACTCAATCTATTCCATTTTACTGGAGGGCCACCTACCTGCTCCTCTGGTTTGAAAAATTTTTGGGACTGCCACATACAGGCACTCAATCTATTCCATTTTACTGCAGGGCCACCTACCTGCTCCTCTGGTTTGAAACATTTTTGGGACTGCCACATACAGGCACTCAATCTATTCCATTTTACTGGAGGGCCACCTACCTGCTCCTCTGGTTTGAAAAATTTTTGGGACTGCCACATACAGGCACTATCCAAATTAAATTGTCTCCATAGCAGCCTCCACACGTTGTCTCCATTGCTACCTCCAAAAGTCGTCCATATAGCTGCCTCCATACATCGTCCCTTTATCAAACGAGGTGTGTCAGGCAGAAATTTGGGTTGTTTTCATGGATTACACATCAAAGTTGTTAACTTTGTCGCCACCCTGCTGTGTTATCCACAAAATATACTGGCAAACTTTTACCATTTAGGGATATTATTTCAGCGCTTCTTGCGCATCTGTTTACATTCCCCTCACCCGCCATATCCTAAACTTATAAGAACGCTACTACACTTGATCTTATACAAAAGGTTCTTAGAAGTGCTGTTTGGGGAGTAGCCTAGAGACAGGGGCTTGAATTGGCGAAAGCTCGCCTGGCAGCGGAGCGCCAGCTCCATGCGCATCATGCGCTTCTTGCGCATCTGTTTACATTCCCCTCACCCGCCATATCCCAAACTTATAAGAACGCTACTACACTTAACTTGGTGCAGGCTGGGACCGAGTCTGACCCTGGGGCTGGTCATATACTGCCGACGCAGAGAATTGCGGGGCCTACCTCGGTCCAGGTCTCAAAGGCCTACTATACCTCCTCCCACCCCTCCTCCACCTCCTCCTCCTCCGAATTACCATCCGTGGGCATGGCGCCATCAGTCGGTAGCTCTAGGCACAGCAGCAGTGCCGTCGCTAAGCGACAGCAGGCGGTGCTGAAACTGCTGAGCCTAGGCGATAAAAGGCACACCGCCCAAGAGCTATTACAGGGCATTCCACATCAAAGTTGTTAACTTTGTCGCCACCCTGCTGTGTAATCCACAAAATATACTGGCAAACTTTTATCATGTACCGATATTATTTGAGCGCTTCTTGCTCACCTCCTTTGGTTCCTCTCTGACACCCATTGGTTTGAAGCCTGAGTCCAATTAGGGTATGTCGCCATGCCACTCTCTAGCCTGCTGCCGCTGCCTCTGCCTCTGCATGCCGTCCCCTATAGTGTCAGGGTCAATTATTGGATGTTTTACATGCTATCTAGCTTCATTCTGTCACTCTGTCATGGCCATGCTGTTGCCCATAATTTCGGCATAATGGTGCGATTAAGCAGCCTCAGAGGCATCCATGCATGCTGCCCCTGCTGTTTCCTGTCCATTTCCGTGGTGTTTCCATTCTTTTCTGAGGTTCCCAGGTGTTTGGCCAAGCTTCCCTGTGCAGAGCCTTGGTCCCCTTGAAAAATGCTCGAGTCTCCCATTGACTTCAATGGGGTTCGTTATTCGAGACGAGCACTCGAGCATCGGGAAAAGTTCGTCTCGAATAACGAGTACCCGAGCATTTTAGTGTTCGCTCATCTCTAATAACGAGACATTCAGCCAAGGAGTATTAAAAGAGCAATACATCCTCCCTCCATAAAAGTCTACATGCAGGGGGCCCCTTTAGGACAGGGGGCCCTGGGCAAATGCTCAGTTTTCCACCCCTAACGTCGGCCCCGTAAGGAGTAGAGGAGTAGCCGTCTTTTTTCTAAACCGAATACAGGCAGTCCCCGGGTTACATACAAGATAGGGTCCGTAGGTTTGTTCTTAAGTTGAATTTGTATGTAAGTCGAAACTCTATATTTTATAATGGTAGATCCAGACAAAAAATTTTTTTGCCCTAGTGACAATTGGAGATTCAAATTTTTTTGTTGTAATTGGACCAAGGATTATCCATAAAGCTTCATTACAGACTCTTTACAGCTGATTATTATAGTCTGGGACTATACTAAAGCATTCAGAGAGCTTCACCAGAGGTCACAATGTGCAGAGGTGTCCGTCTTTAACTATGGGTTATCTGTAAGTCGGGTGTCCTTAAGTAGGGGACCGCCTGTAACCCCAAATTTTGTATTCTAGTCCCCCTATTCCCCTAATAATCTTGGCTGCTCTCTTCTGCACCCATTCCTTTTTATACACTGGTGCCCAAAATTGTGCATAACTCTGGCATCTGTTGTTCCTGCTCAGCTCCTAAGCAGGCACCATCTTTAAAGAGGATGTCACCAATGTGTTAACAACCAGTAAATCAGTGAGTCAGCTCCAGTCTCCTACATACATTGCCTCAGTATTTGATTTGTATAACTCTCTTATTCCCATAGAAAGATGCAACAACAATTATCAAAACCTACTTCTGCAAACGCTTTTTTTTTCGTCTTTGATAGCGGCTCCACATGTCTCCATTCATTTTCCCATGCAGCACCGAGGGAACATTATGTGCTCGATACAATGCTCTATTCACTTTGTATGTAATACATTTTCCTTTACAAATAATAAAAAATAAAACAGCCCTGAAGTTCATTTTGGGATTCTCATAATAAAGACGTGGAAACAATACCTCCACGGCAACCTCAGCAATCCCGCCACCCAGGATAAAAGTCCAACAAAACTTCTGCTTATAAAAATAGCCTTCAATAATTGTTTTCATAAAGAAGCCTATTATGAGGAATGTTCCAAATTAACTGTTCCCCTGATTTTAATATCAGAACACGGCTCACAAAAAAGCGTGAGGATCCTGCTGATACAGCTGTGCTTATTACTACCGGCGTGCAGCATCCTCTATAAAACACGCACCACAGCAGAAATATAGAGCAATTTTATAGACAGAGATTAGAGTCTATAATATTAGGAGCATATAACACGCTCCCCCTTACTTGGCAAAAAGGGGTTCTGCAGCAGCTATAGTGTGGTTTTATGTCAGGGCTCGGGGTCAGTGAACCCCCTGGACCACCGTGGACGATGGCACAAGCTGACATCAGGGACCGGAATCTAAGTGGCACCCGGTCTTCACCAGAGCCCGCTACAAAGCAGGTTGGTCTTGTCGCTGCAAATGAGGATGAGGGGCTCTGGGCACAATTAACAGCTATGGAGCCTGCTGCCCCTGAGGCTCATTTGCATATTTATTAAATAATTTTGTTGTAAAAACAAGGGCATAAGAAGCTAAAAAAATAGTTGATGCTATCAGACGGGGCATATAACAATATGTTAGTGTGCTGGCTTTACAATCCTTCATCCTGGTTTACAATCCTTCCTATAAAAATCACGATAATCACGGTGGCTTTGTGGTTAGCACTACAGCCTTGAAGCACTGGGGACCTGGGTTCAAGTCCCAGGGTCAACATCTGCAAAGTGTTTGTATGTTTTCTCTGTGTTTCCGTACGGTTTCCTCCAACACTCCAAAACATACTGGTAGGTTGATTAGATTGTGAGCCCCATTGGGGACAGGGACTGATGTGACAAGTTCTGTGTGCGCTATATAAATAAAGGCCTTAAAATTTAGAGCAGGGACATTTTTATAAATAATTTTTAATCTATAATGTTTTAGGGTGGGTGTTTGTTGCATACTGTTAACTGTTTAAAGGAAACCTACCATCAGGAATCTACCTACTAAGGTAGATCTGATGGTAGTTTTCTACTAACATCCTAAGCCCTAAACTATTTTTTGCTAAATCTACTTCCTAACCTGCACTACACTTTATCTAACTAATATGCTAATTTTTTGGCAGAGGCTACTGGAGTGTGGAGTAGCCTCTCTGAGCAAAATCTACACCCCGCCTCAGTATCCTCTGGCTTCCCACCTACCTGCACTTCCTCGGTGTGCTCCTTCCCACCACCTTCTTCAACCTATGCATATTCATAGTAGCTCCTTGCTCAGTGCCGGTGGCAGAGCGCACAAGCATATCGTGGCTGTTGCTGGCACTGGAGGGGTTACTGTGCACGCGCAGAACATGTTGAAGTCGGTGATGCCAGAGATGTGCAGGTAGAAGGGATGGCAGAGGCTACTGGGGCGTGGAGTAGCCTTTGCGTGGAAAGGCTACTTTTATGCTCCAGTACCCTCTGCAAAAATTAGCATATTAGTTATAGAAAGTGTAGTTCAAGATAGAGAGTGTTATAGAATTAGCAAAAGATAGTGTAGGGATTAGCAGGTTAGTAGAAGGTTAGTGCAGCAGGCAAAGCGGACTTCCCATTGGCTTTGATTGTCACCCCCTTCCTGTGAGGTCATCACATCATGGCTGCTATGACAGCAAGGTGTCTCTCTGAGTTTTCCCAGCCTGCCATACATGCATCTATAACTTTCGGCCGCATGCTAAACTTGGGTATTCCCGAGATAAGATTATTAAATATAATACAAAATAACACATTCTATAATTCAATTTTAAGAAAATACAAAATTTCACAGATTTAATTCTATCCTGTTTTTATCAGTCCTGTTGTTTACAATTTTGGTTGCCCTGGGATCTGACCGTAATTCTACTGACTATGGTCAGACACGGCATATTCTCTTATCTGCACACTGCAGTGTTCTCTGCCTCCAGCCCCTTCCCCCTGCATTACAAGACCAGCTCAGACAAAGGCACTTCCTGCCAGCAAGCAGCGTGCTAAGTTTGCTCTACAAGCTACAGATAAGCTAAGTAAGTCTTTCTTCAGAGGAGGGAGACGTAGCAGTGCTGACTGTGTGTGTTATAGCTGATATGTAGCAGAGCCGGACTGTGTCATTGTGTGTTATATACTTCTCATGTATCTCTCATCTCTGATCTGTCTCATCTCTCTTTTTCTATGTGTCAGCTACTGGTATAATGTTCAGTAGCTAAATAAGTGTAAGTGTAATAAGTGTAGATAAACCTAGACCTTGATAATCTAAGCACATTTTCAGCACACAGCTTCTCACAGCACATGTGGATCATGAAGTGTCTGCTTAGAGAGTCCCCGTTCACACCCTCAAATTTTAAACTGACCATCACCGAGTGATAGGAGCTAAAACAGCAATAAAACTGAGTAAAATTGTAAAGTAAGGGGTTAAAAATTATCTTTATTCTGTAAGCTTCTCTGGGCAATGAAACTTTAAAAAATTTCTTTCATGGGTAAACCCATCGTCCGTCGGCACGCCCCCCGATTTGTGTCGCGTGAAAGCAGGTGCAATTGCGACACAATCCCCGACACGATCTACGAACAGTCGGGAAACCCGACAAAAATACGGCCGTGGGACCCCTAGTAAATATTGTTTTAGGTGCCACGGTTCCGAAAATAAAGGTGAAGTGTGCCCTGCTCCCTGTGTTATGAACTTTTTCCGCTTCCAATGCCCTCTAGATGTAGGTGAAGTATGGCCAGCTAATCCTACATTCTGTGTAGTTCCATGGGAAGTTGACTTTAAGAACATGCCATTTGCCCTTTACATGATATATCTTCTTTTGCTTTTGTATGAAACTTCCCTACTATCATCTGATGCTAGAAATGGAAGAAGATAAGGGTCAGGATAAGGAACATTGGAACTCAACCGGTTCGGTTTGGATTCTTTTGGTTTGGTCTGGAAATGTCTTACAGAACAGCCCAACCTGTTGATTCTGTGAAATCAGAAAGAATACTCTTACCTCCATTATGTAATTATCTCGGTTCCTACCCAGCTAATGTCCTTAGCAGATGCCACAGCCACCGAGGACCTTCTGAGGACGATCACACCACTAATTACTGTACTTTTCATGACACCATCTGATGCTATAAATAAGTTCACTTATTCAGATGCCTTCATTTTGTGCTGAACCTTAGGTTTGTACTTGACTAACTCTGCGATGTGTGTGAAAGTGTGAATTGCTTTGTGCCATAAGCCGCAGATGGAGCAGATGCTATTAGACCAATTAATGGCATGTGTTGATTATCAGCGATGTGACATGTAATGCAAGGCATGCACTTAATGGTTGGAATAACTCCTACTGTCTAGATTCTCCTCAACACCTGCAAGAAATTCCCTGTAGCTGAGGTGTCAATTTATATATCCCAGCGTGAAGCGTCTACTGCACCTGCCGAATATCATTAGCCCCCTGCTGGTGGAGAGGAGCAACGAGAAAGTGACTGAGTTCTTAAAAGCAGAAATGTCAGTACATCTCACACAATGTAACCAGCGTGCAGGAACTCAGACTAACTTCTGGAGTCTTTACTACATTATTGATGAAGTGATTTGCAGGTATATAATTCTGTGCAAAAGTTTAAGGCAGGTGCGGAAGAAAAGCCTTAAAAGTTTATTTTTATCAATTGACATCTATATGTAATGGATTATAAAACTTTAAAGCTGTGATCTGCTGATGTGTATAAATTCTTAGCCAAATTCCAATCATGTGATCACGAGGCGGTAAGGTTGCCACCTTTGCCGCTAAAAAATACCAGCTACAAAAGGGGATGGGAGTAAAAAATACTACTGGTATCCATGACTGCTGTTATGGGGAAACATACGAACAATAAAATGACATACAAGTGTATGGAGAGGAGACTTGGATCAGTGAGTGACCGCAGCTAGATCTCCTCCCTTCCTGCTCCTTCACAGAGGTCACAGCCTGGTGAAGTGGGGGTGGGAGGAGCTGTACAAGAGCACAAATGTGGGGGCTAAGAGCTGAGGAGTCTGCAGCTCAGACAAGTCACATGTTGTTTTGTGAAATGCATCCAAACCAAAGCCCAACCCCTGTGACTACCCCAGGATTTTGTCAGGGTGCAAGGTAAGTTATAACACACAATTATATTGTAATGCAAATACTTATAAAAGGCAGAAAGGCAGATGTGCAATGCATGTGTGAATGGCTTCTGCAACTTGTCTTTAGTGAAAATGAGGTCCCTGGTGACAGGTTCCCTTTAAAGTCTAAAATAGCATGGGGATTAAATGGATAAAGGAAATCTACTATCAAAATCCACTTACTCATAGATCCAGGTACTGTGACTGTGATAATCTTCTTATATTTGTTATCCATGGCTTCCTTCCTTCTAAAATGAACTATTATAATTATCCAAATGAGCCTGGGAGAATACTGGGGCTGTTCTCAGAGGACCTCTAGATTCTCTAGATTCCCAGCCAGTTACACTGTCTCTACCTTTGCTTCCTCAGCACTTCCCCCCTTCCTCTGCCTGATGCAATCTCACTGCCGCAGAGGAAGTTTCAGCACATAGTGGGAGGGGGGAAGTGCTCTTGTACACTGTAACAGCCTATGAATCTGCAGCATTGAGGGGCTCTGGGAACCACCCAGAAACCTTGGAGACTCACTAGCATAATGATTTTAGAAGGTAGGAAGACATGGATAACAATATAAGTGCCTAGATCTATGAGTAAGTGCCCCTGGTTTATCATGATGGATTTTGATGGTAGATTTCCTCTGAATCAATCACTGGGATTGCTGGGGTCCTCAACAATCACAAGAATGGGGATTTTTTTTTCCATTTGCATAAAGTGGCGGTCATACAACTGCACTGACGCTCCAGCTCAAAGTCGGTGAGATAGGTGAAGATAGAGTTCTGGGTGCTCTACCTCACTCATGTTACCAACTTGTATTTGTAGAATCAATCAGATGTATGTAACAATCAAGATTAGAGGAAGTGTGTTTTTTTCTGCTGAGACCCCCACCGATCATGAGAATGGGGTACCATTCTCTCTAAATTATGGATTTTCACTGGAAAATCTCCTTTGAGTTCCTACGAGAAAAATAAAGGTAGCACTCCGATGGTTTATGGAGAAATTCCTCCGTAATGTCTAGCAGCCCAGTTCACGGACAATAATAATATAAAATGTGATGATTCCAGAGGCTCCAGGTTAAGAGACTCTCTGTCTGCATGAATCATGAGACAAGGCCGGGGAATCTCACCAGGAAGTAGTAGGATGAATGAGATTTCTGTAGGCTTAAAAAAGCCAATGAATATTTATGTGTCCTTCATGTGACTTACACAAAATAAGATCCAACCAATATCCAGAGTCGGCCATTGAGGTGCTAATACACAGAGCTGATGAGGCTGGTTCTTTGTGCTCCATTATCACACTATTATAGTGAAGTGGATGAGTTGATGAGTCGTCACAGAACTTTAGAAGGTCAATCCATCAAAGATACGACTTCTCTCTAATTTCTCCACAAAGGCGATGGTATTATATTATGTTCGGCTCCATCTCTTGTACAGGATGTCCTTTTGGTGGCACTAGAGATTTTCTTATCTTCTCTGGAGAACTAGTTTGCATATTTTTTCCCATGGATCATTGCTTGCATGACTTCCTACCAACCGGGGCAATGTTTAAGTGAGTTATAGAGTTTAATATATATTTTTTTATTAAACTCTGATTATTAAAGTTCAACAAAACATCCATCCAACATAATTCTATAAATGTAGACGAACATCAGAGGAAAATGTCTATCCCTAGATACAGCCAAAGCCTTCAACTCTCTAAAATGGCCCTTTCTGATGGAATACGTGGGCAGGTTTGGTTTGGACCATCACTTCTGTACTTTAGCCCTAATAGCAGATTTCTGACTATAGCAATTGCACTTATCACTGAATTTGGAACATTTTTCTGCTTAATGGTCAACTGGGTTGACTCGGTATAGTTGCCCCAGGGAGCCTGCCCCTAGTCCGGAGCAGGTCTCGGGTCTACAAATAGTAACAGAGTTTCAATATCCTTTTATCACTAAACTATATTAATCCTGCTTATCACATATGCAACATCCCCCAGCGGGGCCTAGCCTTTTCTCGGGGCCTGGAGTCAGCCGGGGCCCGCAGTACCTGAGTGGCTGGCGGTTGCGGCCTAGGCACGCTAGTGTCACGGTGCTTGGTATGGGGAACCGGAGGGCTGTCCTACAGCCTGGCAGGTCTCCAGCAGGGTGGTGTTGGCAAGAAATGATGAGGGAGAGGCTGCTATAGCGGATCTCCCTGGGGCAACCCTTTGGTGTCTAGAGTATGAGTCTCTGTGTAGTGGACAGGGTGCCTGTGATGATGGCAGCTGTAGTAGCAGGGACCAGACGGAGGCAGAGGTTGAACAAAAACAACTTACAGTTCTTTATTGGAACCGACAGGAACCGCAGCAACGTGCCTTTAACAGAGTAGTGGAGTGCTGAGATGTACTTGGAGGGAGCCACAGGAGGTAGATCGCCAGTCTGGATGCAGAGGGCAGGCTGGGAGGTAGCTGTGTCCTAATAGGAAGCTTCAGCTTGTCCTGGAGTGCTTCAGATATCACCCTTGAAGGTAGGATGATACCCCTTTCCTCTCTAACTAACTCTTAGCTATTAGCTCCACTCTTCAGGCAGGGGCTAGGCTCTTCCTGCTCTGGTCTGGTATGCTAGCTGTATAGAGTTTAGACTGGAGTTACTCCAGCTTGCTTCTGCAGACTCCTAGGTCTGACTAGAACTGGTCTCTTCTCCCTCCAGGGAGAGACTGCCCTCTTCTGGAAGTTTCCTGACAGGGTCTTGTCACTCCCCTGGTCAGGTGGTGGCTACTCCTCCAATTACATCTCAGCTCACATCTCAGCTCACAGAGACAAAGTATAACACCTGTGATTGGCTGACACATATGACATCACATAAAACAGTTAACTCCTGCCTTGCCAGGCAGGATCTACTACTGCAGTGTTCCCCTGTGCCCTATAAGGACTATGTAGTGTGATGTAGTGACATGCTGTGGGGCTGACTAGACCCTACACAGGCTGCAAACTACATGGTAGGACGTATTCGCAACCACTTCTCTGCCTTGCATCGGCGAGGGTGTTGCACAAGAACCCGAAAGTGGAGGCTGGTATAGCGACTCCTGACTTTTTGCTTTATTATCTTTTAGGCACATAGAGTGGTTTATATTTAAAGGACATCTACCATCAGAATTTCTGACTCTCCAAACTTACTTGGCCGTTGAGTTCTCTTCCATGAGTAAGACCTGTGTCACCATAGTGCCTCTTGGCTCCGAAGACTAATTATATATAGTCTTATACATACTCGAGTATAAGCCTATACTCGAAAACCCAAACTCAGCTTATACTCGAGTAAAAAAATATAGGTTTTACCGGGTTTTTGTGGTAAAATTAGGTCCCTCGGCTTATACTTGGGTTGGCTTATACTCGAGTATATACGGTATATATGCACGCTTCCTCTCTCTGAAATTTAACCTGGTCCCAACCTCTGAATCGGTGACATCAAGGGCTGGTTTGGCCAGACGTCACTGGATGTGTCCAGGTCAGATGGCAGGACCAGTGAGTGGAGGTTTTCATGGATCCAAGAGGAGCTTCGGTGACATAGGCACCGACGTGACGTAGTATATTTTTATAAGTTCTTTTTTACACAGCTTCTGAAGTTAATTCTGAAGTTAGTTATTTGTAGGAGAGAACACAATGGCCAAGTAAGTTTGGGCAGTCTACCATCGGAAAATCTCTTTTAACCCCTTATTGCATTTTGATGTTCTTGAGTGTCCTGATGTGGTAGGGGTAGAATAAAGAGGGCTTACGGGCGCTGACTGCAAAGGTGCTGGGGGCATTTAAATGTCAGCTGTGCATGGGTGCTACCATCTTTGTTCCGATCGGGGCGCTCCATGATGTCATCGGAGCACAACGTCCAGTAGCCAAGCTCCCAGGCCTACCTTTAGGCAGCATCTGTAACGGTCTGTGAGTAACAGACCAATACAGATATACTTCAAAATCCCCAAAATCTCCTTTTAAAGCTAAGGAGTCTTATCACTCCCATCATATACTGTATTGCAGTATATGATGGGAGTGATAAGACTCCTTAGCTTTAAAATACCCTAGGAGATCTAAAAATACAGTAGAATTTTTTTTTAATTTAAAGTATAAAAAAAAATTACAAAAAAAAACCAAAGTTCAAATCTCCCCCCTTTCCCTAGAACTGATATAAAACTTAACCAAAAGAGCAAAAACATTAACACATTAGGAATCACCGCATCCCAAAATACCCACTCTATCAGAATATAAAAACCAGTTAATACTGGTGGTGAACCCCATAACGGAAAATGTCAGAATCGCTACTTTTTCAACATTTTGGTTCATATAATTTTTTTTTATACAAAGTGATCAAAGACCTGTGCACAGTTCAAGGCAGCTGTTGTCTGTAAGTACGGTTCATATATAAGGCGCACTGGACTATAAGGCGCACCTTTGATTTCTGAGAAAATCAAAGGATTTTTTGTGCGCCTTTTAGTCTGAAAAATACGGTAAAAGGTTTTAATTCTGTAAAATCTATTGAAACAGAATAAAACCTATATAAATTTGATGTGATAGTACCGAACCAAAGAATAAATTAGAGGTGACATTTGGAACGCACAATTAATGTTGTAAAAACAGAGCCCACAAGAATATTTGTTGAGTAGAAAACAAGCTCTTACACGGAAAAATAAAAAAAGTTATGTATTTTTGAGGGGAGCAAAAAAAATGGAAAAAAGGAGTTGAGAGCTGGATATTATGTAATTCCACATTATACAATATTATTACAGTGTATGTTATAAAGATTACACCTTCCAGAACTAACATGCAAAGATTGATGGGGAATTTGAGTTTCGAGACTTGATGGCCAATCTCGGAATAGATGATCAATACCAGGGGAAGAAACAAGTGAGAATTCCATCACCCGTGCCCGTGAGTGGTGGTATGGGCCTCTTCTTTTTACATTAGACGTGGCAGTAGCATAATCTACATATAAAGTGGACTATTTTACGTGGGCTGGGCCAAACTATGGCTACGCTGGCATCATCACCTACTCGTGCTAGTTAGCAAATTGAAGATAAATTGAATTGCCATGAAGTCAACTGTCCTGAGTAAATACAGCAGAGAGCATCATGTGTATGGTTGCTCCTTTGCCCAGAGCCGGGTTGGTCTAAAAAGGTGGCAACAGTGATAACAGTTGTACTAAAACCAAGTTGTAAGGGCAAATGTTGGGAATTAGGAAAGCAAGGACACTGTTCTTACTTGGCCATGCCTACCAAGTACTTGGAAGTACCCCACTAGATCTTTTTAGGTATGATAAAAAAATTCCACCAAATCTATGTTTAGACCTGTTTTTTGTGACCTATCAAGTAAAGGCGGTCCCTTACTTAAAGACACTCAACTTACAGACGGACCCCTCTGCCCCCTGTGACCTCTGGTGAAGCTCTCTGGATGTTACTTTAGTCCCAGGCTGCAATAATCAGCTGTAAGGTGTCTTTAGTGAAATTTTATTGATAATCCTTGGTCCCATTACGGCAAAAAATGTTAAAAATCCAATTGTTACTGGTCGAAAAAAATAAATAAATTGCCTGGAGCTACAATTATAAAATATACAGTTCCAACTTACATAAAATTCTACTTAAGTACAAAACCAAGGAACCTATCCTGTACATAAACCGGGGACTGCCTGTATTCACATCCCTACGAGCTGAGGAGGAGGTGTCATTTTACTTTTATGCCATTATAGGATTCTGTGAAATGGGTCACAGCAAGTAGAGGTGAGTGAATCTATGGGGCACATTTACCTACCCGTCCGGAGAAGTTCCCGAAATACGGAGTGTCCGACGATCAGGTACTCCGGCGCCCGATTTCAAGCAAGTGTCGCTTCCCCGCTCAGGTCCGCCGGAGTTCATCTTCTTCTTCCTGGTGCATGTAAGTTCTTTGGTTACAACACAATTTGAATATTAAATCCGGCGCTCAGTCCCAATCAGTCGGATCAACCGATGGTCCACCCTCCGATTTTTGTTGCATGAATGCCGGCGCCTCTGCACCAAAATCCGCTTTCGTGCGACACAATCCCCTTCTAAATAGCTGTCACAGTGGCACAAATCCCAAAAATTTCTAAAATTCGACTAAACTATGATCCGCATGACCCTTAGTAAATAAGCCCCAAAGTGTTGCCATTTCTCAGGGACGGAATCAAATCCAAATCTGTACTGCTTCACTTCAGACAAATCTTCTAAAATACTGCTGTTATTCATCCCTGAGCTTAACGTGTGGGGAAAAAGTTTTTAAAAATGTACAAAACAAGGAGTTTTTTAATATAAAAAAGTTGTTATTGGAACAACATCGCTTTGACAGAATTGATTAAGACCCAATTTGAAGCTTCTAAAATTTTGTCGAACCATGACGATTTGTTTATTTCTAGCAGTAATAAAAATTTTTAAAAAATGCAATGCAATCATTTCCCTAATGTATACTGTAGCATTCCTTCCTTCCCGATCATTACCAGTATCAGATATTGCCTGTTTTACTACCTGAGAACTACTTTTATGTTTTTTTCCTTTAATTTTTTTGGTTTTTTTACGCTTTTTTTCTAAGGAAGTGACTCACAGACCCCATCGTCGTGGTATAATACAGGCTCCAGGGCGCGTCATGCTTAAAGGGACATTCTTTTAATTATTATCCTATGACATTTAAAGATTTTGTAAGGATTTAGCCAACAGCTTTTTTGTACCGTATTATTCATAGTCAAGTGAAAGGCGAAAAAAATTTCTCAAGGTCCAAATAAATGGAACGAATCATGTTCTGAATAATTGTCTAAAATTCACATTTTGAACAAAACTTTTACTGTGGTTATTACACCGTGTACCGTATTGGTTATTAGATTATCATTTCCCTTCATGTAATTTTAAGGAGCTCGGCCCCTTCTACGGGATCAGATTTGTCGTTAACGAAACATCTGATTAATTACCCGTCCCCTGACTCAGTGGAGCAGACGACGGTCATAAATTAGATGTAACCTTTGTTCTCAACAATAAAACAAAAAAACATAGAGGAGTTAACTAAATATCACAGCAGTAAAAGTGAAGCGTTCTGAGACATGAGAGATATATCAACTCAACGTGGGAAGTCAAAATTAAAATGTCAGTGAAGTTACATGTAATATAGTTGTATGTGACTGAATTATAAAGGAAAACTACCATCAAAATCCATCATGATAAACCAGGGACATTACTCATAGATCCAGGCACCGAGACTATGCTAATCTTCTTATATTTGTTATCCTTAGGCTCCATCCTTCTAAAATCAATTTTGAAAATTATGCTAATGAGCCAGACATGCTCTGGGTTGTGTTACTAGAATCCCTCCGTGCTGTAGCTTCACATGTTGTTGCGCTCCTTCATGTCCTACCCTCCCCCCTGTTCCCTCAGCAGTAATCTCACCACAGAAGGGAGTTTTAGAACACAGCGGCATGGGAGGTTGTGCAGAGATATCAGGGATTGCACAGTATAACAGCTAATGAAGCTACAGCACAGAAGAATACCATAATAGTTTACTAATAAAAATGAACCCAGTGGGGCTTTTTACTAAGGCTACATTCACACGACCGTATGATTTCTCCAGTCCCGTATTTACGGGCCGTATGAGCCCGTATATACGGACCGTTTTTCATCCGTATGTGCACGTATGTCACCCGTATCCGTACCGTGTCCGTATAAAATACAGTGGGCTGGCAAATTATGAAAAATGATGACAAAATGATGACAAAGGCTTGTCCAACCACAAATTTGATCACCTGACCGGCCCAGACTCCATTTTGCCATTTCTGAGAGCGAGGTTAGACTCCATTGCTTCTTTTGGCTGTGGTTTCTGGCGTTTTTAGCTCCAGCGATGTCATACAATCCCACTGATGATCTGCTCCTGGACTGGGCCCTTGTGACGATTCTCCGAAGGCGTTTGGCAATGCAGGCGGAGAAGCGGAAGAGGACCCGGCGGTTTTGGGTTCATCCCATTGTTGCTGAGCGGCCTAGGAGGGGACACTTCAGCAACTTGTACACTGACCTGCGGCAGCATCCGGACAAGTTTTTCAGCTACGTTCGGATGACTGTCACCTCGTTTGACCGTCTTTTGGAGGACCTGCGATCGGGGCTTCGGTTACAGGATACCAACATGAGGCGGTCCGTCACACCAGAGGAACGGCTCATCGTGACACTGCGGTAAGTTTTTCATATGTACATACGTTTCATTATTTCAAGATGGACTGTGTGTTTAAATATTAAATGTATTTTTTTTTTTTTTTTAAGGTTTCTTGCCACTGGGAACTCGTTTGCTTCACTGCATTATGAGTTTCTGCTGGGTGTTTCCACCATTTCAATGATCGTGCGAGCGACCTGCGAAGTGATATGAGAGCGATTGAAAGCTGCGGTGATGCCTGAGCCTACTGCTGAAGACTGGATCCGGATTTCGGGTGGTTTCCAGGAATCTGCACAGTTTCCAAATTGCATTGGGGCGCTGGATGGGAAACACATCCGTGTAAAGAAGCCGGCTCACTCAGGGTCCCAATTCTTCAATTATAAACAATATTTTCTGTGGTCTTGTTGGCTTTGGCTGACAGTGACTACAAGTTTATAATTGTGGACATTGGGGCCTATGGAAGTTCTGCGGATGCAGCGGTCTTCAGGGCTTCCAGAATGGGTGAACGGCTTCGCTCCAACCAGCTCGCCCTTCCAGAGCCAAGATGTCTACCTGGATCAACTGGACCTCCTGCACCATTTGTGATCGTCGCTGATGAAGGCTTTGGACTTTCCCGTCATGTGTTGCGACCATTCCCTCGGCGTGGTTTGGATGAACGAAGGCGCATTTTCAATTACCGGCTCACTCGTGCGAGACGGTACGTGGAGTGTGCTTTTGGGATTCTAAGCAACAAGTGGCGGGTTCTACATAGCTCAATTCAGATGGACCCGGACAATATTAAGAAGGTAGTGCAAGCCTGCGTTATTCTTCACAATTTCGTTCGGATCCACGATGGTGCTTCAGATGGTGAATTGGAGGGACAACATCCAACAGCGTCTATCCCCCTGGACAACACTCTCCAAGGACGACCCGGAGCGGCAGGACTGTTCGTTCGTGAGCAGTTTGCCTCTTACTTTGTTTCTTCAGAGGGTGCAGTTCCCTGGCAGTTGGATGCTATTAGTGGACGTTGAGGCTCTGGACTATTTTAGATCAGTTTTTTATTATTTTTCCTCTTTTTTGTTTTGGTAGTTAGTGTAGGGACTCACAAGAGATGGGGCCCCTTGACGTGGGTTGTGAGCTTAAAACTTCATTGACCCATTTTTGATTTGTGCATTTTGTGCCACAAGTTAAAAATAAGTCAAAGGCGTTAACAAAGACCTCATCATTAATTGATCATGTTTAAATAAATATATTTTTTTTAAATTGTGTATCGTGTTTTGTTGGATGTGGGGATGGGGAGTGAGGGATTATTTCACTGTACACATGAGTGTATGCAGGCCATGTATCCTTGTAGCTTGATTGCTCAATGACACGGTCTGCACAGACCTTTGTGGGTGTGGCACAGTGCATTATATAAAAACTATTTCCCAAATAAACACAGTAGACTTTACTTTTTTTCATAACTTTTATGAAAATAAATTTCAAAACTATATACATAAAATAAACAAAAAAAATTATAAGTCAAAGAATTCCCTTGACATTCCCCCCATTGAGGCCTGGCTATGTGATGGCACTTCATACGATGTGGGGTACATCCGAGTGGGGCGTGGAGGGCTGGGTGGGATTAGGCCTCCTACACGTTCCCGGTGCCGGTCCAGGTAAAGGGCAACCTCATTTTTATGAGGGTAGTCAGTTTTTTGGAATATTTGGACAACTGCAAACAGTGCGGCTTTGCAGTTGGCCATGTCATGTGGTAGAACTTTTTTTAATTCAGGCGACAGTCCCCTCAGGTATACGTCCTCTGAGGAGTCATCCCTTCGGGTTCGTAGCTGGCTTAAAATTTCGCATATAGCAACATTTTCCACACTTGCCCTCTCCTGTGTATGCGGTGGCCTGCGACGACGACTACGTGTAGGTGTGGAAGATGGCCGTGCTGGTGGTGGTGTGGAAGGAGCAGGGACTTCAGGAGGCTCCTGAGTAGAAGGACCAGCCTCTCCACCCGCGTCCTCCACATCAGTGGGCGGTTCATCCTGAGAGGGTGGAATTTCTGTGGCCGGAGACTCCTCCAGGTTATCAGCCGTACTGTGGAATAAAAAAATTATATTAATAAAAATGTATATGCAAGGGATTTTTTTGTCAATCATGCATAATGATTCTTTTCAGTTGAGGGACATAATTCTGCAAGAAGGAAAGAACACCTTATATACTTACTCTCCCACATCCATTATTGCGTCCAAGAACCTCATGTACTTTGTATAGAGGTATGGTTTTTTTTTTTAATGACCCACTTCCACTTTTGGCCAGCTGACTTTTTTCCCGCTTATACTGGTCGCGGGCTGATGTCCAGCGCTTGGTGATTATTCCCACTGTTGAAACAAAAAAAAAAAAAAGGAAGGTCACATCTGTCACACACAATGCTGCAGCGTTGACATCTATCATGCACAATGCTGCAGGGGTGACATCTATCATGCACAATGCTGCAGCGGTGACATCTATCATGCACAATGCTGCAGCGGTGACATCTATCATGCACAATGCTGCAGGGGTGACATCTATCATGCACAATGCTGCAGCGGTGACATCTATCATGCACAATGCTGCAGCGGTGACATCTATCATGCACAATGCTGCAGGGGTGACATCTATCATGCACAAAGCTGCAGCGGTGACATCTATCATGCACAATGCTGCAGGGGTGACATCTATCATGCACAAAGCTGCAGGGGTGACATCTATCATGCACAATGCTGCAGGGGTGACATCTATCATGCACAAAGCTGCAGCGGTGACATCTATCATGCATAAAGCTATAGAGGTCACTGACAAGTTGGTGACAGGGGATTGAATCTCACTCACCAAGTTCTCTGCGCTGCTTTGCTGTCTTCGCCTCACTCCAATCTTCGGGAAGTAAAAGAGCCGTCACCTCCTCCCACTTTTTGGCCTTTCTTGCGCGGTCGCAAAATGATTCGTCTCTTTTGTCCCATAAAATGGAATTCTCCTGAACTAGTGCAATAAGTCGCTCCATGGAGAGAAAAGCCATGTTCACCAGACACTGCAGCCACTACTACACAGAACAAATGCTGACAGGAAGGTCAACCCCCTTGATCCTGGTCACCCTGGAAACGGCCCGTATATACGGCAGCATACGGTGCACAACCGTATGCAACCCGTATTTAGCCCGTATTTTTACGCTCCCATTGACTTCTATGGAGCATACGGGCCAGATATACGGGTTAAAATAGGACATGCTCTATATTTTTTTACGGCCAAAATACGGTACGGTACGGTACGGGCTGAAAAACGGCAATATAAATGATTGGCCGTATTTATCATAGAAAACAATGTGGCCGTATGTAATCCGTAAAAAAACGGTACGGATACGGACAATTTCATACGGTCGTGTGAATGTAGCCTTAGGGTTGCGCTGCTCACTTTCGTTGGACTTTGTGCGGTTTTCGGGGATTGCATGGCTGTGATGGGTATTTATCAGGGGTTTGCGCTGGGATTGTGTTGCATGCAATCGGATTTTGGCACAGCTGCGCTGGCTTTCATGCAACATAAATCAGGGGGCGGCCCGTCAGACGATCCGAATGATTCGGACTGAGCGCAGGATTTAACTTTCAAATTGTGTTGCAAAACAATGCACTTAACATACACCGGGAAGAAGAAGGGGAACTCCTGCGGACCTGAGCGGGGAAGCGACACATGCAGGATATCGGGTGCATCTGGATACCAGAGTGCATTATCGTCGGATAATGCACATTCGGTGAACTCTGGGGCACATTAACAATCTGTGGATTTGATGCACAAATAAATCTCCCATGATGTAGGTTTCAAGGTAAAAAATTAAAAATCCCATAGACACACTGGAGAGAATTATAATACGCTGGGAGGAGAAGGGCATAAAAGGGGAAATAGGAAGTTCTCAGATTACATAAAAGCTCTACTCAGAGGGAAGGAGAGAGACACAGCAGCTAGATCTCCATCCACCAGCACATAGAGGACTGCAAATTATAGGTACAGGCTGCAAAGAGGAAAACAGTGTTATTCCACATCTACAAATTTATACCCCCCCAAAGTTCTTTAGAATAAGGTGCACCTTATCTAAATAAGGCTGATCAATAAAAGTTATAACCTGTGGACAATGGCAACACTGCTTCTAGGGGAAAAAGAGTGATATTAGGTCATGATAATAATCCCTTTATTTATATAGTGCACACAGATTGCACTCCACAGAGCTCGCCACATCAGTCCCGTCTCCAATGGGGCTCACAATCTAATCAACCTACCAGTGTGTTTTGGAGTGTTGGAGGAAACTGGAGGACCCGGAGGAAACCCACGCAAACACGGAGAGAACATACAAACTCTTTGCAGTTATTGACTTGGATTGGACCCCAGCTCTGCAAGGCTATAGTGCTAACCACTGAAAAGCTAAATTCACATAGAAAAATGTAGTATTAAAGGACATCTACCATTAAGGATTTGTAAACCAAGAACACTTACATGCTGGTGTGTGTCCCCTGTGGCAGGACCTGCTTTTCTTTAAGCTTATGGGGCTATTCCCACAAAGACAAAATTCTTATATGTACTCAGCAAAACAAAATTACCCATTCTCTAATTCAATGTTATTAACAAAAATACAGTATTTCACAGCCATTACACAACCTGTCTAAGTCCTGGTGTACATAATTTTGGCTGCCCAGAGATCCGAACGTTAATCTTCTGATTTTATGGTCGGGCAGGACAGGATCTTCTCAAGAATAGATGAGGGGCTCCAGACTCCAATAACACTTCTCAGGCTCAGTTACATAATTTTTAAAGACTTTTTTTGTGTAAAATCCACGGCATAAGAAGCTAAGAGAAGAGCAGATCCCACCAGAGGGGGCGCACACCAGTATGTCCGTGTTCTTGGTTTACAGTCCTTCATCCTGGTGGTAGATGCCCTTTAGTACAATTCAGAAAAACTCTAATATCAAGTAGTTATTCCAACTTTCTGTTACATTTCTGTGTAAATTTTAGAAGAATTTCTTTCCTCAATAGTTTTGCTCACTTTTTCTTTTCTTAGCCATAACCCAAAATTTTTCAAACTTGAACTCACATGACTTAATCTGAGGAAACCTACATGTCTGTCATTAAATAAACTCACTGGAATGTGGTTTTATCTTTTGTGCTTGTGAAGGTGCAGCATGAACACCACATTTGTATAGAAGTGCTGACACATAGAAATGCATAGAATTATGACGCCAATTTCACTGGCTTGTCTGAGACTCTGACAAATCCGGCAGATATGCTTAAAAATACATTTTTTTCTTCTAGTTTTTTCTACTAGGGGAAATGAAAATGCTTAAGTTTGTTCTGTAGTTTTTGTATGATTAACAGTACAATATGATGGATGCCACTGGTGCCTAATGGAGCGTACTGGCTTATTATAGGGGCTGCCAAGATGAAGGGGAAAAGTAGTGTTTTGGGGAATTCTAATCTTCCCATCAAACTGAATGAAGCCTCTGACAGTTTACTCTTTTCACAAAAAAAACTCCTAAAATATGACCAAAAAGAGGCTACCAAAGGGTTAGTTCAGCAAATAAATTTTATGGAATGGACAAGAATTGCGAAATTTTTTTAGGAACTTTTTAATCCCAAACCTGAAGAAATAGAAATATTAAAGACAGGGGCGTATAGGGCCCCAAAGCAGACTTCTGAATGGGGCCCACCTTAAAAAATATGCATATTTGTATCCCATATGCAAGTTATAATCTCATGCACACACAAATAGAAGATATTCACACACATACAGGGTCATTTACAAACATACAGCATATTATATATACACACAGTATATACACACCATACACAGTATACACATACAGCATATACACATCACAGATACAACATATATACATCACATATGTTATATACACATTATACTGTACAATGTGCAGCATAATATGTATATAATAATGCACATCCTCCATTCGTTAGTGTGTCAGCTCAGATGACAGGGCCCCCTGACACTGCAGGCCCCATAGCAGCTGCTGTGTCTGCTACCACTGATAAAAGACTAATATTTATTTTGGAGCCATTATTATCTTTGGCTAAAATTGTTGACTTTTTCCAAAAAGGTCTGCATGTGAAACCACCCTAAGAAAAAAAAAAACGTTTGCAGTCAAGTAATAGAAAGTGATTTAACAATGGAAGAATTGTTTCGATATATAATATTTACCCAGTACATACAGGATGATTTTATAAAACCCATACAGGGCAATGGAGGACTTCAGATTCTGAGCTCTCCCCACTGGTGCTGCCAGCGTAATATTAACTGGATGCAATGCAGACACAGACTCTGGTGATGTGTTGACAGAGATCATGACAGCTCATGTCTGTAGAGGGATGGAGAATACACAGGATACATAGCAATGGTGTCTGCCAATGGCTTACACAAGGTATCCCCCTGGTAATCTGAAATTCCCAAAAGATTTGCATGTCTTGGCCATCAAAGTGTTTCGTACAATTAGATACAAATAAATCGCTCATCTTTAGGACAAAGGGGTTGACCTGGGAATATAAAATCTCATCAGTGCTTTATGATGATGTGAACTAACATCTCTCTTCCTGGTTTCTCTACTTTTAATATAATTCCCCTGGTTGGACGGACAGGGAAGCAGCGCCTTTACACTGCCATACATGCGGATAGAGACGCACATGCTCTGTTTGGCAACTCAGTATACCCTGATGTGACTGGGGGGTGAATGTCTTCAGTACAGCCAGGCCGCAGGAGACATTGTGGGAAAGCAGGCAGGTTACGTGGCTGGGGGAGAGAGGGGTGCACGGATGACCACTCATGACAGGTGTTCTGTGTCCTATGCCACTTTGGTGGGTCAGGGGGCATGCACTGATCACTGAATGCAGGCCTTCTCCCTCAACATTACTTGTTGTGTCACTGGTTGGAGGGGCATGCGGATGTTTTTGGCCCGTCCCTGCATATATAATATTGCTTGACCCCATTAAGGACTATAATTACTATGGAAAACTTTATTAATTCACGGAAACACACCATTGAGGTTAAAGATCCAGTACAATGAAAAAATGGTTTTGTATTGTTAAACTAATTGCCTATTACAGTATATACTAGTATAAGCCGAGGCAGCTAATCCCCCCCCCCCCCCCCCAAAAAAAAAATGTAATGACTTGAGTAAAAGTCTAGGGTGGGAAATGCATTTGTCACAGTCTCCCCTCACTAAGGGAATGCCAAACAGCCTCCCCCAGAAATAAAATGCCCAGCAGGCAGCCTCCCCCAGTAATCTTATGCCCAGCAGGCAGCCTCCCCCAGTAATCTTATGCCCAGCAGGCAGCCTCCTCCAGAAATGTAATGCCCAGCAGGCAGCCTCCTCCAGAAATGTAATGCCCAGCAGGCAGCCTCCTCCAGAAATGTAATGCCCAGCAGGCAGCCTCCTCCAGAAATGTAATGCCCAGCAGGCAGCCTCCTCCAGAAATGTAATGCCCAGCAGGCAGCCTCCCCCAGTAATGTAATGCCCAGCAGTCAGCCTCCCCCAGTAATGTAATGCCCAGCAGCTTCCCCCAGTAATGAGATTCCCAGCAGCCTCCCCCAGTAATGAGGTGCCCAGCAGCCTCCCCCAGCAATGTAATTCCCAGCAACAGACCCTTGTCATAATATAAAAAAAAAAATGTAGTACTTACCTCCAGAGCTCCCCGCAGCTCCTCTTCTCTCTTGGGGTTCCTTTCTAACAGAGCAGGTAGAGACGTGTCCACACACAGCTGGCAGCGATACCACCGTGTCATTGTGTGTTTGTGACCAGAATGCATGGACCGGTTTCTATTTGCGGTGCTACAGAGGATAAGAGGAGCTGGGGAGAACGCTGGAGGCGTAGAATTTTCAAATCTTAGGAGAAAAATAAAATTGAGGTAGCATCTGTTACACTACAAGCTTTCTGTAAATAATGAGTATTCTATAATCCAAAATTATTGTTTATTGTCTTTGAAAATCTATACAAAGCGTATTCACAGTTACATAATATAAAAATAAAACTAGCTTATTTTGCATATCCTAGTCCTTTAGAGAAAATTCCTTTAATAAATAACATATCGCATAAATATCCTTAAATACAATATAAACAATAATTACAACCTAACTTTTTTTAAAATTTACAGCCAATTGAATGTCCTCCCAACAAGCTCAAAGAATTTCCTATTGGGCTCAAAGAAGTAGTCCCGTAGTTTCCCTAAGAGAAAGGAGCTTATGTGTGGGTGGGCCCGTCCTTTGGACTCATGTAGACATCTCTCTCGGCCACCATCCCTTAGGCAGTAAAACCCTTTGGTCTTGTTGAAATAAAAATTTGATGCGTTGAT
Source organism: Engystomops pustulosus (assembly GCF_040894005.1). NCBI lineage: Eukaryota > Metazoa > Chordata > Amphibia > Anura > Leptodactylidae > Engystomops > Engystomops pustulosus. Next base: position 265,838,643 of record NC_092411.1, on the reverse strand, counting down.
CTGAGGAGAAAGGTTCAGAAACCTCTCAACCTTCTGCATTTCAGGGAACGGATCCTTAATTAAATAGTCACCATCCACAATGTGAATGTTTCCAAGTGGGAAGTATTTAAGCCAGTTTTCCATATAACTGTAGTATAAACTCCTGTTTATGGCTTTGTAGTCAGTATTGAGTTCACCATTTCTTAAAAGTAGACTCTCCACCGGAGGATAGGTCTTATTCTTCTGTAAATGGTTATAATACACTTGGGTGTAGTCTGATAAGACCCGTTCAATAGGGTCCCTTAAGATAAGTAGGATCTTGATGGTGCTGTTCATATTATAGATGCGTTCAGGGACTTGGGTTGAGGTGAAGTAGGCTGGAGTTTTCTCCACCGTAAGTTGTTGGGAGTAGGAGAAAGGCATTTGGCTCAGATACCATTGTAGACCCTTTCCATACTGGTTCTCCCAGTCAAAGAAATGTATCTCACTCTCAGCCACAGCGATATTGGAATGAAGACTAAGCATTTCTAGCAGAGCCCGAGTCCCACCTTTACGCACTCCAATAATAATGGCATGTGGCAGATGCTGGTAGGTTCCATCCGGATGAGGGATGTTCTTCAGTTTATAAACCGGAGAGGGAGATGTGAAGATCCTTGTTTTATCTGAGGTTGGCCGGGAAGGAACCCCTTGAGGCTGAATAAAGAAAAAACACACTCCAAACAGAAGCAAGGCCATGACTAATTTTAAAAGCTTGGCTTCAGCTGGAAAGAGGGTGCTCCATAGGACTCGAAAGGTAGAATGAGTAATGTCTTCCTGTTTCGTTGAGCCCAAAACCTTTGTAATAATCTATGAAAAATTAGAAAACACAATATTAGAGAAGAAGGAATTTTAAGGAACTATTTTGACAAAACTTATGATAATAAAGTCTTTCTTCAAGACTATGTGAATTGTTATGAAGTCAAACATGTGGATACCAACCACTGTTCTCTTCCCTGAAATAAGATTATTCTAAGTCTTAACCTCCCTGAAAAGAAAAATAGCCTTACACTTATAAAATCTATGCCTCCTGAACCCAATTTGCACATTTAGATGCTTGATCCAGCCTGTTACGCATGTGTTCTCCAAAGAGAAAAGTGAAACAACTCATACTCAAATCTCCCCTATATGACAATTGATCAAATACACTGATTTCAGCAGTATCGACCAACTATCTAATGGAAGGATTCTCATTCTGCCCTAACAGTGACAATGGAGGGGAGGGGGGGGCAGGTCCAAATACTACTTGTTCTGGCATAGACTCCATTCACTATTCAGAGCTGGTCAAGTGTGTGTAGGATGAAGTCTGGAGGAGTAGATTGGAAGGACAAATACTTGGTCGACAGCCATTTCAAGTGCCTGGAAATCTCAAGATGCCCCTGGATAACACTGGTAAGAGATTATCTCCATTCTGAACAAACGAAAGGTATTCTGTCAGGAGAGGGTGAGGACAACACAATATGGATTACATTGTGGCTGGTCCTAACAATATCAGAGGGTTTGGTTGACATTTATGTAACAAAGAATACATAAGAATACACAGCCACTTTTTACATTCTGTTGCGTCCATTGTTCTCCCATGTAATTGTGTTTCTCTTTGTTGACCTGTTTCTCTGTGTAGACCTTGTTTTCTTTGGCATGTGCGATGGCCAAAAGCTTAACACACCAGAGATCAACAGCAACAGAGTCAATAAGGTGAACGCCCAGCAAGATTTGGTCTAAACAATCTCTTAACACCAAGCAAATGGAGATCCGGGCAGTGCTCCAGGTGGATGGTCTGGAACTGAAGATATGGTATGATTGAGAAAGGTCCTTTAGAGTTTGAAAAAGGTTACATGGGTAAATAAAACAGATGACTTAATGTACCTGGAGCCCACGCCTCCATTTGTTGACCTATGACTACATTTTACCACATACACTGCCCATATTTGGTAGTCTGTTGTTTGGGAATGAAGCATTGACAAGTTGAAGAGCTTTTTAAAGTCTCCTCAATGACTATCCACCTTTGGGACCTGCACCTATATAAAAAAATTAGAGCTCTCTTTTGTGAGTTGGCAGAATGGGAATAGTCCCTTTAATGGGACACTTGATCAGGTTCCTCTGCTCTATACAAATGGCACAAATTCAATTTTTATAACATGGTGTAATACTTTGTTTCCCCTGTGGTGGTGCTGCAGGGAAAGTGAACTCTTGCTGGTTGGTTCCTCTGTAGATTACTACTGATTGATGGGATTCCAGTGATTCGCTTATTTTGTGGGGAAACCTTTCAACAAAAAATTGATTGTCTGATTCAAACGAAAAACTTAAAGAACACCTATCACCACCTCCAACAAATCCAGCTTGTTACATCGTTTAATAGACCTTGCTCTATTTTTTTTGGCACAGCCCTTGAAGGTGTTAGACCAAGTATTGTTGATATCCCCTATCCACAAGTCCATCTGCTGCTTTATTCATTTATTGAGAATGGGACCCTGGTTCTCGTGAATGTTAAGGGGTCCGTAGTCTTGGGGGTCCAAATGTTTAGATTGTTAACTTATATCCTGGGGATAGGTGATAAGAGTAATACTTGGTACAACCCCTTTAATGTTAGTCATTTGTAATGATTTTAGAAATCTTGGAAGAGAAAATATGTGAAATCCCATAAAGGGATTGTATTTCCCCGAACCCTCCAGTACATAAACTTCTGGTTTTCGAATAATTTGCCTTTTGCAAGATATTTGGAATTCTTTTCAGGCCTCTGATCTCTACGTGAACATGAATCACTGTATACAGAGCTTGGCCTGAAGCACCACAGATTTATGGTTTTCATTAGAAAAGTTATTAGTATTAAATAAGTTTGCGTCTCAAAGAAACAAAATAAAGTCCTGCAAGAAAATATGTAATTGCTAAGTTTACTTAGTATGACCTAACTTTAAAGCAAGGCCTGTGATTAAATACCAGATTTTAATAACTTTTAAACCATCTAAATGCTTCAGCCTTCAGAGCTGAACTTCGGCATTTACTGTAGAAGTTTTGATCCGAGAACTGATATCTGTTTTTGCATTTTAATGACTATGACGTTAGATTTTGCAGAGCAATATATTTGGGAAAAACCAACACAGCAATGCTTTTTTTCCCTAATGATTACTTTTGTTTGATGTTCCTAATTACATTACTACTGCATCAGGTATACGTGTCTGTATACCATAGACAGCTGTGTGATAAAATCAGTACTGTCTAGCACTGTCTGTTTTGAGTAACGTTAGGGGTTGCAAGTTGATGGACTTCCCCCCATGTCTATTTTTTTTAATCTTTCAAAACATACAAACAAAATACAAACAGATAAACACAAAGTAAGGCTACATTCCCACTGCCATGAGCCAGCCGCACCCTCGCCCTTCTCCATAGGAACATATGGGCTACGGCGCCGTAATAGGGGAAAAGATAGGACATGTCCTATCTTTTCCCGGGCTACGGAGCGGTACGGTGCCGCACATGTGCTGCACCGTACCGCTCCCGTAGGGCGCCGTGAGCCCATAGAAGTGTATGGGGGACGTATATCGGCTGCATATACGTCGGCCGCATATACGTCCCCCATACTGTAGTGTGAATGTAGCCTTATAAGGCTTAGCACACACAGTGCAAACTGCTTGCGCAGGTATGTAAGAAGTGCCTGCGCGGCTGCGCTGTCCTTCACGCGACACAATTTCCTGCACTGAAGGGGGCGCTCCGGTGCTCAGTCGGACCATGCACCAGATTTATCATGCAATATCTGACAGAATTGTGTTGCATGCTCTATGTTAAAGGTGCTCCAAAAAAAGTGGTGCACTCTGTCAGGGCAGTGCAGGGGGTGGCAGATTCACGAAGAATGGCCAAATAAAGATGGCAAATTAAAAGATCCTTCATAGACATCAAGGGAATATCAGATATTATAGACACATTGGTGAACATGTTTAAACACTATATAAAAATCTGCTTAGGGAAGGGTTTTATATAAAACATGGGGGGGGGTTCCATCTATTTGCAACCCCTACTACAACCAAAAGTAGATAGTTGTAAATAGTTTCTTTGCATATGGATGTGTACTACTGCATTTGGTGACCAGAATGGGGACGAGCTGGATGCCGTAGGAAAGTGAGAAGAGGACTACACCTTACGTCTATCCCGTAACTACATCCGGTGAGAGCATCACCTTTTTTCCTTTCTGAAACCACTCTTGACCAATTTATAAGTCCCTAACATGGACAAAACCAATTCACATAGTGTAATACTCCATAGTAATCCACGCTCAAACGCACTCTGGTCACTAAACAGATAAACCACGTTTCCAAACTCTTTTACCATGGAAGTCAAGTACCCGATAACGTCCCGTAACACTCTGCATGGAGGTCTTCATAACAAGTTTTTATGTCAAGTTCATTTTAATAAACATGATAAATTATCATGAACCAATTAAAAAAAAAAAAAATAACTGTCTAGTTTCAAGCCTCAAACTGATACTTGAAGGTCCTGAATTTGGTGGATTCTGCTTTCCATGAAATCTTTTTTGGGCCCTCAGACCCCCATCTAACATCAGGAGGAGATAAGGATCAAGCAAGATGGAATAAAACTGGATGATTATTTTCTACTTCGGAGATAAGCAATGGTCGTAGGTGTTTGGCCGCGGCCTTCTTCATTTCTTACAAATGCAAATGTTGCAGAGACGCCATCGATTTGTAAAAGGGAGTCAGCAAACACAGGAATAGCGAGGGTTGGGGATGATTACTTTCTTAAAGAGAACCTACCTCTACTAAGGTAGATCCGGCTGTAGGTGCATCTAACGAATGTAAGTATAGACCTTTTTAGGGCTAATCCTTTACTCCCCTCTATCTTTTCTAATCTTTAATCAGGGTATTATGCAAATTTTCTTAAGAGGCTACTGGGGTGTGGAGTAGCCGGAGCTGAGGCTACACGGTGAGGCAACTCCATGCCCCAGTAGCCTCTTTACTCCTCCTACCCAGACATCTTCAGCGCGCAGCTATGAGGAGCTCCGCACACTGGACCGTGAAGCCGGAGTTCTGCACATGTGCAGTAATTCTGGCTTTTGGAGCCAAGATCGCGCAGCCGCTGGCCTGTGTTCAGGTAAGTCATAATCAACATCTGTAGGGGGTATTCCTAATGAGCTCATGCTGTTATCCTAATAGATTACACAGTGCTAGGTCCTTGGGGGTACTTGGAAGTAATTTGTTCCTGCAGGGGGTACTTAGGCCTGGTAATGGTAAAGACCTCTGTTCTATCAGCAGGCATTATATCTTCCAGCCCTGTAATGATTACATTGTCTGAATTATTGAAGTCTTCCATAGATTCTAATAGTTGTAAATTCAACTACGCAGACAAAAGTATAAGGAGTTACCGTAAATCATAGATGTCTACAGATTCTCATTCTACAAAACCAGGAAATACTTGAATGAATTTGAACCATTCGGATGTACGACCTATTCCTAATACTGCACATCCTCCCATAGTCTTACATTTCCTTTAACATGTAGACAATCAATACTGAAGAAATGTTGCCAGGATTTTACTGGATTGAATCTCCCAATTGACTGACAAATGACTCCATTGTACAAGGAGGTACTGCTAATCCAAATATATTCTAATCCTTTATTAGCTGTTCAAGAGGGTTTCTAACTTTACAAAACCCAGTTAATGTTTGTTGTATTTATGGGGCCATAAAAAATAAAAATTCTGGCAGTCACATTTTAATTATTAATTATATTATAATTAATATTATTCTTTTCTTAAACACAGCTTTATGGGGCTTTATTTTTGGCAGAAAGGGTTATACTTTATGTTGGTGCAGAAGTTTCGTTCTATATACATTGCAAATGATGCTAAAGTTTTTATTATTTTAAAAATTTTTGAATAAAAGTATAAAATTTAATACAAAAAAAAAATCTAATTGTCTAAGATGACCATAAAGAATGCTAGTAATTTATTTGTATAAGTTGTCATTGTAACAATACAGACAGTTCCCGGGTTACATACAAGATAGGGTCCGGAGGTTTGTTTCTTAAGTTGAATTTGTATTCAAGTCGAAACTGTATATTTTATAATTGTAGTTCCAGGCAAAAAAATTTTTTGCCCCAGAGACAATTGGAGTTTCAAATTGGACCAAGGATTATCAATAAAGCTTCATTACAGACACCTTACAGCTGATCATTGCAGTCTGGGACTAAAGTAACATTCAGAGAGCTTCACCAGAGGTCACAGTGGGCAGAGGCGTCCGTCTGTAACTATGGGTTGTCTGTAAGTCGGGTGACCTTAAGTAGGGGACCGCCTGTATGTGTAAAGGTTATACAGGTCTGTGTGGTTACTATTATTATTATTATAACTGTTGTTGTTATAAATAATACATTTATAAAATTATATAATTTTTTTTATACAATATATATATATATATATATATACACAGAACTCCACTGAGATGAATTTCTTCACAGATACTTTTTCTCAGGCTCCTGTAATAGTCGCCTGTTATCTCGTCTCCCTCACTTTGTAGTGGACGCGGCTATAATTGCCTGTTCCCCGGACGATAGTTGATAGTCTCACAGTTACAGATTACACAGCTCATGCACATTAGTAAAATGTTGGTAAGTAGTCTCTATCAGTGGGGTTATTGATAGAAAGTCTCTGCCATTGGGCTCAGATTTCTCCAGTTCTATGAACCTCCAGAAATCTCAATACACATGACAATTATGTTGAACAAAACCCTTCAGTCAACCCAGCACCGAAAATCTGTCACCAGCTCTTACACCACTCAATTACTACATGTAGGGTATGAAATGTACTTTCTAGAATTCACACTTATGTAAAATATGTTTTCCTATAAAAAGATATCTACATGCATATGAGCTGAGAAAAGTCACTTTTTGTCATAAATGAGTAACACTGAAAGGTTGGAGGGGGGCATCACTGCAGATGCATTTATCTAGCAGCTATTGAAGGTAAGAAACTCATCTTTCAGATAACATCAGACTTGTGGTTCTGAGAGCTACAGAATCAGAGATGCAGATGGTTATGGTGTCATATTAAAGGTAAGAATCTCATCTTTCAGATCACACCAGACTTGTGGTTCTGAGAGCTACAGAACCAGAGATACAAATGGTTATGGTGTCATATTAAATGTATCTCTGGTTCTGTAGCTCTCAGAACCACAAGTCTGGTGTGATCTGAAAGATGAGATTCTTACCTTTAATATGACACCATAACCATTTGTAAGAATCTCATCTTTCAGATCACACCAGACTTGTGGTTCTGAGAGCTACAGAACCAGAGATACATTTAATATGACACCATAACCATTTGTAAGAATCTCATCTTTCAGATCACACCAGGCTTGTGGTTCTGAGAGCTACAGAACCAGATATACAGATGGTTATGGTGTCATATTAAAGGTAAGAATCTCATCTTTCATATCACATCAAGCTTCTGGTTCTGAGAGCAACAGAACCAAAGATACAGATGGCTAACTAAGGAATTCACAGATATCATTGCTTTATTTAGGCTCTTTATCTGCAGCGCCCAACTATGTCTTTCCCCGTCTACATTTCTAGTTCTTTAGCACACAGAACCACAAGCCTGCTATGATTTTAAATATGAGATTCTGCCATTTGATATGACACAAGAACCATGATTTTAGCTACTATAAAGCCCAAGATAGGGTCACCTGAAGTGAAGCTGCCTCCCCAAGCCTCTCAGCATGACTCATCTTAGGAATAAATACTCATTATTGCATGTGATTTTGGAGAATTTTTTTTCTAGGTTAATAGACAAGTAAAAGAGGGGAAAGGAAAAAGGACAGTTCATACCCTACCTGAGGCGGTTGGTAGTTTACTGGGGTAAAACCTGGTTAAAGTATCCCTTAGGCTACATTCACATTAACGTGTGCCCGCTGTACCATAGCATGGCGGGCACACGTCAGCGGTGGGGAGATGAGGACTCACCCCTGCACTCACCCCTCCCATCTCCACTCCCCTGTTTTTGGCCCATTTCTGCAAACGGTCGTGGGCATGTGACCCAAATCTGTCTAGTCTAAAAAATTTGGGCACATTAGCATTAGTTTTGGTGCAACTCAGACCAGCCACATTCTTATAGAGCTGAGCTCTAAAAAAAACTTTTAAAAGTAAATTTAAATGGAAAAAAATCCAGTTCTATGAATTTACAGTAAAATGTATAACACGATACAATAGGAGGAAGAGTATCTGATTTGAAAACCAAGGTCATAAATTCTACCGAACTCACGTGCATTTTCTTAACCGTATAATTCATAGACTCTCGAAATTGTTACTGACAAGAGAAAAAAATCAATACTTCCCACATCTTCCAGTTTACACCCCAGTACAATGATGAAGTGCACACTGCTGACTTACAGAAAAATCACACCTATACCCCCTGAAGCATTGTGTACAGGAATGTATAACCTTGGCCACTCGTCTCAGCACCGGCCTTATTCATTGTTATAACCTGAATACAGAAAATGTTGGCCATACATCTCGGGTTAGAATACTGTGTATTCTACTGTCATCAAAAGTGAAGGCAGCACAGAGTATTTAAGCACCACTTGCCATTGTGAATTCACAATAATGTGATTAAATGTCAAGGCTGGGTAAGCAAATTTAGATAAACTATAATAATATAAAAATAGAATCTAGAAACCTTACATTATATTCTCAGGTATCTTTATGTGTTCCACATAAAATAATAATGTTGGATTGTGAAGTTTTTCTGTTACTGTTTTTAGACAGGAATTGACAATGGGGTGTTACCAGTTTATCCCTGCTTAGCCCTAATCGGACAAGGGCCAACTGTGAAAGGACACACCCACAGCTGGTAACACCCAGATGTCAGTTTATTACATTTCTAACAAAAGTTGAGTTTTCAGAAAAAAATTCACAGAATTGTTATTTGATGGGAAACACAAATATATGTCAGGAAAGCCGGTCAATTTTAAAGGGATTTTCCAACCCCCAAATATTAATAGCCTATCCATAGAATAGGTTAGTATCATGATATTGGGAGGCCTGGTGCCATGGCTTCTATACACTCAACTAAGCCAGGAATGGTGCCATCTGATGTGCAGTGGCCATTCAGGCTTATTACAGTTCCATAATCACTAGCAGGTCTCATATAAAAAGCCATTATGATGTTGGGGTTGAAAATCTCTTTAAAGAAGACCTGTCACCAGATTTTAACCCTTCATACCAATGTACCTGCTAGTAAATGGTTAAAAGTCTTCTCCATATCACCTAAAATTATTATTATCTGCCACTGAGGCACTGTACCTTAGTTACACCCATTTTCTGATATGCAATTGAGTAGAGAATAGTCAACTTCTGAATAGAAGAGTCAAATTTTCTCCAGGCTGCCAATGAACCACGCCTCCTTCTTTTGATTGACAGCTCAATGTCTCTTCAAATTTTGGTCTGTGCAAACAGGAAGTCCTCTCCCTGTCCTTACCAGAATGCTGTTCCTCTCACTGTATGCTGAATTTACAAATGAGCACTGTGAGGCAAACTGCAAATCTTGTCCCTATTTCATGCACCCTGCGATGGGTGGGGCCAAATGCAAGTGGGTGTAGCCATAAGTCAGCAGGCGGAGCCAACATAGAATAAGGCAGAAAAAGTTTTGGGAATTATTTTAAGAGTGGGAGGAGCTAGATTTAAGCTGGGATGCCTACACTACACTTTTCAACAAAGGCACAGTGGGGGTTAAGTAAGCGTTACTGTGCCTGTTCCCTTTAAGCATCAGCTGTGCCCAAAGAATAATAAATAACCCAACAGAGACCCTATTTTTGATGTATACAAGTATTTAGTTCAGGGTGTTGGTAAATGTTACTTTACAACTAAACTTTTTCTGCAATCAACCGACTTCTCAGAAATACCTTTAGCTCACAACACTTGCCATAAAAACCTCTCACCGCGACGAAGCGTCTGCCGGTGCGCAGTCACCATACCAGAAAGAATTAGAGAGAACAGGCTGATTTATGGGAGCCTAGATGTAAGAGACTTGTGTGTACATGGGTTATCATGTGAAAGGACAAGGTAACATTGCTACTGAATAAAGATTAGGGAAGTGAAGGGAAAAGCAATCATAAAAAAAAAATTTCCTAAAAATTTTTCCTAGAAAGATTTCTAAGTTGACAATCCAATAACTCCTGGCTGGACTCCTAGGAAACAGTGAAAGTCCTGTTACCCCGCCCACACAGAGTGATTGACAGCCTTCTGTTACAATCACTGTGTGTGGTAGTAGAAAATGTAGTGCCCTATAACAGAGGAGCATTGAATTTTGGACATTTGTGAATATTTGAATATTTCCCCTATTTAAACTCAGCACTTCTTACTTTATTTTGCATCAAGGGTTAAATTGCATTAATCTAAAGTGTTTTGTTATAGACATTCTTTTTATTATTACTGTATCTGTATAGAGTAGTAGAAAGGGTAGAAAGGGTTAATGAACATTGAGAGACACTACTGTCTCCACAAATTGTTTTGTAGAAGAATGGCAGACTTGTTTACCAGACAAGCAGAAAGCCTTTAGAATGACAGGCGATGTCTGGAAATTGTTTACTATTTTAGAAACTTGCTGCCAAAGAATATTATGCAGACTCAATGTGTGTCTAGTGGAAAATGCTTTATCACAGATTTTGTGCTAGAATCCTCTGCTGGTGGAAAGTATATAAGGAGAATGCTCCCAGTCCTTAGTGTCTTGCAGCTAGGGAGCAATGTTTGGAGGAGAAGACTGTCAGTCTACCTGAGCAACCACAAGAAGAAGCGGGGATACTCTGCCATCGACCCTGGGTTCATAGCCTGTGACCAGGGTACCAGCCTTCTGAGAAAGAGAAGGTCATGTAGCTCGGACCTTTCCTCAAAATTAATCCTTCTTCTGCCAGGGAGGAGATTTGAAAAGTAGGAGATTGAAGAGTGCTTTCTGAAGAGACTCTCTGGACTTATTTCCCATTGTGGTGCAAAGCATTGGGCCACCCCTAACTTGAGCACTGCAACTCTCACTATCAATCACTGTGTGTGGGCAGAGTAATCAGGACTCTCAATGTCAATCACTGTGTGTGGGAGGAGTAATCAGGACTCTCACTATCAATCACTGTGTGTGGACGGGGTAATCAGGACTCTCACTGTCAATCACTGTGTGTGGGTAGAGTAATCAGGACTCTCACTGTCAATCACTGTGTGTGGGCGGGGAAATTAAGACTCTCACTTTCAATCACTGTGTATGGACGGGGTAATCAGGACCCTCACTGTCAATCACTGTGTATGGACGGGGTAATCAGGACTCTCACTGTCAATCACTGTGTGTGGGTAGAGTAATCAGGACTCTCACTGTCAATCACTGTGTGTGGGTGGGGTAATCAGGACTCTCACTGTCAATCACTGTGTGTGGACGGGGTAATCAGGACTCTCACTATCAATCACTGTGTGTGGGAGGAGTAATCAGGACTCTCACTGTCAATCACTGTGTGTGGGCAGGGGAATCATGACCCTCACTGTCAATCACTGTGTGTGGGTGGGGTAATCAGGACTCTCACTGTCAATCACTGTGTGTGGACGGGGTAATCAGGACTCTCACTATCAATCACTGTGTGTGGGAGGAGTAATCAGGACTCTCACTGTCAATCACTGTGTGTGGACGGGGTAATCAGGACTCTCACTGTCAATCACTGTGTGTGGGTGGGGTAATCAGGACTCTCACTGTCAATCACTGTGTGTGGGCGGAGTAATCAGGACTCTCACTGTCAATCACTGTGTGTGGGTGGGGCAATCAGGACTCTCACTGTCAGTCACTGTGTGTGGTTGAGATAATTGGGACTCTCACTGCAAATCACTGTGTATGGGTAGAGTAATCCAACAGCTCCATTCTCTGTTTAGTGGTTGAACTGTTTTACTGCAGCTCAATTCCATTACAATTGAATAAGAAATTGACTGAAGTTGCTTAGGTTGGCCACTACACAGAGAAAGGAGCTGTTTCTTCCAGCTTGGTTCTCTATATTTATCAACTTAAATGTTGGATCTTATATTGATGCCATGTTACGTATAAAAAACCCATGTCCAGTTTTATGGTTAATATCTTACAAAATACATCAGAAATGAACTGCAGACAAGTTATTTGTCCTTGCCTCATTGCTACATGACAGGAGGTGATACAAGTTCTATCATCATAGTCCTGTCATTCCCTGCACTGTCACTGCGGTGGGTCATGTCTGAAGGTCACCGTACAAAAATCAGGACAAAAGGTCTTGCATTACACGGGAGAAACGATGCTCCTTCTAAAATACAGTTATTGATTTGTGCTCCAGTCTATTACAATCTTCTTTTCTATTTCCCTCACTATGAAATGGATGTTCTACAAATACATTTCCAATTTTCAAGTGTGGTTATTTCATGTGCAGGATGTATACTCTGCTCACAGCTCTCACAGAGAGGAATTGTCTGAAAAGTTTCTCTGTCGCAAAAATTGGTTACTTATTAACTTTTTGGATGGTCAAAGAAAGACACTTCATGCTGCCCAGGTCCATTTTTTACAGTAATGGGTAATACACTTGCAATGATATCAGCCACTTTGCTAGTACTTTGCAATCATATATGGACATACCCTTAAAGGGATTGTGAAGGGGAGGAGATAAGCTGTGACATCATCTATTGTCAGTAGTGATGTAATGATGGGTCAGTGTTATCTATATAGAGGTCATTGTACAGGGAGGAGGAGGAGATAAGCTGTGACATCATCTATTGTCAGTAGTGATGTAATAATGGGTCAGTGTTATCTATATAGTGGTCATTGTACAGGGAGTAGGAGGAGATAAGCTGTGACATCATCTATTGTCAGTAGTGATGTAATGATGGGTCAGTGTTATCTATATAGTGGTCATTGTACAGGGAGTAGGAGGAGATAAGCTGTGACATCATCTATTGTCAGTAGTGATGTAATGATGGGTCAGTGTTATCTATATAGAGGTCATTGTACAGGGAGGAGGAGGAGATAAGCTGTGACATCATTTATTGTCAGTAGTGATGTAATGATGGGTCAGTGTTATCTATATAGAGGTCATTGTACAGGGAGGGGGAGGGGATAAGCTGTGACATCATCTATTGTCAGTAGTGATGTAATGATGGGTCAGTGTTATCTATATAGAGGTCATTGTACAGGGTGGGGGAGGAGATAAGCTGTGACATCATCTATTGTCAGTAGTGATGTAATGATGGGTCAGTGTTATCTATATAGAGGTCATTGTACAGGGAGAGGGGAGGAGATAAGCTGTGACATCATCTATTGTCAGTAGTGATGTAATGATGGGTCAGTGTTATCTATATAGAGGTCATTGTACAGGGAGAGGGGAGGAGATAAGCTGTGACATCATCTATTGTCAGTAGTGATGTAATGATGGGTCAGTGTTATCTATATAGAGGTCATTGTACAGAGAGGAGGAGATAAGCTGTGACATCACCTATTGTCAGTAGTGATGTAATGATGGGTCAGTGTTATCTATATAGAGGTCATTGTACAGGGTGGGGGAGGAGATAAGCTGTGACATCATCTATTGTCAGTAGTGATGTAATGATGGGTCAGTGTTATCTATATAGAGGTCATTGTACAGGGAGAGGGGAGGAGATAAGCTGTGACATCATCTATTGTCAGTAGTGATGTAATGATGGGTCAGTGTTATCTATATAGAGGTCATTGTACAGGGAGAGGGGAGGAGATAAGCTGTGACATCATCTATTGTCAGTAGTGATGTAATGATGGGTCAGTGTTATCTATATAGAGGTCATTGTACAGAGAGGAGGAGATAAGCTGTGACATCATCTGTTGTAATGTACAAATGGTATTTCTAGATGTTTTGTCTTCTATTGTATTCCTGTCTGTGATGGAAATAAGGTGACTGCTGTAGAAAACCCTACAGAAATAGCAGCTTTCATTCTATTACTAAGCCTAGTGGCAAAAATGAGAATTACAAAATAGAAAAATCTTCAAACATTTCTAAAAAAAATGCAAAAATCATATGCAATGCCTAACAATTGCCAGTTTTGCCCCTCCTTTTGTGCTCCACACTATGTCAGGTCGGACCTGGTGTTGATTCCAACTCCAGTCCATGAGTTCTGTGCCAGAATTACTAAGAAGTTGGAACCTCTAAGCAATCCCAGCAGGTTGCACACCATGTGCTCCAGTCTTCATACACTCGCCCATTGTTTTTATCATTTGTATCTTTGCTATGACCTCATTTTATTAGAAAGAAAAACAAAAAATGTGCTCTGTCATGAGACAAAAGAACATCATAAAAACACAAGTCTACTAACTGAACTATGTATACAAGCGGTCCCCTACTTAAGGACACACGACTTACAGATGACCCCTAGCTACTGTGACCTCTGGTGACCTCTCTGGATGTTACTTTAGTCCCAGGCTATAGGGTGTCTGTAATGAAGATTTATTGATAATCCCTGGTCCCAGTACAGCAAAAAAATTTGAAACTACAATTGTCACTGGGGCAAAAAAAAAAAAAAAATGTTGTCTGGTTCTACAATTATAAAATATACAGTTTCAACTTGCATACAAATTCAACTTAAGAACAAACCTATGGACCCTTTCTTGCCTGTAGTGGAAAAAGCAGGATTTGTAGGATTCTCACCTACGTTCCCCAGCTACCAATAAAATTTCTAGAAAGAAAATATAAAAGAAATTAAAAAAAATATTTATGTAAATATCCTGATTTATAAGGAGACATATAGAGGCAGATTTATCAAGCAGTCTGAAAGTCAGAATATTTCCAGTTGCCCATGGCAACCAATCACAGCTCAGCTTTCATTTCACCAGTGCTCATGAATATTTTAAAGGGGAGCGGTGGTTGCCATGGGCAATTGGAAATATTCTGACTTTCAGACTGCTTGATAAATCTGCCCCATAGTTTGCTTTGTTATTCTCTTCAGTAATAGAGTGGAGTGAATGACTTTCACTTTAGAGGGAAATGGGCAATTTTGGAAATCAATAGGAGCCCATAGATTACATTGGAGAGAATGTAATGAACTTTCCTCTCCTACAGCACAAACGCTTTCCCTCTAGTGCAGATGAGACCCCCTCCCGCTTCTGTGATAAGCTAAGGGCTCCCCTGCTATCCTAAAGGGCTACTGCAATTATAATAAAGGTTGCTACATCTTACCCTATACATATGGATCCGATATATACACCGAGCGCAGCTATTGCCCTGTATAAAGGCTAAGTAGAAACATGTCTAACAGCGGAGGTATAACCATCACACGCAGAACACTAAAAATCAAGATCATATGTCGCTTGTTATGTAACAAAATGGAAATGAACATAAAATATAGAAATATACCATAAATTTCCACTGAAATATTCTATCCATGTATTTTTTCTATTAAAACTTTGAGTTTTTTTGTCATTATCTCCTCCTGGGTTTGTAAAGACAAAAATGCCAAAATACATGCGGAATGTTGTGATTGTAGGAATGTCGCGCACATTCCAGCCCCGGAGCTTGTAATGTACATGTGAACCAAGGTTACAATGTATCCAAACCACACTGACAAGTTTACTGGCTGAGGGGGCTGTTATGCAATGCTGAATCATAGGAAAGTAAAGGAAGCGATTGTATAAAAGTATTAGAGGGACATTAGCATAAAACACAGCAAGGACCAGAATGCATGGCATCAAATACACACAATGGGGGAGATTTATCATTAAGTTTCGGAGGTCAAACTGTTCTAGTTACCCATGAAAACCAATCAGAGCTCAGCTTTAATTTTATAAACAGCTGTGGGAAAATGAAAGCTGAGCTCTGATTGGCTGCCATGGGTAACTAGAACCGTTCTGTTCTCAGAGATTTATGATAAATCTCCCCCAATGTATGTATAAAGCTGGAAGATTACTGCATATCAGTCGGAAGATTTTCTTAAAGGGACACTACACCTAAATCTAACCAAGCTGCACTGATCTCAAATCACTTGCTTGTTCTTCATAGTTGTTCTGGGATAACAAATAAGTTAAAGGGATATTCCCATTTCAGCCAATAAATGTTATTCTTTCTATAATGAAAAGTTATATAACTATCCAATATACTTTCTGTATCAATTCCTCACAAATTTTCTAGATCTCTGCTTGCTGTCCTGCTATAGAAAGCTTCTATGTGGATAGAAATCTGTCCATGGTCACACAGGTGCACGGCTCGTTATATCACACAGCTCTGATTACTCTATGTGATATAACGAGCGGTGCACCTGTGTGACCATGGGCAGATTTCTGTCCACTGGAAGTAAACATAGAAGCTTTCTATAGCAGGACAGAAAACAGGGAGGAATTGATACAGAAAGTATTTTGGAAAATTGTATAATTTTTCATTTTACAAACAAAAATTTTGGCAAAATGGGAATACCTCTTTAAATGATGGATCTGGGATCAATCTCTGGTCTGGGTGTTTCTTATGGAGATGCAGATCACTTGATTTCACTACAGCAGCCTGTTAGGCCCAAAAAATTTAGATCAACATATTAAGCACTCAAAGCACTCAAAATTGAACTTTTCCACCAAAAATTTTTGATATGTAACATTGGTCCTTGGAAACATACATTGAGATAGGACGCCCTGCTGGTCAGTAGTTTATGCTACTTAACTTTTATGTGCCCTGTGTGTGTTTTTTCACTAAATATTTTGATTATTAGTTTCAATATTTGTTGAGTGACAAATATGTCATTTGTTACATTTGTATCAATGGGAATATTGGAATTATTATATTGTCTCCTGTTCAGGCTTGAACAACAATAACGGAGAAAACTTTCTATCTGCTTTTATTCTCCCGTTTTCCTGTACTACATGTGCAGGACATTGGCAGCTCCTTCCAAGGTTTACAATGTCAATCAATAAAATGATGACATTCTTCTGGTCAGGGAGAAGAACAAAGGTCCTTCTCTCCCTGTGAGTTTATTAGTTTGAGGTTCTTTTTCATAACTTTTGTGTGGTTGTATATTAACTTCTATAGGATTGTGCTTAAAGATAAGTCCCATAGAGTAAATGAGAAGAGTAAAGAAATTCCTGAGCTCAGCTCTGGTGGAGAATGAATAGTCTGATAATCCCAACTTCTCATAACTCTGATCTATAAGAGCGTCGACTAGACAGGAGACAGAGCGCAGCATCCTACACACAAAGTACAGATCTAGCAGATGGAATAGGAATGATCTGCTGTTCCGCTCTTAAAGGATGAAAGACTGTATGCAAATGAGCCTGAGGGGCTCCAGGTTCCATTAACACCTATGTAGCCTGGAGCCCCTCAGGATAATTTGCATAAATCCACCATCTTGGTGGTAGATGCTTTTTAAAGGGAGCCTCCAGCTTTTAACACCTTACTGTTTTCTACTTTCAAAAATTAATATGTCTCCTGCAGGAAAAGTTATAGACTTCATCCAGCGGTGTCAGGGAACTGCAGCTCAGATCCAATTTAGTAGCAGTTTGGTAGTCATTCAACTGCAGACCCAAAACAATAGATCCTTCTAAATGGGTTCCGGTACCAGAACTGCTATGCAAAACATGATCCTTCACTGATCACATGCCGATGACCTACATTTACTACTATAGAGAGTAAGACTAGCCCTTTTAAAGGGGGTTTCCAGGACTATAAGTATGTATGACCTGACACATGGAACACCTTAGTTTACCCATCTATAGGGGGCCTTATCCGTAAAACCCCTATATATCACCTCTTTGAAGACTGTATGGTCAGCATACCAGGCACCCTGTACATTGCATACAGTTTATAGTGGCTATGCTTGGTATTGCAACTCAGCCTCAATGACTTGAATAGGACTAGGCTGCAAACAGACCATACAACCAAAGATCATGACATCACAGTCCTGTAAAATATAAGCAGTACTAGTGGAGTCCTCACTTAAACAAAGGATCAAGAAGAACTGAGCAACTTATATATTGAAAGATATAACAATCCTTACAGCTTCATCTAGGGGTCCAGTAGGTGGTCGTGTCAGTGACTAATAGCGATCTATGTGTCCACAAACAGGAATAAGTCAATCATTGTAACATTAAAAATACAGTTTCAATGTGACAAGTTGCCTTTAAATGTTTACTTAAAGGGCTTTTTCTGATTTCCCCTGCAAGGGTAGACTGTGAAATCTGCAATCTTCCAGCATCTTCTTCTTTTTGATTGCTGAACTTGATGCTTTGCTGTTCCCGTTACTCCTATAGACTTGAATATAAACTACAGTCTATTCCTCATATCCCAGGATGTAGTATTCCAAGGAGAACCGTTCTTGCTATAGGTAGTACCCCCCCCCCCCAAAAAAAAAAAGATCCCCATAGTGGTTCCTCTTCATTAAATACTGGTTATATCCCTATCCTGCCATGTCAGACCTATGGTAACAGTAGAGACCTCACATTCCTATACGCTCCATCTATCAGTTCTATACGCTCTGGGATTAGTCATTGCTCGGACAGCTGATCCGACTTAATAAAAGCCATACAACTAAGATAACATCTAGCAGAAGCAGAAGCCATAGACCCAGAGCCAGACCTGGACCTGTCAATCACTGGAGCTGGGGCTGTCAGTGGGATCCTATGTAAAGAATTGTATCAAAAACTAGACCCACTGGATAGTAACACAATAACATTCCCAAAGAACAACATGTTTCCTAAGAAGAACGGATCATTGGAAGCGAGGAGGATTCTAAACTGCGAATGGCATCAACATCAATGGGAAAATGTCATAAATGGCTCCACCAGCTGCCAAATATGACATATTACTATTACACAATCCCAGAAATAATGAAAAAATACAATACAAATAATCAATAATATAATGTATAAAAAATTCAGGAGCAAAAATATCAAAATATTATAATAGCCAAAAATCTAAACCAAAATACAACAAAAATGTATTATATTGTTATATTTTTTTAAAAATTAAATAATTAAAAATCAGGAAAAAGAAAGGAAAGGAAGAAGTCACCGGAGATTGGAAGTTAATGTGAGTGTCTATATATACATAGGTGTCTGTATACAGTGTATACTGTTATATATACCATCTAAGTGTGTGACCTAAAGGAACAGACATTGAATCTGCAGGTAAGGTTTATAGGACAGCAGGGCTAAGTGCAGGAGAGAGGTCACATGTCAGGAAGTGGCTCTATAAAGATGTTCTGCAGCAGCAATATAACTAGTACAGCATGGGGGTCACACTAGGTTGCAGTATATAAGTTAGACGATACTGATATAAAGATTTGGGCAATGAATAAGCCCCCTGTATGTCTCTGGGGAGCAGGAAACTTACTTTTAGTACTTACCCCGTGTAGGTAGATGGTTGTGCTGAGGTTATGTCTTCATGGTGGGGGGCTGGCACCTGTTCCCGGCACCTCTGCCCATCCAGGTGCCCTTCTGAGAGGCGATCAGATGTGTGCACCCTCTTCTACAGTAAGTGACGCCTGTAGGTCCCTCCTCCTGTAACACCTAGGACCTGGATGTCACCTCCTCTGCCCAGCCCTCTCCTGCTAGGAGTGCCGCACTTGCTGACGTGCTTATGTTGCAATGCACACAGGTGACATCACCGCGGCGAGAGGTCTCCAGCCCATGTGCTGCCCGCACTGCTAACTCCTGGCGACTACTCCGCACTGAGCCGCCGCCGCCTCTGCTGCCTCTACACTGAGCACTACCGTAATGTCCCGAGTATACGGGCACCACGCTCATACCTGTGTGCAGGAATCCGGGAGAGTTCACACTGTGCGGCGGATGACTGAAGACGATCTGTATAACCAGGGCGATATTTATATCTAATAGCAGAACATCTACAGAAATACACCCAGATGGAAGATCTGATATCACAGCAGAGAACAGAGAGAGATGTGACATCACAGGAAAAAGAGGACATGTATAATATATCATTACCATATCTATGTCATATCTGTCCCTCCCTGCTGTCATCCATCCGTGTTATCTGCACATTGGCAGATCTCTCCATCTATTCATATATATATATATATATATATATATATATTATGAATATATATAGCTGTATTGCTCTGTCTATGATATATCTATCTCTTTCTTTATATCTATTACTATAGATATATTATATCTATCTATTTATATGTATCTATTTGTCGAACTATTATCTATCTATGGATATATCTATTTCTATCTATTTTAGGCGCAGTTTAGGTGCAATGTTAGATTTGGGCTCTTACATGTGATCCTCCTACAAGCTCCTCTCTGCTTCTCCCACACCCCAGCATGAGAATGACCCTCACAGCAGCACCCAGGTGTGTGACACCCTACACCCAGTGATCTCCTCAGCAGTGGCTACTCCTGGAGGGGATCCCCCAGTGCTGATCTCCTGCTGCACCCCTGTAATACTGCCCAGTATCCTCCTCAGACACCAGTGTGGTCATCCTGCTACACGGGGACACTTCTCTGTCCTGTCTGCAGCTCCCGCACACTTCTCTTCTATCCTGCTACACGGGGACACTTCTCTGTCCTGTCTGCAGCTCCCACACACTTCTATTCTATCCTGCAACACGGAACACTTCTCTGTCCTGTCTGCAGCTCCCACACACTTCTCTTCTATCCTGCTACACGGGAACACTTCTCTGTCCTGTCTGCAGCTCCCGCACACTTCTCTTCTATCCTGCTACACGGGGACACTTCTCTGTCCTGTCTGCAGCTCCCACACACTTCTATTCTATCCTGCAACACGGAACACTTCTCTGTCCTGTCTGCAGCTCCCACACACTTCTCTTCTATCCTGCTACACGGGACACTTCTCTGTCCTGTCTGCAGCTCCCGCACACTTCTCTTCTATCCTGCTACAAGGGGACACTCCTCTGTCCTGTCTGCAGCCTCTCACACACTTCTCTTGTATCCTGCTCTGAGCTGCTGCTTTTGCAGATTGTTTGTAAATAGAAGGTCATGAACTGTAAACAGCAGCTGCATGTAGTATCTGTAGTGTCTGCTGAGCTCTGCTGCTGGGGATGAGCTGCTCTGCACAAGAGCTCAGTGTTTCTTCTCAGTCTATGGCACCTTCGGGCTGGAGTGTTTTTGTGCCTAAATCAAAAAGTCGCTAATAATGAATGATGAGTAGGTGCAGCAAAACATCTGGAGTGATAGGATAAATGAAGAAAACATGGTTATTTTTGCTGCGCGGGTAGTTTGGTTTTTAGGTGCAAAACTTGAGAGGGGTGGAAAAAGGCTCATATTGGGCCGAAACGTTGGTGAATTTTGAATATATGCAATAAAAGAGGACCACTTGTACACACATTTTTGGATTCCTTAGAGTGCTGCTTGTTTTCGTGTTTATCCGTTTGGAGGACCTGAGGCCTGGTCTTTTTGAGCTTGCACCCACCTGTTTATAGTGTGCTGTTAGACTTTCCTAAGTCTAGATAGATAGACAGATAGATAGATACATGGACGTAACTTTAGGGGGTGCAGAGGTTGCAATCGCACCCGGGCCCAAGAGGTTTAGGGGGCCCTTATGGTGTCACTTTCCCATATGAGATTATTATACTATTACTATACTATAAACCATACATTATAGTCGGGGGCCTGGCACAGACTTTGCACTGGGACCCATCAGCTTCTAGTTACGCCACTGAATAGATAGATAGTAAATAGATGTAAAGATATATAGATAGATGGATGGATAGATAGATAGATGGATGGATGGATAGCTAGATAGATTTTGTGTTATATCTTTATGAAGGTGAAATGGTGCCCAGATAGCTGATAAGAACCTGTAGTTATGGATAAGGGCACGTTCACATGGCCGTCTGCGGGGACGTACATAGGCAATAGCGACGCGGCGCAGATGCGGTGCCACACATGTGTGGCACCGATCCGGCCCGCACACCGCAAAGAGATAGAGCATGCTCTATCTTTTGGCGTGTGTGCGGCCGTGCGCCGCTATTCTCTATGGAGGGAGGAGGTGCCGCCTCCTCCTCCTCTCCAGCACACGGCGGTATGCCCGCACGGCGGGCATACCGCTGTGTGAATGTATCCTAAGAGTGTAGGATCCCCCTGACTTCCTGGAGAATACTTTACTTCGTTCCATGGCTGCTGCATTTTCCTTCTGGGACCTTCCTTTTCCTTCTGGCAGCCCTCATATGTTTCTGTTAGATGACTGACAGCAGGTTCCTGGTGGAGACACGATGCAATTATTCCCAATTCACACCTTAAGATGGAAATTCCACCCAATATGGTGAAATAAACATATAAACATGGCTGTGAGCTCAGTTTAGGAAACGAGGGGATGCTGTCACTGGAAATGTCACTGGTAATTTCCATCTTACAAAATATAAGAATTTTAGACTAGAATACTGTTTCCTTCATGTTTAGTTTTTTTTTAAAGAACATCTACCAGATCCAGCAGATTTACTGATGGTAGGTGGCCTAAACGTACTTGCTTGTTACATCGGCATTCTTTTAAAAAGCACTTTATAAAAATTTAAATGAGCCGGAGGAGCTCTGGGCTACGTCATCTCAGCTGCACCGCCTGCTGATATATGCACGCCACCTCCGTGTCCATGACGCCTGGTCGCGCGTAGGCTTCACCAAACACAGAGGGAGCGTGCAAATATCAGCAGGCGGTAGAACTGAGAGTATTTGTGAAGTTAAGCCCCCCCTCTTCAACTTATCAGAGCACAGATAAATTACACAGTTTGCAGACCTACCTACCTAAACTAGTATGTGCAGCCACATATCACAAAGGTGCACCCCTCTACAAACAGAATACAGCCCTGATTGGTGAATAAGTCCTCTGCCTTTCACCATTGGAGTATTTATGATATGAGATCTGTGCACCGGTGTATGATTAAGCCACGCCCCTCCGGTGCTGCCTGATACATCAGGAGGCTCCACCCCATTTGAAGTATTTGGTGGCTAGGTGCTCTGGTGTATAATTCTTTAGGAGACCTTGGTGTAGATTTGCGCTATTATCACAGACATGGGGGCAGGAACGCCCCATGCTGGCCCGTTTTGCTGGCAGCCGTGCTCTCATTACACACATTACAAAAATTACAAACATGGATTTTTATTCCATTATTGACTTTCCCTTATTTATGATCTACTGTCATTTTACCCCCCACATATAGACACAATATAAGGATGCATGCACACAACCGAGCAACCCATTGGACCCTATTTTTAATAGTTATTAATTTTTATTGTTATTTTTGCCTTGTTTGAAGTGAATTGTAATATGGTTTGGGAACGTACACCGGGCGATATTGGGACCGATGAGAATTCAGAGTACAGATGTATATACATTTGTCCGTAAGTATAAGTGTTTCAATTTAAAATTACCTGTAGCCTCATAACGTAAGGTAGCAGTCAAGTTGGATAGAGGTACGTGCAGTTCCCAATACACAACAATCGAGTAACGTTGAGACGCAGGCGCAGTGGACACAGAGTTGATTGATCCGCTGTGACCTGCTGTCGTCCATAGCAATGCTAGCTGTGCAAGTTAATGGGAGAACTTTTATCTATTATATTTTTTTGCAGATTCCAATAATATACTTCATGATTTCGAGCTGTTTACTATCTATCATATAGTAGGTATGTTTTTCTAATCCATGTATTCTTTTATTACAATGTTTTTAGGGCTGAGGTGCCGACACCGGATGTACGTGTTCCACGTCACTCGGTTATCGACATATCAGACCCACATCTCATGTTCACTCAGTATGCCATGACTAAGGGTGTAGTACACACCTGAAACGCGTAGGCTCCGTTATTTCCACATGAATTGTACTAGGTGATGCGTAAGTGGATGTCTGCAACAGTTTTTTTTACATTTTTTGGGATTTTGGATAATAAAGACTTGAAGTTTTAAAGAAATTCTCTGTGCCGGAGTGATACAAGAAATCCTGTTTTTATGTTATTTTGGCGTCAAGGTCCGGACACACTCCTGGAGCACGAGTAAGGATGCAGGTGAGCGGCTAACTTTCTTTTCTGTCTCATGCTCTCATTACAACCACTTGGTGTGAAGGTGGTGTAAAGGGTAGAATAATCCCAATACCTGCCGGTTTGCTCGGCAGTGCAGTTATTTTAGTGGGAGTACAAGCCCTGATAAATGTCCCCCAGTGTTTATGTGTGAAGTATCTAATCATAATGTGACTTGTGTGCTATGGACGAAGACCTAAACTCCCTCTCCCATCTCCATCGAGCTTCTTTCTAATCTGACTCCTTAGTGAGCTTCTCTGTCTCATATTACTAAAAAGACGAAATTCAGCAGAGGTTCAGAGAGGAGGATAATAATAAGAGCCGAAGAAAGAAGCACTCAAAGGAAATATTTCAAAATTTCATGTAGTTACTTTCATGTAGTGACAATTTGAAGGCCTCTGCTGGAGACCCATGGGACAAAGTTCAGGTTACTAAATCTCTTTGGGTATAAGGTCTAGTCCACCAATTTTCGGGAGGTTTTTTCCCATTTCACCACCCATATAAAATGGACTAAAAAGTCATCATGGGGCAGTACAGTTGCCAAAATCACATCAATGAAAATAGCAGCCGGTTGTGCCAGAACTTCTATACAATGGGTGAAGCTCTTCTACCGGCGGTGTAGCACCAAGTGTATTTTTTATAGTACATTTATAGAACTCTACTAGGAGTCACACCCTGACTTTAATAATAGATGTAAGTAAAATTAACAAGTCCTGTGACAATTCTTTAAATTAAGTAAGATGCGGAATGTCTCCGGTCAGTCTCGGAACGCAAATGATGACTTGGAATGATTTGTAATAACCTCCTTCCTGAAATACGGAGCACAATACAAAGCTCTGTCTATCGCTTCTGAGAAGTTCCTGCTGATGTTTCAGACATTATAATTTGGTATAAGGAATCATTATCTGAATCATATTATCCCGTGATCCTTCTAGGTTGGTTCTTTATTTACATGTGTTTTTCAAAGTTCAAAGAACCTTCAACACACACTTAGGGGGACATTTATCATAATTTTTTTGGGTCATTCAGGCTAAAATTTGTCACGTAGTGGTTTTGACTCCCTGCGCCTTATCAGGCATAGGGCCAAATGTATCACTCGTTTTTTCTGTTGTTTTTATGCCTTTTCATTCAGGCGCACCATTTTTGCGCCATTTTTTCAAATAGCCGCGCAGCAAAAATAACCAGCTTTCCCTAATTTATCCTAGCAATCCAGATGTTTTGCTGCGCCTAATGATATTCATCACTTGCGACTTTTCATTTAGGTGCAAAAACGGGCGCAAAAACACTCCAGCCCGAAGGTGGCGTTAACTGAGAAGAAAGCACTGAGCCCCTTTGCAGAACAGCTCATTTCTAGCAGCAGAGCTCAGCCAGACACTAGAACATATAATACAGACATGAGATGCTCTGCAGACAGGAGCTGCAGACTCTATTTACAGTTCATCACCTTCTATTTACAAAACATTCTGCAGAAGCCGCAGCTCAGAGCAAGAGCTGAGAAGTTTGCAGATACTACAGACAAGTGTAATTCTGCACAGTATCACCAGTGTGTCTGAGGGGGATACTGTGCAGAATTACAGGGGTGCAGCAGGAGACCAGCACTGGGGGATCCACTCCAGGAGAAGCCCCTGCTGAGGAGATCACTGGGTGCTGGGTGTCACACACCTGGGTGCTGCTGTAAGTGTTCTCTTCATGCTGGGCTGTGGGAGAAGCAGAGAGGAGCTTGTAGCAGGATCACATGTAAGTGCCCGAATCTAACATTGTGCCTTAACTGCGCCAAAATTGCGCCTAAACTGTGTTAAAGTAAAGTGATTAATAAGAGGCACAAAAATTAACTTATCACAGATGGTTGTAGCTTGTGATAATTCTGGCAAAACAGTGCGCCAGAATTTAGGCGCAACTACTACACTTAGGCGCAGAAAAGTGATAAATGTGGCCCATAGTGTTTGGGTGTGCTGCAGATTATTTCACTGCATCTATCTTTATAAAATGCCTTAAAAGTTGCAAAAAAACCCTGCAAAAACTAACCTGCTCTGAGCAGCTACACTTGAAAAAAAAACTCCCTTTTCATTACTGGCCAAAAAGCTCTTCATTTCCCAATTGAAAATTAACTCTATGCAACACAAAAAAATACTTCAGCGCACCATTAAAATGGTGTCAAGTCATCATTTTCTATAAGATCATCTTTCAGAGTTGGATTGTTGTCAATCTTAATTTGAAGATTTAAAAATGTTATCAGACTAAATTTCCTATACATTATAATAAAAAAGGCCAATACTCATGAGAGCAAGAAAGTTAATATTTTTTTTACATATCTTTAACTTTATCTCTGCACTTTTAGTCCATCCAATATCTATGTTATATTCTCGAAAAGCAAATTCAATAAATGTGGCTCCACCAAAAAATGATGACATGAGGTATCTGCTGCTAAGGTTTTGGTCCAGATACTATGGGTCACATTCATAGATCTTCTAGGTAGGTTGGCAGCTCCAAAAGACTGTAAGAATGTTATTGGTAAGTGGCTATAAGGTCTTTTCACTGTAAACATTAGGTAAAACTAGGTTTGATGTGAACTGTTATCTTATTTTATAACATATCGTTTTTTATTTCTAGAATATGCTAAAAAATGGCCATTAATTATTAGTACCAAAAATGTACATTCAAATGTTAAAAACAAAATGGCCGCTCTTCTTCTCTTCACTTTTGCCAAAACCAACAACTTCAATATTTCTGTAAGTAAAAGAAACCAAATTACTTCTGGTTACCAATTATTCAATGGCCAAATATCATCTAGGAAGCATTCATCATACAGAAGCGCATCATGCACCAGCATGTTATGAAATGCCCTCTCTCTGCCGCGACGCTGAAGCCTTCTGATACCTTCAGCTGCCGGATGCGCTGTCATCCAGACAGTCCCTGGAGTGAAAGAATATTATGTAGTGTGACCGGAGCTCTATACAGTCTTCTAGTCCCTAAGTTTCCTTCCAGATTTGTATTATATGTACATCCTTCAATAAAATCACTTGAACTGTTGAACGGCTCAGACAGAAGATAAGGCACCATACAGAAACGGTAACGCTCAGGTGTCTTTTTAATCCTCAGAATCTCCTGGTAGCATGCTCCGCTATACAGAGAAAAGAAGATGCAGACAGACATAGCGTAGACAGTTCCAAAATCCAATAGTTTTTTTTTTAAAATCTACTCACATACAGCCAGATAAAAATGCGCATAAACAAGTCCACGGGGATGCCAAGTCATTGCCCGACCCAGGGTTTCACTGGTTAGCTTCTTCTGGGGCAAGTCCCTGGAGTGGAATTGTGAAATAACTTGATACCTGAATGGTTGCTGGTTATAGCTAGGACTGTCCCTAGCCGTTCAACTACACCCCGGGTATGCCCACCCTTCACACGCCTACATGCCCTCTTGGTGCTGTGGTGGTGCAAAGGCGAATTAATCGCCTGGTGGTCCGCTAGGAATTTAAGGAAAAAAACCCTGGTGTACAGGCCCTGATAAATGCCCCTTCCGAGTGAAAAATATATTTTTGTCTTGGGTAGATAAAGTAAGAGCTCATGAGAATATTTAACAACGTTCACAGTCGAGAAATATTAAGTTTTCACAAAGTAGAATCTTTGAGCAGGTGCGAATGTAACTGAGATGCCTAAGCAAATTAGGATACGGATAGCGCAGCGTTTTTTAGTGGCTCCTAGATTTATGCAAACATTGAATATTTGCATTACAGTCTGGTATAACTGATATATATGTGAAATCCTTCTCTTCTGACCAAGAATTACAAAATGTACTCAGTATAGATTAAAAAAAAGAGGGTTCACATTTTTGGTGGAGGAACCCAGCTGTTTGTTTTTTGGAGGGTAGGGTGTTTTTGCTGCATGTTATTTTTTAGCTGCACTTTTTGTCCAGATACAATTCAAATGCTTAGCAATAGTGATCGATTTAAAATTATGTTAGGGTAAGGCACCCCCAGCAAGTAGCTCCGCAAAGTGACAGTCCCTTCTACTTCTCAGGCCGAGGACTTCTCATCCATCAGTCAGATGTCACAGTTGCTGGAAAAACAAGCCTAACCATTACAACTATTAGGCAATGGAGTGACCACAGCACTTCCTATGGTTCCTTCATAAATATCTATGTCTTAGAAAACCAGTCTCAGGATTTATACCATTAAAATCACCACAGAAATCACAGTGAAATTCGGCAAAACATTTTTTTTAAGCAAAATAGGTATAATAATAATGTGTGCAATCACATTTAGAAGTTTGGTTCCCTTCTAATCTAGGGATTCATTCAGATTAGCCGTGTGCTCGCCAGGACTGAATCCCGGGTGAACATAGTGCCGGTAAGGGAAAGGGGGCACTCTTCACCCTTCCACCCTCCATAGGAAGATGAGCGGCCAGTGTCGGTCACAATCCGGTGACATACCGTGTGCTCACTATGCCGTGACCAAGACCCATAGAATTCTATGGGGGCCGTAATCTGCTACAAATTATGTGACCAGATGACTGTTCTCATAATGGCCGTGTGAATAAGCCCTTATATTGGTGAAATTTCCTGAGAATGGGCCACTAATTCTTAAACTTTAAACCTTTAAACCATTTCCCATCACAACTCTCCAAGTGCCATGACTCTTTTCCATTTTTCCATCTACAGACCTGTATGGGAGCTTGTTTTTTGCAGGAAAATTGTACTATGTGCCAAGTACTTAGAAGCTGGAGAAAAAAAAATTCCTAATGTGGTGTAATTGACAAAAAAACCCTCTATTTATACATGATTAGTGATGAGCGGACCCGGTAAAATTCTGATCCAAAAACCCCAACAGTAATGCCCACTCATTGGCCAATGTTTATTGTTGAAATGACACTAGAAAAGTCGCCAGCAACATTTAAATTACTGCGGCTGTTCGCGCACTAACATGACATTATCGGGGAGCGACAATCCTATCCAAATGGCCATGTTGGTGCCTGGGTGGGGCCTTAGTGGTTTAGAGTTAGAACCCGTTATAAACAGCAGGGGAAGGTTGAGCCAAACCCAAGCCCGATCTTCTAATAAACTTTTGGTTCTGGCCCACTCAACACTACACAATGACACATCCCCTCACTCTTTGGGACACCAAATTTATAAAATTGTGTTCTGATTTAATAAATTTACAAATGTTACTCTTTTGTTCGACATCTCAGATAATTTCTTCAATACATCACACTTTTTTGGATGTGGAGATTTCTAACATTTTATAATTTAAAATGTATTTCAAAATTTTTGCAAAAATTGGTCAATCTATTGAAGAATCCTTTTAACCAAAGCTAAGGATATCTCACCATTAATGTGTCATCCAGAATGAACTGTTTACAAAGTCTAATATTACACATATTTGAAAATAATATATGGTGACTTCATAAAATTTTCCATATTAGCTAAATTTATCCTCTTTGGATACATTTATATGGGGTATTTGACCCAAATTTTCTTAGGGATTCTGACTAATTCGCCCTATATGCTAGGCCCCAAGAATATATGGCCATTTGTCATGCAGACATGACCTATCATAGAATAGTACAACACACTTTCAGCTTGTTATAGCAGATGATGTGTCTCCTGTATACCCAACAAGTCAAAGGGTAATGGGAAAAAGTCAATTTACCAAATTTTGCTGAATAGATTTAGATTTCACAAGCTGCTGGGTAGAATACTTCAGAACTATTAAAGGGGTTTTGCCCATGAAAGAAAATTCTCAAATTGTAATCCTCTAGTAATGTTTACACAATAAAGATCATTTTAAACCCCTTATTTTACTCAGTTTTATTTCTGTTTTAGCTCCTATTACTCAGTTGTGGTCAGTGTAAGATTCCAGAGTGTGGGCGGGGACTCTTTAAGCAGACACTTCATGATTCCTCTGTGCTGTGAGATGCTGTGTGTTGATAATGTGCTTAGATTATTAGGGTCCAGGGTTTATCTACACTTTTATTTAGCTTCTGAACATTCTACTAGTATCGGACACATAGAAAAAGAGAGATGAGACAGATCAGAGTCATGAGATGGATATAAGACACAATGGTTTATGGTTTATGAACCATTATATTGTGACAAATATCCATATCCCTCCAGATATTTTTAAATACGATTCTTTGGAAACTGATGTAAATTGATTTGTTATTCTCTTTCATAAGAGAAAAGCATAATGTGAATGGGGCCCAACATGTTTTTTTCTCTAAGGATCAAAGAAATAACGTTAAACCCTTAAAACTGTAAACATTCAAGTTTAGATCCTAAATACAGGGTTGTTTGGAATGGGCGTATGTAATAGGAGTTTCCAAAATATTTCTCTGTTGGGAAATGTTTTTTTATTCAGGAGATCCAATAATTCTGGTGAAAAATGGAGGTAGTTCTGCTTCCACAAGGAAAAAATCTGAAAGATGACTTTACTTCCTTTTGGAGGAAACAGAATTTGCATTCAACTACATTTGACAATAGTATGTTTTTAGTACATTACTCACTGTATACACTCACTTAGCTCCATAGAATGGACAGGTAGTAGCTTTTTGAGAGAACACGTAATCCGTACACTCACTCACTGCTCACATGGGAATGTAATTTATAAAAGCCTATTTCCCACATAGTTTATAAGTGAATTATGACACAGATGTTTCCTCACATCACATACGTGTGATCAAAGATGAACGCAACACCTTAAAATATAGTACAGACAGTAACTTGTTGAGCCACTTCACAGGTTGGTTGCCCTCCAGGCATTGTAGCAAGTCATGTTTGTAGCTAAAAATTGTATTTTAACAAACTGAAAATGTTATTTTACTTAGAAGATTTCGACAATCATCTTTATTTTTACCATATATCAAGTTTTATCCTAATAATCGGAATTTTGACATAAGGTCCTCACTGTCCCAAAAAGGAGACAGAATCTTTGCATCTAGAACAATTGGTGATACATCAACATTCCCTTTAGGCTTGTGTAGAGAGTGAATATTCGATTTATATGAGGCTAGATGAGACGTTACCTGGGATAGTAAATAACTGCCAATAGCTATAACAAAGTAGGATGGGTTAAAAAAATTTTTTTTCACAAACTAAAGGGTGAAACCTGCTTTGCTCTTGTATCTGCCTGTGTTCACACGACCCTTCACTGGTGTTCTTTCTCCTGGCGGTGGTGCTATAGTGATTTGGGTGATTAGAAGGTGGCCATGCGAGGTGCCAGGAATAATCCACCCGATGTAAGTACAGCGGAGTTACTGTACCTATCCCACTGCACTGGTGCTGATAGCTCCCGCTCTCCCTATGCCCTGCCCTTGTATCAGTCACTGTAGTTATGGAATTATATTTGTGAATAACCAAGCTTGGAATAGTTGCTGTTTTCTTCTCATCACTTAGAGCAAGGGAATATGGGAGAGAATTCAAAAAGTACTTACTCATATGAGACTGCATCTCTGGATTTGACTGGAATATCAGAGATGATACAATGACAGATTGATACTCCAGTCGCATCCAAAAGCTGCAGTCATCTGAAATCATATAATCGTAGATTGATGATTGAAGCTCTGTATGCGACTGGTAAAAAAGTGATCAGCTCTTATGAAAACCAGTCCATGGATTTCAACTGGTGAACAAACAACAAGGTCATAGGTGCCCAATTGATGCTTATCAGGAACAAGGGCTAAACTACAGAACAAACTACTAAAAATATTAATGTTGGCGAAGAAACAAAACACCAAAAATGGACCACAGAATTACACCTCTGTGTGAATGAATTACAAGTTCTTTTATGTTATGTAAATGCCTCTTTCTTGGCAGACAACAGAGGAAAAGTGCGAGTGGAGGAAGATTTTGTCTGTCTCAGCTAACTAAACTGTTTGCTACCAAGAGCACAATGTACAGGAGACAGATTAGTGTGATGGGAACCTGTCAACAGGAATGTTATTTTTAGCTGTTGACAGATTCCAATAGCCTATGTTATGTTGATTTAAAAATGGCTTTGTCAGTACTGAATCATTTCAGTACTATATAATAGTTTATTTTACATTACATTAGACTGATGTGCCCATGTATTATTTATTTCTCCACACCACTCCCCTCCCTCCTTTGCCTGCTGCATGCACATGACAGGAAGAGGGGAGAGAGTTGGATGAGTGTGAAGGCAAAGAGACTATCACAGGCCCACACAGGCTGCCCTGGGGACTCACCACAAGTTGCTGGCAGGGAGTCAGCTAATGCGAAATAAACTATTATAAAGTACTGGAATAAATCACAATGCTGACATTTTTTAAAACAGAATAACATAGGCCATTGGAACCAACTAAAAGTGACATTCCTGGTGACAGGTTTGCGTTAAGACTAGTAAGGATAGAATGTAACCAAATAGCATTCATCAGCGCATCCTCATCTGCACAGATGTTACAGATGCATTCTTCTGGGAAACCTTGGTATTTATGTAGTCGTCACTTTGACAAGTTTTACCACAATTGTACATAGAAATTATAGGGCCTCCTTGCAAAATCAGGTTTGGGCTCCACCACCTACAAAAAGAAATATATCACTCACATATTGAATACATTTACTGGGCCCCCTCATCAACTTATATACAGCTCCGATGGTATATTCATATGAGAGCACTTTGGTACCTTAGTGATGTGTCTTTATATCGTTGGCTGAATACTCTTTACATATTTTTCAATGCAGCACATGTAGGTACTGGATCGTGTGGGTATCTTCTTATGTGACTTATTTTATTTACCTATTACCAAGGGTTGTTCTGATAGTACCCATCTTTTGTTGGAGGAGGTGTGTTGTTGGCCAACCTTACATGGTTGTACCAACCATTTGTCCATTACCTGTACTCTGTACATTTTATTATTGCTTTTATCATGTTTACTATATCCCTGTCGGAGGGAAATTTTTTGCTTAAAGATTTATTGCACATTGTTGACCATTGTCCTATGGCAATGGTCTTTATAGTATATGGATTTAAATATTGTGTGTCGACATATGCTTTACCTTTTTTGGTTGTGCAGGGTCTATGGCAGTGATGGCGAACCTTTTAGAGACAGAGTGCCCAACCTACAACCAAAACCTACTTTTATGTTGCAAAGTGCCAACATGACAATTTAAGCAGTAACTTATTGATCCCAGCTGTATCACAAGTTTCAATCATATTGGTGTCCTGAAGACAACAATATAATAGAAAGAAAAATGAGAAATTTGGATTATAGCTTCCTTCTAGGGTTCCCTGTCCACACCTTCTCGCTTCTCGTGTAGTCCTGGCAGCCAAGGAGGTGTCGCTTTAAAATAGTACTGAAGATAGCATGTCCATGGCTGTCTTGGACCGGAAGAGAAAGTCTTGAGTCACGTCTAGCAAATTCTGTACTGGGATGAAGGCCTGAGTGCCCACAGAAAGGGCTCTGAGTGCCACCTCTGGCACTTGTGCCATAGGTTTGCCACCACTGGTCTATGGTATAGTTGTTAGCTCCGATGGTATACAGATCAAATTTACATCCATGCCAGCTATCCCATGACTTTCTCCTCAGCTGCATGTGATTCTGCAGAGAGATGCCGATGGCTCAATGATGTCATCATTCCACCTGGGACATAAAGAGGTCACATGTAGAGGTCAAAGTTTTCTCTCGTTTGCCGATCCCCTGCAGGGCAGTCACATGGTCCAGCTCCATTGTAATGGTGTCACTTTTTCTTGCCTACCCATTGATGCAGACAAGGTATACTTCCTCATAACACAGCCAATCCCTAGTGGCATTGGTCTCTTTTAATAGGATATTAGCTCCCATCACTGCAAAAAAAAAAAATTTTCACGAATAGTTAAAGGAACACGTCAAAGAATTCAGGGCTTGATTTGGCCTCCAAATTCCCCAGATCTCAATTAAATTGAACATTTATGGGATGTTCTGAAAAATCAGGTTCATGACCTATGGAGCCAGCACAAGAGGGCTCTTCCCAATATTTTTTTTCAGAAAAAAAATTGTTAAGGAACATTACTCTAAATGGAAAATTCCACAGATAAGGAATATGGCAACCACTTAAGTATGGATAGAAATGTCTGTATTATAATACCCAACACATGCAATGTTTTTCAAGAACGTGATGAGATATTTGGATATCATTAATGGCGCTGATTGTAATTTTACAGGATTGTTTACTTTTTATCTTTAATCAGAAGATTTACTTATCAGGTTGCAGCGAAGACGGAAGATATGGCTGCGGAGCTTTCATGGAACAGATGTTCAGAATGATACAATCCTTCAAAGCAACAATTTCAGGTTGTAGTAAAACATCATGGAGCAAATTTTTAATTGGGGGCAGAGGGGAACATCGTGAACCCTTTATAAGAGGGAAATCAAGTAGTTATTCTACTGTAGGTGGCATTTTGTATTCTGTAAATTGCAGCACTACTGTAGATTGTAGGAAATGTGGTTAAAGAATAGACTATCCAAATTAAAGAACTAGATCTGCAATAGTACATGCCTAGGCCCATCCAGAGAAGATATTATCAATCAATAAAGATGAGCAGGTGCTAGAACTCATTGCACTTTGAGGGACCTACAACTACCTGTACACCATTGCTCAACCCCCTAGAGATTCCCTCAACCCCCGCTTACATTACCTGAAGGGGTATTTCCATGAACACAACACTCCTAAGTAAACTCAGGATAGCAAAATAACACATTCAACAATATAATGTTGTTACAGCATTTCGCAGATATAAGTCCAACCTGTCTCTATCAGTCCTGGAGTATACAGTCTCAGTTCCCCCTGGTTTCCGACCCTGGATCTTCTGACTTTAGGGAAGGCAGCCATTTTGCTTTTCTGTCTGATGCTGTGGAGCTGAGATATTTTCTCTCTCTCTCTCTCTGCTCCCTTCAGTGGCAACTGCCACAGACACTGACTTCCTGCCAGCATGTACACAGCGTGAGGAGAACTACGAGCTACAGGCAGATAAACTCTTTATCCGGGGAGGGAGGCACATCAGATCTGATAGTGTGTGTGTGTAGCTGACATGCAGCAAGAGCTGGAGAGTGTCATTGTGTGTAATATGCATCTCATGGATCTCATCATCTCTTATATCTGATCTGTCTCATCTCTCTCTTTCTATATGTCAGATACTAGTGCAATTTTCAGAAAGTAAATGAAAGTGTATATAAACCTTGTACCCTGATAATCTAAGCACATTGTCAGCACACAGCATCTCATAGCTCTAGAGGAATCATGAAGCATCTGCTTAGAGAGTCCCCTCCCACACTCTGGAATTTTACACTGACCATCACTGAGGAGCTAAAACATTAATAAAAGTGAGTAAAATAGTTAAGTAAGGGGTTAAAATGAGCTTTATTGTGTAAACATCACTAGCGAATTTAAATGTGAGAACTTTATTTTATAAGCAAACCCCTTTTAGAGCCTGACTGAAAGAAGTATTTATAGAAGCCCCATCTACTATCTTGGAGGGAATGTCAAGGATGATACAAGTCTGTCTTTAAACCAACTAGCTGGATAACTCTATAATTTTTGATGACCTACCCTACAGACTCCCCCACTCTACCTGCAGTTTCTTGAACTCTACTTTTCTTGGTGCTCATTCCTACTCTATGCTACCCTGCTAATATTTGTCTACTGTTCCCTGCCACCATTTATTGCTCTTCCTTTACATTGATTCCCTCTCATTGCAATCTATACTTGTAATGGGGACACTGGACTCAGTGACATAAAACTCTATCCCAACAGCGCTGCCTGCTTGCCTCAGTGTACCCTAGGCGATATGGGACAACCAAAATGATGGTCTATCCCTCCGCCAAAGTGTGGCAAGTAACAAGACAAATAACACATATGGGAGGTAAAACATCCAGGTCACAAAAGAGATAGCTAATCAGGCACAAAAACACAGAGACAAAAAATAGTCAGGTACGAGAGTCAAATATCAGAAACCGGAAATACAGAAGTAGCAAAACAACAGTATTGTTGATAGAACTAGCTAATTACTTTTTACCAGCAAAGAGGATAGTACATGTGGGGTATTTATCAGAGTATGAAGTACTCTCGGTGAGCAAAGAAGCTCTCTGACATGTGAGCATGTTAACCCTTGCTGGTTCAGAGAAAAGCTTGCAGAGAGCCGGCTCGGTGGTTTCAATTAGCAGTCCAGCCATTAGAGTATTGTTCAGACTGAAATTAACCAGCTGAAATTAAGCATTTTTGCAGCCTCATAGTGCCAACTGCATAAGACCCTGACAGTGTAAAGAAATGGTATATAGTTCTGGTACCGCCATGGGTCTACTAACCAGTCCTCCTGATCTGCTGTACAGAAATGACCTTCTGATAGATCAGGATAAATCAGTGTTTCCATCCTCTCTTTTCTTTAGAATCCAAACTTTGTGCCAACAATATCATGGAAGTGCAATTAATAAAAGTTTTGTGAATTTATGTGTTCCACTTTTTTAAATTAGGCAATTTGATTGTAAAGCTAATATTTGTCAACATACGCTTTCTGTAAATAACCAAAGGCTCCTAGTATTATTATACAAGAAATTTTGAGGTGTAAAAAGATATGTAATTTTTCTCAATGGGATGTTACATTCAACCTCCTGCCATAAGTATACTCAGGAAGATCTACTAATGCTGTCTAAAATTTAGATAGGCCTTGAGGTGCACCTGGAAATACAACTATAATAGGTAATTGTAACAAAAAGTTTCATCTCAGCTGAGGTCTACGCGTGTTTCTGCTTATTGTCCCATTGCTGAATCTTTGGTGCTTTACTACTTTATGTTTATGTCTTTTCCCAGTGGTGGTAAAGGAGGAATGCGCTGAACATACATTTTTTTCACAAGCACTTAGACTGTGTAATTACTTGCTGAGCCTGGGGAGCCGTATGTAAATGACTTCCCAAGTTTTTTTCTACAGTGAATTTTCCATACATTATGCTACTGTATTGTATTTTTTAATTTACTCCAAAATATTGTAGAGATGAAGGTATTTCCGTTGACTTTTATGGCTTATGTCCACACAGTGACCACAAAGTTAATACGGTTACATCAGAGTCCTCGGAGGACATATGTGAGCAGAGGGCTCGTGATATGTGATAAGTAGGATACTTAAACTCTTACTTCTTCCAGACCCAAGACCTGTTCTGGTCCGGACCTGGGGCGGAGCAAAGGGGTAAGTAAGCGGATTTCATTCATGTCCATTTCGCTTCAGAAGACTTGGTAGGTGCCACTGTTGAATTGTAATATATGTTATAAATAATAAAAACACATAAAAACGGTTGTCTATGATAATAGCGAAGGACAACCAGTAAACAGTTGTAAAACAGTGAGGAAATGTTCTTTATGGGTTCCACCGGCAGCCTCTGTATAAAGCAGTAGTTGTGGCTGTGACAATTTTGCAACCCAAAAAGGTGAGCACAATATCGAAACCCTTAACCACTTAACATACTTTCTGTATGTGTTTTTAATATATCATGCTACTATAAGTAAGCGTATTGGTCAGACAGTTCTTCATTAAATCCAACTGATTTAATTTGGTAGAAGCTTTTACTACAAATGCAAGAATAAGTTAACAGTCCACAAGAAGAGATGGACTTTAATTAGAGGGGTATCCTAGCTAAAGGCAAATTCACGCGAATGTTGGGGGACATATAACCGGCCACTGTATATACGCCCCCCCATAGGCTGGCATAGGCTGACAGAGTCGTACAGTGCTGCATATGTGCGGCACCGTACAGTTCCATACTTGGGAAAAAGATAGGACATGTCCTATCTTTTCCTGTATTATGGCACCGTGCGCCATGTATCACTATGGAGAGGGGCAGCACGGCGGGCACACGTTAGTGTGAATGCAGCCTAAGATAGGAAGTCTATAGCAGATTGACTATGGATCATTCAACTGACTCTTTTGCAACATCTCCTATTGGGGCTAAGCTGCAGTAACACAACTCGGCCACTACACAGGAAAAGAGTTGTCCTTTTAACTGTATTTGCTCAGTAGCTTGGCAGTCCAAAGCAACAGCATGCATTCTGCATGCAACTTATGGAACTGCATAGGGGCCAGTAGTTAAAGGGATCAGTGCCACTCTAAGGCATGTGGGTTGAAAGCCATGAGGATGTCCCTTATCTCTCCAGGGCTGTACCAAACATAGTAAGTGGTTAGAGTGGTCATGGTTCCCTTAGACCCCAGGATTCTGCCCATATTATAATCTTCTACTACATATTCTGTATCTTCATACCTCTACCTTCTGTGCCCTCCGCGGGACCCCTGTCCTTGTTGCTTCTTATTAACATATCCCTATTATGGCAAAGCACAATCACTAGTCTCTTTTTACCATATGATCAACATTTTCCGATATCAATTTCTGAGGATGTGTAGTTTGTACTGATCCAGATGCATATTTCAGTGCTAATTGATGTAGATGAAGTTTTCACCTCAGTTCCTAAAGTTTCTTAAATTACATCTCCAATACTTTGGTTACGTATACAAATATATTACACAAATTCTTCCCTGGGAAATCCTCCATTAGTCAGGAGGTTTTTGCATAGACTGTAACGTATCAGGTACTCACAGGTTACGTCTCCCTGACAGCAGGTGCTCTCTGACAATGAGCACTTTATAGCATTGTGCAATCCTAAAATCCCAGGGGAACTTTCTTCCCACAAGTGGTAATTATGGAGAAGGTGAAAGTATTTCCTTATTTTATCTGCGTATTTAAATACTGTGAGCAACTAGCCTGATACAAAGGTGAATGTCATGTACAAGCCATGTCATGTCACCTGATGAGTAAAACCCGGATGTGCGCGGTTAGGCAATTCTGTCTTATTTATTTTTTGTGTCCTTAATGGTTGTACAGAAGCCAAGAAACATAAGGAATCATTCAGCTTCTTAGTAAAGAAGAATCGCTGCTTGTAGAGTAGAGGAAATCGCTGCTTGTACAGTTTGTATGGGGAAATTCTGTTAAAAGATTTTTACACTGACCTATGATGGTTGACAAATATACTATAAAGTAAGCTACAAAGCTCTACTACATCTAGTGCAGGCAGAATAAAAAACATAACCCTTTTTCTCCACTAGGGCAATTTGCTTCAATCTTTTTAGCCACTAGTAATGTTTAAAGGGGCACTCAACCCAAGCCAAGTTTCTTGATTTTTCTATCTCTATATTTAATGGTTGTCCGAGACCTAAAATAAACTAATATGTGGCCGGGATGGGGCTGATTAAAACAATAAACATGTACTTACCTCTGTGGTCCGTCCCATTGTCAAGTCTTGTTAACTTATTCACTTGTGTCCTGGCTGCGCACCTGTTTGTTTACAGATGCAAGGAAGCTGCGCTCAGTACAGCTGCCGGCTGGCCAAGGTATCCGGCTATGCCCACCCGTCCCCATATCTTAGCGGCTGAGACAGCACTGGGACAGGAGAAGGGTGGATGTGGCTGGTCACCTTAGCTGGCTGGAAGCTGTTCTGAGCGCAGCTTCAGAGCCCCTGCAAACAAACAGGGGCACAGCCGGCAGAGACTGCGGCTCAGGACGCCGGGAGGGACCGCGGAGGCAAGTACATGTGTATTGTTTTAATCAGTACAACCTCTTTAAGATTGAGATTGCTGCTTGAGTCTATGGAAATCAATGTATCACCCATCACATTAGATCTTCCCACATGATGGACTGTCCCAGAAGGGAGCAGAAACTCCTATCACAGTTACTAATAATAATTAAACAGGTTCATGTAGCACAGTTAGGAATAGGGAACTTAAAGGGGTATTCTGGGAATATGAACACGTAAAAAAAGCCCAAAGTGCTATAAATAAACGGATTCAAATAACTCAATGTAATTTATCACAAAATGCTTAAATAATTTGCTTTTATGATTTGCAACATGTTATGGGCTTTTTAAAGTAGGCAGAGCTAACACTAAGATGGCCAACACGGGACACTACATTTCCCATGATCCCTCAGTTCTCAATAAGAGCTCCTCCCTCTTATGCTCTGCTCCCAGTGATGATGTAACAGACTGTCCTGCTCTGTTACCATAGTAATGATGTGTAAGTGCCATCACTGCACATTAACTCATTGAGATAACGACTCACCACAACACTGGTCATACTGGGTGCACTGCAACCAACTGCCTACAGCCTCACATAGTGATGATCACATGACTAGTCTGCGCAGGTTCAGGACATGTGATGTGCACATGTGACCAGCGGCCATCTTCTGTCCTGTGTCTCCTCCACAAAGACAACGTCACAGGACTGATTAAAGGGCCAGTAGCATTTTAATTCTGCATCATAGAGTCTGCAGCATTGTTCCGTTAAGGGAAGCAAAATTTTAAATACCAACTTACTACATATTAGCTAATATTTTAATGACCCATTTGAATATGAATTATGTGCATTCCTGGAATACCCCTTTAAAGTTTAACTTACCTGTCCATAAACTTATGCTGAATGATAAAGATGAAGCAGATAATCTTCCAACTATAATAGATGGCACTGAATTTGGTTGGTCGTACTTCCATTCCCCTTTGAGCATAAATTGATTTTCCTGAAAAATCCCTTTAATGTTAAATATGATCTCATTTTGGAAATAATTACATTTATTTTCTTACTGAAGAAGTGAAATTATTTCATCACATCAATACTGAATGTAACCAGAAGATATTTGGTGGATCAGGAAAAAAAAACTTTACCAGGAAGTACTTAAAGGTAGTTTTGAAAATTAGTGAAATATAACAGTGACCCGCGTCTGTTATAGGTGGATGAGCGAGGTTACATATTAAGTATTTAATGACTGATCACATAATGATAGATATTGTGCTGCAATGGTAACTGCTCATAACAAATCATTGGACTGTGCACACATGTTATATACAGCTCATGGAGCTTACGTATTTCAAGTGAACATGGCTGTAGTATCGGAGATGCTCCTCATCTCCATGGGCATCTGCAGTGTCCTTCCCCGTAGACATACCGCTTACCTTTTTCTGTTTCATGAAGGGCCGGTGTACCCACCAGAAAACTTCCTCTTTAGATCCCAAACACAATTGTCATAGTTGATTAAAGCACTCTTCCTCACTGTAGGATGCTCAAAGGGAACCTGTCATCAAGAACAGGTGCAATAAACCTATACTCACCTCCCCCTAC
This sequence comes from Engystomops pustulosus, assembly GCF_040894005.1. Lineage (NCBI taxonomy): Eukaryota > Metazoa > Chordata > Amphibia > Anura > Leptodactylidae > Engystomops > Engystomops pustulosus. The sequence goes on along the minus strand of NC_092411.1, from coordinate 265,797,515 downwards.
ACTGTTCCTTTCTTGAAAAGTATAGGGGGCTGGAATCCATGCTTAAATCCATCTCTTTCCACTGGTAAAATCATTCCCTTATTTTTTCCAACATTTGGCTAAGTTTGCCCCACCCACCACTTTTTGGCACTGCGTACCATGAGGTGGGTGAAATGGTGATAAGATCTGCAGCTTCCTGTTCAGTGCTCACTGCTAGATACACCATGCAGTGAGAGGGACAGTATTCTGGTAAAGACATGGAGATGTTCTTTGGTGCTGTCCCACCAACCACGGTGGTTTGGAGAATGTCCCAAAGTGTCTCTCATTGTCCCGCTTCCTGGTCACTGCCCTGACACTATAAAGGTTTAGAGCCAAGACCAGATGGTTGGATATGCTCCTGTTATCTCTACACATCTCGGCTGTGCTTTACAGCAGAGATGTGTGGAGGTTGCTCCTCCCTTGACTGGTCTTGTCCCCCTCCTCCATAATCTCTGAGCCTTGGGCAGAAGAGAAAGCAGGACTGCGGGGAAATTAGGAAAGGTAAGTAACATGTGTTTTTTTTTGTTTAATACCCATGAGAGGAGATGGGTCACAATATGAGGGGAGAGGGATGGAGGACAGGAGGGCACTATGTGAGATGAAGTGGGCACTATATAAGAAGGCTACAGGACAGGAGGCCACTATATGAAAGGGAAATTGGACAAGAGGCCACTATATGAGAGGGAAGGAGGACAGGAGGCCACTATGTGAGAGGGAAGGAGGACAGGAGGTCACTATGTGAGGTGAAGCGGGCACTATATAAGAGGGATAGAGGACAGGAGGCCACTATAAGAGAGGTAAGGAGGACAGGAGGCCACCATGTGAGAGGGATGTAGGCCTGGAGGCCACTATGTGAGAGGGAAGGAGGACAGGAGGTCACTATGTGAGGTGACGCAGGCACTATACAAGAGGGATAGAGGACAGGAGGCCACTATATGAGAGAAGGGTGACAGGAGGCCACCATGTGAGAGGGATGGAGGCCAGGAGGCCACTACATGAGAGGGATGGAGAACAGTAGGGCAGTATATGAGAGGGATAACTGGGCACAATAATTTGCACATTATATCATTATATTATATTGGCACTAGTGCAAGGAAGTTTAATAGAGCATTGCCCACATTACACGATCCACTAACTCCTAAGGTTATTGGTTGTAGGAACAACTTAAAAAGATGTGTCGACAAATATAAACCACAGGATACTGAATAAATTGTATATCTGTGACACTGCCTATTTCTGGGGCCCCACCAATAATGGGAACCTCTTGACTTACTGATATGATGGTCACATGGACATGCTGCCACTATGTTCATTAACAAGGCTTGGCTAACTCCTATTTATAGAGACTCCCGGTGCTATGATTGGGGATCAGTTGTATTGGTTTCAACCCCCTTTATACTTTATAAAAATATAGTATAATATGCTGTGAAAATGTCTAAAAAAGCATTTTGTCTTATACTCAGACGTGAACACTATGGGCACCACTATCATGGGAGATCCATTACTGGTACAATTAGAGAGACGCTAGCAATGGGTGTACAGCACCATGGCAAGACCATGACAAAACTATAGCAGAGCCAGGATTCTTATACAAAGAGAACAATTCTTTTTTGTTTTGGAGTTTTACTTGTCTCCTTGTTCCTGGCAGATACATTTCCACATAAAATAGGAATGTTGGCTTTTCCATAAATCACGTTGGCCGGGTGTTAACAATGCATTATCACGTTGACTGTGGATATATTGCTTAGATTTGGATAATTCTGAACTTTGGCAAACACAACTGGATGGTGTTCAAGAAAGATTATTGACTTTAAACTACAGATGAAAAGATATTTCACTTGGAAGCAAATACTATAATAAAGGTTGGGTGATCAAAATATCAATAGAGCAAAGATTGGTTTTACATTCTTCTTGTAAAGTGAAGCTCTAAGCTGATTTTTTCTACTCTAGCTAAAAGCTGGATGTGATAGAGGGATAGGAAATGAGCTCTGGGATGTATAGGTTTATATGATTTGGCAGTGTAAATAGTTAAAAGGACTTCCAGGGAAGAGTGAAGGTCCAAATGACCTCAAATCACAGTGATTGACAGTGAGAGTCCTGATTACTCTGCCCACACATGGTGAGTGAGTCCAGATTACCACACTCACACACAGTGATTGACAGTGAGAGTCCTGATTACTCCACCCACACACAGTGATTGACAATATGATTCCTGTTTACCTGCCCACACACAGTGATTGACAGTGAAAATTCTGATTACTTGCCCACACACAGTAATTGACAGTGAGAGTCCTGATTACTCCGCCCACACACAGTAATTGACAGTGAGAGTCCTGATTACCCCACCCACACACCGTGATTGATAGTTAGAGCCCTAATTACCCCGCCCACACACAGTGATTGACAGTGAGAGTCCTTATTACTCCACCCACTCACAGTAATTGACAGTGAGAGTCCTGATTACTCCACCCACTCACAGTAATTGACAGTGAGAGTGCTGATTACTCCACCCACTCACAGTAATTGACAGTGAGATTCCTGATTACCCCATACACACAGTGTTTGACAGTGAGAGTCCTGATTACCCCACCCACACACAGCGATTGACAGTATGATTCCTGTTTACCCACCCACACACAGTGATTGACAGTGAGAGTCCTGATTACTCTGCCCACACACAGTGATTGACAGTGAGAGTCCTGATTACTCTGCCCACACACAGTGATTGACAGTGAGAGTCCTGATTACCCCACCCACACACAGTGATTGACAACTCACCTTATAACAGCATATAATGGGATAGGAGATAAATTTGATTAGTGGGGTCCTACAACTAGACACATTACTGATCACAAAAACAGGGGTCCCTTATTTCAGTATAAATTAAGTGCCAAATCACACATGAGCACTTCTACGCCAATAACCTCTATGGGATTAGAGCCAAGCAAAGTCTTTTTACATTGGTCATACAGGGCCCCTCTTTTCACAATTGGAGTCCCAGCTGTCAGACTGTGGATAGAAGTTAATTGCCAGAAAACCTCTTAACTATTCTAGAATTTTAGTTCTAAAAACAACAAAGTGTCAAATGACTGACATGTTTTTTCATCTAGTTTGTCAGGCCAGCAGCTTTACCTCTAAGAGGTTAACAACCTATAGAATTCCTTGTCAGCATGGATCCAATAACATCTACCGCAGGATCGCTGACACTGCTGCTCTTCATATCTGTCCTGGTTACTTTTCAATTTTCAAGGCTGTTTTTATAAATTTCCGAGCCTCTCCCAACATCTGTCAGTGACGGATGAGTTTGGGAGGTGGTAGGATCATGCCCTCATCTTCGTTATAGGAAAATCTGCCCTGGCAGCACATGACATGTCTCTAAGCACAAGCTCCGCTAATGTAAAATGTGTTTAGAAAACCAGATAAAAATCAGAACTGTTTTATGTTTGGGGTTGGTTTTGCAAAGATTTGAAAAGGAAATGGCGTTTGTCCTAAAAGTGGAAGGAAAAGTTGTCTCTTTCGGTTTCCCCTTTAAGATTTGCACCTTCCTGCAGGATTTTCCTGGAATATAAATGTCAACACGGTGTGGGGCATCCTGGATACTGTGACTGCTCTCAATCTCCTCACCTATGCCACATAGTTACAAAATATATTTGATAATTTTCTTATCTTTTCTTATATTTACATAATTTTTCTTTGCACGTCCTTCATTCGTGTCCAAAAATACTGACAATTTTTTGTCGAAAAATTGGAAAACACAAGGACGGATGAGAATGTACTTGGATTCTGTTCTATCATATAATCCAAGATTATCTTTAGCAATAAAAAAGTGAGAGTCTTTTTTTCACCCTTGAACTGTAATATAATAATAATAAAAAAAATAATAATCTTTTTTATATAGCACCATCAAATTCCATAGCGCTTTACAAATGATATGGTCCAGGGACCATGACTGTAGTAATCTTCTTATATTTGTTATCCATGGCCTCTTTCCTTCTAAAATCAACTTTTAATATTATGCTATTGAACCAGATGTGGTTGTGGGGGCATTAACAAATCTGTTACACTGTCCTGCCCATCCTCCCTGCTCCCACAGCACCTCCCCCCTCCCATTGCCTGCTGTAATCTCATGGCATAAGGAAGTTTAAGCACGCAAGTTGGATGAGAGAATTGCTCCTGCACAGTGTAACAGCTATTGAAACTGCAGCACAGAGGGCCTCTGTTAAGGCCCCCCCCCAGGGACCTTCTTGAAAATTAGCATAATGTTAAAAGTTGATTCTAGAAGGAAGGAGACCATGAATAACGAATGTAAGGAGATTACCACAGTCACTGTGCCTGAATCTATGAGTAAGTGTCCTTAGTAGAGATGAGCAAGCACTAAAATGCTCGGGCACTCGTTATTCGAGACAAACTTTTCCCGATGCTCGAGTGCTCGTCTCGAATAACGAGCCCCATTGAAGTCAAAGGGAGACTCGAGCATTTTTCAAGGGGACCAAGGCTCTGCACAGGGAAGCTTGGCCAAACACCTGGGAACCTCAGAAAAGGATGGAAACACCACGGAAATGGACAGGAAACAGCAGGGGCAGCATGCATGGATGCCTCTGAGGCTGCTTAATCGCACCATTATGCCAAAATTATGGGCAACAGCATGGCCATGACAGAGTGACCGAATGAGGCTAGATAGCATCTAAAACATCCAATAATTGACCCTGACACTATAGGGGACGGCATGCAGAGGCAGCGGCAGCAGCGGAAGGCTAGAGAGTGGCATGGCGACATACCCTAAATGGACTCAGGTTTCACCAAAGGAGGTGAAATGATTTCCTATGTGAACAAAAGGTTGACAGTATATTTAGTCGATAACACAGCATGGTGTCGACAAGTTCCATAACGTATCTGGTGAAACACCCAAAAAATGAGCCTGACACAGCTCTTTTGATAATGTGGAGGCAGCCATGGAGACGACTTCCATGATTAAGAGCGACAGTATGGGGCATTCATATTGCGCTTCTATGATTGCAACTTCAGGTCTCCAGCATGGCGGCGACAGATGGGCCGAGTTCCACTATGTATCTGGTGAAACACCTGAAAATTCTGCCTGACACAGCTCGTTTGATAAGGGGATGATGTGCTGAATATCCTCTCGTGCTCCAGCATCTGGGGTATAGAGAGTTGAAATGAGACATTGGTGGATGCTGTGGAGGATCGTGGAGGCAAAATGGACAGGAAACAGCAGGGGCAGCATGCATGGATGCCTCTGAGGCTGCCTAATCTTGGGATGGAGCTGGCGGTCCACTGCCAGGCGGGCTTTCGCCTGTCCAAGCCCCTGTCTCTCGGCTCCTCCCCACCCAAAATGGGCCTGGGGGCCAGAAGCGTTTACTTTGAAAAAATTATAATTTTCAAAGCAGGCCGGGTCGTTTGAATATTTCACCTAGGAATAATGGAATAGCATAGTGGTTCTATTTTTAATTGTTTTTACGGAAATGGTTCCATGATTAAGAGCGACAGTATGGGGCATCCATATTGCGCTGCTATGATTGCAACTTCAGGTCTCCAGCATGGCGGCGACAGATGGGCCGCGTTCCACTATGTATCTGGTGAAACACCTGAAAATTCTGCCTGACACAGCTCGTTTGATAAGGGGACGATGTATGGAGGCAGTGAACTAGTAGTAGATTAAAGGTGCTGCAGTTAAAACTATGTTAGTTGGATCTTGAGATGGAGCTGGCGCTCCGCAGCCAGGCGAGATTTTGCCAATCCAAGCCCCTGTCTCTAGGCTACTCCCCAAACAGCACTTCTAAGAACCTTTTGTATAAGATCAAGTGTAGTAGCGTTCTTATAAGTTTAGGATATGGCGGATGAGGGGAATGTAAACAGATGCGCAAGAAGCGCTGAAATAATATTAGTAAATGATAAAAGTTTGCCAGTATATTTTGTGGATTACACAGCAGGGTGGCGACAAAGTTAACAAGTTTGATGTGGAAGCCATGAAAACAACCCAAAATTCTGCCCGACACAGCTCGTTTGATAAGGGGACGATGTATGGAGGCAGTGAACTAGTAGTAGATTAAAGGTGCTGCAGTTAAAACTATGTTAGTTGGATCTTGAGATGGAACTGGCGCTCCACAGCCAGGCGAGCTTTCGCCAATCCAAGCCCCTGTCTCTAGGTTACTCCCCAAACAGCACTTCTAAGAACCTTTTGTATAAGATCAAGTGTAGTAGCGTTCTTATAAGTTTAGGATATGGCGGGTGAGGGAAATGTAAACAGATGCGCAAGAAGCGCTGAAATAATATTGGTAAATGATAAAAGTTTGCCAGTATATTTTGTGGATTACACAGCAGGGTGGCGACAAAGTTAACAAGTTTGATGTGGAATCCATGAAAACAACCCAAAATTCTGCCTGACACAGTTCGTTTGATAAGGAGACCATGTATGGAGGCAGCTATATGGACGACTTTTGGAGGCAGCTATGGAGATGATGTGTGGAGGTAGCAATGGAGACAACGTGTGGAGCCAGCCAAAAAGACGACATGTGGAGGCTGCTATGGAGACAATTTAATTTGGTGTTTGAGGTGGATATGTGTGTCACCTAGAGCTAAACACAACGGTAGCAAGTCCCCCTGCAAATTCCTCATAATAAGGTACTAGCTGCACTACTAGTGCCAGCAAGCCCAGCCACAAGCAAACAAAAAAAAAATGTATAACGTTATTGTAGCCCTAAGAAGGGCTGTTTGGTTCTTGTTGAATCACTCCTGCCTAACACTATTCTAATAGAACACCCTAACGCTTTCCCTGACCAGCAGCAGCTCTCTCCCTAGCGGCATCCAGACAGAGAATGATCCGAGCAGCGCGGGCAGCGGCTAGTCTATCCCAGGGTCACCTGATCTGGCCAGCCAACCACTGCTATCGACGTGTAAGGGTACCACGTCATGCTGGGTGGAGTGCAGAGTCTCCTGGCTTGTAATTGGCTCTGTTTCTGGCCGCCAAAAAGCAAAACGGCGGGAGCTGCCATTTTCTCGAGCGGGTAAAGTATTCGTCCGAGCAACGAGCAGTTTCGAGTACGCTAATGCTCTAACAAGCATCAAGCTCGGACGAGTATGCTCGCTCATCTCTAGTCCTTAGCTTATGCTTGATTTTGATGGTGGATTTACTTTAACAACTACATTACGCAAGCACTTAAAGAAAATCTGTCATTTTCACCAGTAAACTCATAACAAATATCCGAAATGCCACTCTTTTTGACTTTTTGCAAACATTTTTATAAAATGTGATCCAAAAGTCGTACAGTCCCCAAAATAGTAGCAATGAAAACGCCATCTCATTTTGCAAAAAAAAAAAAAAAAAAATTAAAAATGACAACTCACACAGATCCGTACCCCAAAGTATGAAAAAGTTCTTAAAATTTTTTTTCCTTACAGAAGGTTTTCATTTTAACCGGTTAAGGACGGGGCCCTTTCCCGTTTTTTCATTTCCATTTTTCACTCCCCACCTTCAAAAATCTATAACTTTTTTATTTTTACACGTAAAAAGCTATGTGACGGCTCGTTTTTTGCGTAACAAATTGCACTTCATAGTTATCGCATTGAATATTCCATGCCATGTACTGGGAAGCGGGAAAAAAATTCCAAATGCAGTGAAAATGGTGAAAAAACGCATTTGTGTCGTATTCTTGTGGGCTTGGATATTACGGCTTTCACGCCACAAATGACGCATCTAATTTATTCTTTGGGTCAGTATGATTACAGGGATACCAAATTTGTATAGGTTTTATAATGTTTTCATACATTTACAATATTAAAACCTCATGAACAAAATTTTTTTTTTTATTTTGCCGTCTTCTTGTGCTTATAACTTTTCCATACTTTGTTGTATGGAGTTGAGGGTGGTGTCATCTTTTGCGACTTTTGATGATGTTTTCAATGATATTATTTTTAGGACTGTACGACCTTTTGATCACTTTTTATAGAATTTAAAAAAAATTTTAAATGGCAAAAAAGTGCCAGTTTTGACTTTGGACGCGATTTTCCGTTACGGGGTTAAACGCAGTGAAAAACCGTTATTACATTTTGAAAGATCAGGCATTTTCGGACGCGGCGATACCTAATGTGTTTATGATTTTTACTGTTTATTTATATTTATATCAGTTCTAGTGAAAGGGGAGTGATTTGAATTTTTAGGTTTTTTTATTCTAATTTTTATTTTTTAACTTTTTTTTTATTTTTATTTTTACTATTTTTCAGACTCCCTAGGGCAGTGATGGCAAACCTTTTAGAGGCCGAGTGCCCAAACTACGACAAAGACCCACTTATTTATCGCAAAGTGCCAACACAGAAATTTAATTTGTGATTTATACTCCCTTCTCTGTCACAGTTTTCATTGATACCAGCACCTGAGGACACCAATAAAGCAGAAAATAGTCCCAGGTAGAGCTGTCACTTTAAAATAGCTCTGTGCACAGCAAGTCCTGGGCTGTCTGGGACTGTAGGAAGATACCTGGAGTCATCTCTGGTGATGGCCTGAGTGCCCACAGAAAGGGCTCTGAGTGCCACCTCTGGCACCAGTGCCATAGGTTAGCCATCACTGCCCTAGGGTACTTTAACCCTAGGTTGTCTGATCGATCCTACCATATACTGCCATACTACAGTATGGCAGTATATGGGTATTTTACTCCTCATACATTACAATGTGCTGATAGCACATTGTAATGAATGGGTTAACCCGAAGTAGCTTCGGGTCTTCGTGAGACCCGAAGCTACCATGGCGACAGATCGCCGCTCCCCGATGATGTCACGGGGAGCGGCGATCCTCGGAAAGATGGGCGCCGCCATCTGTTTGAAGCCGCTGGCAGCTTTGCCGGCGGCGATCAGCAAGAAAATACCCGCGATCGGTGCCGGCAACGATCGCGGATGTTACCGGTAAGCCTTTGCTGCAATATGCAGCAGAGACTTACCGGCTATGGAGAGGGCTCGGCCCGCGAGCCCTCTCCATGCATCGGAACGCGACCGCCGCCGTGAATACACGGCGGGCGGTCGCGAACCGGTTAAACATATTAAAACCGTAAAAGCCGTAACACGTCGGAAAAAACGTGAATCGTGCCCTTAGTAAATGACCCCCAATATGTTGCACAGAAAACAAGCCCTAACACAGCTCTGTACATGGAAAAATAAAAAAGTTATAGGTGGGGAGCAGATTTGAAATGGCAAAAAACAAAAAAAGGGCCAAGACACTAGCAAAGATGATAAATAAAATCAGTGTAGTGAAGTCTAAAACAGCCTGTCTACCACCTGTCTACCACCAGGTGGAGCCTGGAGCCCCTCAGGCTCATTTGCATACAGTTTTTCACCCTCATGGTAGATGCCCTTTCAGAACATTGAAAACATTAATAGTTCTAGTTCTATTCTAATAAGGGAATCCTTATAGTCTTGTAATCGAAAAAATCTAGTGTACATTCCTCCCTAGAAATATCCCAATAAATCAGGAATCTACACATGAGGCAGAAAGGAAGTAATAAAGTGCAATGTGCTGAAATGCCTGGAGTGGCCATAAACCATCAATCACAGCACTGTATGAGCGAAAAACACACAAAAATCCACCAATAAATAATGTCTTGAGAAATAGAAGGAATATATATGTATCCACAGCTTTCTATATCTGAAGAAGAGGAGTAATAATACATCACCAAATGGAAAAGAGCCCTACGTGTATATCTGGGACAACTCGTGCCTTCATCAGACTCAAGAACACATTGGGGCACATTTATCAAGTGTCTGAAAGTCAAAATCTTTCCAGTTTCCCATGGCAACCAATCACATCTCAGCTTTCATTTTACCAGTGCTCATGAATATTTTAAAGGGGAGCTGTGATTGGTTGCCATGGGCAACTAGAAATATTCTGACATTCAGACACTTGATAAATCTGCCCCATTGGAGCTCGTTTACTAAGTGTCGCAGATTGCACTTGTGTCGGACTGTTCGCCGTTTTCGGAGATTACCAGGCTGGGACAGGTATTTAACAGGGGTTTGCGCTGGGATTGTGTCGCACGCGATCGGATTTTGGTGCAGTTGCTTTGCTTTCATGCACACACACACATTGGGGGGGGGGGGCGTGCCAACGGATGATCCAACAGATTCCGACTGAGCACGGAATTTAACTTTCGAATTGTGTCACAAGACCAAGCACTTACATGCACCAGGAAGAAGAAGGTGAACTCCGGCGGACCTAAGCGACACATGCAGGATATCGGGCGCACGATCTTAGCGGCACAGGGCATTATCGTCAGACACTGCACTACAGGTGAACTCCGCGGACGGGTAAGTAAATGAGCACCATTCAGTCCTCCTAGCTAAAAATTCTGTAGTTATTGACCATTTACACCTGATAACAATATTACACCTGGAAGATATAATATGAAGAGCTCATTTTTATAAAGAGAATGAAGACAACAATATTCGGATAGGAAAAAAACCAAAATATGAACCTAAAAAATGGTCTATTATATATGATGGTCAGTGGTGATGGCTCCTACAAGGATGAGGTGCTGGAATAAATTGGGTGATTTCTTTTTTTTTTTCCCATTTTTCAGACTTATTTTATTTACTTATGTTTTTTTCTCCAGGAAAATTCTGTTCATCTGAGTTACTGGAAAAATTCAGCTGCTGAGAAAGTCTCCAAAACACAGATCTCTATTTACTGAGCAGAAGGCAAAAAAAAGTCTTAAAGCGCAGATGTAGGGACTAGAAGGGTTTTTCTGAGGAATATATAAGAGAGGACCCTGTCATTACCAGACCCTGAATCTTTGTAGATGCACCCCCAGTATCAAATTAGATTTCTCCCTTAAAGGGAACCTATCACCAGGGATGTCATTTTTAGCTGGTGACAGGTTCCAATAGCCTGTGCTATGCTGATTTTAAAAACGTCTTTATCCGCATTCTGAATCATTTTAGTACTTTATAACAGAACAGCATTACTACTCCTATCATGTATGTATGGGTGCAGCACCTTTCTACTACTCCTATCCTGTATAGGGGCCGTCCCCAGGTTACATAGAAGATAGGTTCCATAGGTTTGTTCTTAAGTTGAATTTGTATGTAAGTCAAAACTATATTTTATAATTGTAGATCCAGACCAAGGATTATCAATAAATCTTCATTAAACACTCTTTACAGCTGATTATTGCAGTCTGGGTCTACAGTAAAGTATCCAGAGAGCTTCACCACAGTGGGCAGAGGGGCCCTTCTGTAACTAGGGGTCATCTGTAAGTCGAGTGTTCTTAAGTAGTGGACCACCTGTATATGGGCACAAGACAGTACTACTACTCCTATCCTGTATATATGGGCACAGTACAGTACTACTACTCCTACCCTGTATATATGGGCACAGCGCAGACTACTACCCCTATGCTGTATATATGGGCACAGCACAGTACTACTACTCCTATCCTGTATATATGGGCACATTACAGTACTACTGCTCCTATCCTGTATATATGGGCACATTACAGTACTACTGCTCCTATCCTGTATATATGGAAACAGCACAGTACTACTACTCCTATCCTGTATAGATGGGTACAACACAGTACTACTACTCATATCCTGTATATATGGGCACAACAAAGTACTACTACTACTGTACTGTATATATGGGCATAGCAAAGTACTATTACTCCTATCATGCATATATATATGCATAGCATAGTACTATTACTTCTTCATGTATATATTGGCACCGCACAGTACTACTACAGGCGGTCCCCTACTTAAGGACACCCGACTTACAGACAACCCATAGTTACAGACGGACCCCCCTGCCCACTGTTACCTCTGGTGAAGCTCTCTGGATGCTTTACTATAGTCCCAGACTGCAATGATCAGCTGTAAGATGTCTGTAATGAAGCTTTATTGATAATTCTTGGTCCAATTACACCAAAAATTTTGAAACTCCAATTGTCACTGGGGCAAAAGAAAAAAAATTGTCTAGAACTTCCATTATAAAATATACAGTTTCGACTTACATACAAATTCAACTTAAGAACAAACCTCCAGACCCTATCTTGTATGCAACCCGGGGACTGCCTGTACTACTATCCTGTGTGTATGGAAACAGCACAGTATTACCATTCCTTTCCTGTATATTTGGGGACAGCACAGTAATACAAAGCTTATCATGTAAATATAGATACAGCACAGTACTAATACTCCTATCCTGAAAATTTGGATACAGCACAGTACTACTACTCCTATCCTGTATATATGGGCACAACACATTACTACTACTCCTATTCTGTATATATGGGCACAGCACAGTACTACTACTCCTATCCTGTATATATGGGCCCACCACAGTACTACTACTCCTATCATGTATATATGAGCACATAGCAGTACTCCTACAGCAATCCTGTATATATGAGCACAGCACAGTACTACTACTACTATCCAGTATGTACTACTTCGGCACAGTACTACTACTTCCATTTTGTATATATGGACACAGCACAGTACTACTACTCCTCTCCTGTATATATAGATACAGCACAGTACTACTACTCTTTTCCTGTCTATATGATTCCCCCCTTTTGGGATGGGTCCCCACCTTCATGATCTTTGGACTCACCCCTGTTGCTGTAACTGGCCATGTATAACAACTCAGCTACACTTGACAATTGTGTCTATTGCATCCAAGAAAATCTTAAAGTGAAATAAGTTACCCAGACAGGGATAACAAGGAGATTTTTCATAAATATCTTCATAAATAGAATATTTTTATGTGCAGTAATGAAACGTATAATTTTTTAGTTTCCTTTCAGATTCAAATGCTTTGACAGGATTGGGAAGCGACACACTGGGTCTACAAAGCCTGTAAATGCTCAGGAACAAAGCGCGCATTGTAAGAGATGCCTGTATAATGTACAGCGCCGCTCCACAGCGGGCACCGACCAAAATAAGAACAATGGATTCTGATCCGGTGACTCTCTATTTATCGGAGACGACAATACGAGGCGTTAAAAAAAGTGAACCAACTTCCAACCCATTCACTGTACCCTCAGGAGCGATAACCATAAGGCAAGAACACAACAATTCCTATTAGCAAATTACTATGTACAGGGGGATTGATAGACTCCTAAAACACACTGGAAAAATGATGAGGAATTTGCAGGGGGACTTGCTGGCCAGACCTTGATGTTATCCGTGGCTTTTGTACATAGTTGGAAAATCACTACTGACTAGTTATCAGGACCTCATATATAGAAATACATCCAATTTAGAGCACATTTGTATTTTATTCCTATGAAATGTATGTATCCAACCTATAATGCTGTTCTATGAATCTATTGACATAGGGAATGATGTATGCAATGTAATAAAGGAAATATATCATCAAAATCCATCATGATAAACCAGCAACACTTACTCATAGATCCAGGCACTGTTAACCAGTGTCGGACTGGCCCATCAGAGCATCGGAGAATCCTCCGGTGGGCCCCAGGTTCTAACACTTTATAATGGACCCCAAAGATCTTCATTTGGAAATGAGTGGAGTAATAATTTTATATTATGATCTATTTCATATAGGATGATTCCAATATTATACAGTAAATTATTACATCTTGTTAATGATACATCTAAAATTATATGATTTGTTTAATGGTAATTTATGGTTGAAGGGTGGGCCCTCAAGTTCACCACTGGTATTGCCAATGTATGTCAGTCGTGACTGTGGTAATCTTCTTATTATTGTTATCCGTGGCCTCCTCCCTTCTAAAATGAACATTTGATGCTAATGAGTCTGAATTGTTTCAGTAGCTTCTCCATGCTTCAGCTTCACATGCTGTTATACTGTCTCCCTCTGCCTGATGTAGTCTCACTGCAGAACAGGCTGTTTCTTTACACAGTTGGAGAGGGGGGCGGTGACCCTGCACAGTGTAACAGCTTGTGAAGCTGCAGCATGGAGGGGCTCTGGTAACATCCCCAAGAACCCCTACTACTCATAAGCATAATTTTAAAAGTTTATTTTAGAAGGAAGGAGGCCATAAATACCAAATATAAGATTACCATAGTTACGGTACCTGGATCTTTGAGTAAGTGCCCTTATTTTATCATGATAGATTTTGATGGTAGATTTCCTTTAAGTCCCCGCATCCGTTCTCAAAACTAGAGAGCAGAGAAACTAAAGACATAGGGGCAGTTTTATCGGGCTTGTATAGCAGCAATTCATAGCGCATGGACAGGAATTGTGACAGGTATTTATGTCCTTATGTCAACTCCAGGACAATTGGGCGTGGAGGAGTATGAAGAGGACCATGAAGGGTGATGGAGGAACGCCCCACTCATGCTATAGCACAATTCTATTGAAATGTGAGCTGCAGATAGATATTCACGTCCTTTTCTTCAACCTCTATCTCCATTTCTGTAGCTCCCAGAACTGCTAGTGTAATGTCTTCTGACAAGATTATCATCATGTTAACATGTTTCTAGGTATGTTTCTAAGTCAAGATGGAGGTGGCTGAAGTGAAGCTCTCCCTGCAAGCTCTTGTCTCATCTCAGCCAAAATACGAATCTTCCCTGAATCTTTACATGACTTTGGAGAAAATTTCTTATAGGTAAAAGAGGGAATTCTAGAAGGGACATTTCATATCCTGCCGGAGGGGACTAGTAGTTTAATGAGGTAAATGCTGGTGTCCCCTTTACAAAAAAACCCACAATGATAAATCTGACGAGCAGAAAAACACACAAAAAAATAAAACATTAGCACACAATTCTTGACTAATAATAAATTACCTCCTACTTTTTTTAATCTCCCGAAACAGCGCCATGCTTTTCCTCTGGTTGTGTCCGGTACTCCAGGTATATATATATATATATATATATATATATATGTATATATTTATGTATATAAATAATAAACGTAATACTTACCCCCGGCATCCTCTTCTCCTTGTGTATCCCTCACAGCTCCTGCCGCAGAGGCTATACGTCTATACGCTCTGCTTACATATATGCTATGGCGTCATGTAGCAGCAACACCTGTACTGGCAGAAAGATGCCGGAAACCTGAGGGTCACACAGCCAGAAAGGACGCCAGGGGTGAGTGCCGGAAGCAAGTACTAAGTTTATTATTTTTAAGGCTGCTCTGCTAGCCATTTTCTATTGAGTGGGGCCCATTATGGGCATTTTATTATTGAGTGGGGACTCTTCTGGGCATTTTGTTGCTGACTGGTGGCAATGCTGAACATTTTATTCATGAGTGGGGTCTCTGCTGGCCATTTATTACTGAGCAGGGGCTCTGCTGGGCATTTTATTACTGAGTGGGGCCTCTGCTGGCCATTTATTACTGAGCAGGGGCTCTGCTGGGCATTTTATTACTGAGTGGGGCCTCTGCTGGGCACTTTATTACTGAGTGGGGGCCATAATGGGCATTTTATTAAGTTGTAGCAGCTGCATTTGCCACCCTAGGCATATACCAAGTCAATAAGTGTTCCAGTTTTTGTGATGAAAGTAGAGGCCTCAGCTTTTACTTGGGTCAGCTTATACTTGAGTATATATGGTACCTAAACTAATGCTATGTTCCTCTGTTTCCTAGCAGGCACAGTAGTTGCAGTACATCTTGTGCCTCTGTCTATATCCACATTCCCTATCACACAGTAATCACCGGCTTTCCATCACTTTATTCGTAGTTCAGTTATATTCTATGGACGGGATCTGAATCACAGCGCACTTATGTTTGCTTTATGTTTGACCTTGCTAGAACTCGGCGTGTATTAATAGCGGAGCTTGTGCTATCTGTATACCTGTTGTCCCTGTGCTCTGGAACCTTTCTTCCTTTATACTTTGTAGCTAAATGTCCTAGTCATGTAATATTCTTTTAGTACAAGGGCAGCTGCAGTCTCTATAACTTAAAGGAAACCTACCACTTCTGACGGTAGGTATGAGATACAAACACCGGGCACCAGCTCAGGGTGAGCTGGTGCCGGTGCTTAGTCTCGTTAGTGTTAAAACCGCGGTATCGCGGTTTTAACACTTTTGAAACTTTCTAGCAGAAACTGCTTCGGCGCTGCGCGCGATCGTGCGCGCGCAACGCCTGCGGCGTTTCCAATGTAGGCGCGCGCACGATCGTGTGCACGAAGCGCCGAAGCAGTTTCTGCTAGAAAGTTTCAAAAGTGTTAAAACCGCGATACCGCGGTTTTAACACTAACGAGACTAAGCACCGGCACCAGCTCACCCTGAGCTGGTGCCCGGTGTTTGTATCTCATACCTACCGTCAGAAGTGGTAGGTTTCCTTTAAAGGCTTGGTAAGCATCAATGTGATGTGGTGCAGTATAATATATAATACACTCCTAGCAACCAACCAAATAAAAACATTGCTTTTATTAGCATGACAATACAATAACCTCTTCTTTTGTTAGTCTTGATCATGTCAATAAAACATCAGCTTCTCTTATAGGTAAAGAAATATATGCAAGTCCTAATGTATTCTTTATTTACAAAGAATTGATGGATGTATAGTAAACAGCAGAAGCAGAATTGTGCTGCTGAGACTTCCTGCTGGGAGAGAGGCAGAGAGATATTCTGTACTAGATTCTGCCCTGTGGTTACTAAAATCCTCACTCATTTTCTCTGGTACTTTTTTTTAAATTTTACTATTTATGTTTGCTAAAATAGCATTGACAATCAATGCATGGGATTTTCATCAATATTCATTTGATGTGGGTCCAATACTTGAGTCCATCACTCAAGTCGGAAGATCCGACTGATTCGGACTGAGCGCGGGATTAAACTTTCAAATTATGTCACAGGACCATGCACTTACATGCACCAGGAAGAAGATGGTGAACTCTTTCGGACCTGAGCGGGGAAGTGACACATTCAGGACTCCGGTGATGGGGTAAGTAAATGTGCCCCTGTATTTTGGGAGTACCATAGATTTACAACACTCCTATAGTAGTGAATGGAGCAGCCGGGAACCCTACTCTTGTGATTGGTTGGGGTCTGATCTTTAAGACCACCAAAAATTGTGATCTTTATCAATCTCAACCTGCAAAAAAGGAATAAAAAAGTGATCAATATCCATTTCTACTGCAGAATTGGACTACAACGTGTAGATTACAACATGTCCAGCAAAAAATAAAATCTCTACCGGAACAAGTTGTTCACAGGCTATTCCTTAGCACATAGCACTCTGACCCAGAAAGTATGTCCACATGATAATGACATTATCAGCTGCACTTCCTCCAGACTGCAGCAGCTAAATTTAAGGGGCAAATATGGGCTCTTACTATGGGTTATGTTGGGGGCCCCTGTGACAATTGTCTATTGTGAGGGCCCATGACTATTGGCTACAGTGGGACCACCTGTAACTATTTGCTATAGGTGGGACCCTGTGACTACTGGTTATAATGGGGATCTTGTAAATATTTCCCAGAGAGAGGCCCCATGATTATTGGCTTGTATGACTATTTGATACAGAGGGGCCCTGTTACTATATTGGTAACTTTGGGAGCACAGTTAGTATATTTGTTACTGTGGGGGCACTGTTACTGTACTTGATACTGAAAATTTTGATACGAAAGTACTTGACACTGGGTGGCACCTTGACTATATTAGCTATTGTGGGGGCACTCTTATTATATTGATTAGTGTGGGGGCATCATTACTATATTGGTTACTGTGGGGGCACCTTAACTATATTAGCTACTGTGGGGGCACTGCTATTATAGTGGTTCCTTTGGGGACACTCTTATTATATTGGCTACTGTAGTGGCAATGTTACTATCTTGGATGCACATTGGGGACACTATTGCTACTGTAGGGGTATAATAATAATAATCTCTAGAAGGGCAAGAGACCAGTAATTAAAATTAAATTTTAGATTAGAGGGTGGTAGAGAGTAAGTATGGAGCCGAAAATGTGTGTGTTGCTTAATCTGTGGTTGGATGGTTGGAAGAAGCTCACATGGATGCAAGGTAGAAGAAGAAGATGAAAGAGACTTCTCTGATCAAAGACATTATCTATACTATTTATAGTAAGTCCTTATATTACACAGTCCACAATTCTGCAGCATCTCCTCTGTATTATGACTCTCTGTTATCCTCTCCTATGAGGGGGAGATACATAGAAACAGTTTTATATTACATCATATATATCATCCAACATTAGCCTTGAACCTATGTATGCAACATGGTATAGAAGTATAAGATGAGAAACTAATGTACTGGAGAGAGGTATAACCTTATTTTTTATTTCACTGCTTCAAAGTTCCTGAATCCCGGACTCCCACAACATAGGTAATATTTTGGGTGCCCCTTGAATTTCTCTACAGGACCATTAGCACCTCAATTTGACACTGATTGTGTGTATTACCCTACTGTGACATTACTGTGTGTATTATAACTGCACTGTGATATCATTGTGTGTATCATCCCTATGATTAGAGCTGATTGTTGTATTACCCTGCTGTGACATCACTGTGTATATTATAACTGTACTGTTACATCAATGTGTATACTATAACTGCACTGTGACATCACTGTGAATATTATAACTGCACTGTGCCATCACTGTGTGTATTATCCCTGTACTGTGACATCACTGTGTGTATTATAACTGCACTGTGATATCATTTGGTGTATCATCCCTATGATTAGAGCTGATTGTTGTATTACCCTGCTGTGACATCACTGTGTATATTATAACTGCACTGTTACATCAATGTGTATATTATAACTAGAGATGAGCGAACATACTCGTCCGAGCTTGATGCTCGATCGAGCATTAGCGTACTCGTAACTGCTCGTTGCTCGGACGAGTATTTCGCCCGCTCGAGAAAATGGCAGCTCCCGCCGTTTTGCTTTTTGGCGGCCAGAAACAGAGCCAATCACAAGCCAGGAGACTCTGCACTCCACCCAGCATGACGTGGTACCCTTACACGTAGATAGCAGTGGTTGGCTGGCCAGATCAGGTGACCCTGGGATAGACTAGCCGCTGCCCGCGCTGCTCGGATCATTCTCTGTCTGGATGCCGCTAGGGAGAGAGCTGCTGCTGCTCAGGGAAAGCGTTAGGGTGTTCTATTAGCTTACTGTTAGGCAGGAGTGATTCTACAACAACCCAACAGCCCTTCTTAGGGCTACAATAACGTTATAATTTTTTTTTTTTTTTATTTGCAGCTAGTACCATATTGTGAGGAATTAGCAGGGGGACTTGCTACCGTTGTGTTTAGCTCTTAGTGACACACATATCCACCTCAAACACCAAAGTGGGAAAATTTATTAGGGGTTTGAGTAGAATTAGGCACAGTTTGCCAGTTTCTTTTTATTTTACGTTTATTTTTTTTAAAACTCAGCGTCATCTCATCTGGCATAGTAGTGTGCTGTAATACTTGGCTAGAAAATAGCCATAGGAGAATACAAACGTCTTAATTACGCCTACAGTAGCGTTATATATATTTGATTTCTGGTTGATCTGCTGGTGGCTGTACTTGCTGCAGTGCATCTACTATCAAATTGGGAGCAATTTGGAGTCAGACTTGCGACCACTGTGTTTTAGTGACGCACATATCCATCGCAAAGACCGAAGTGGGAAAATTTATTAGGGCCCGGGGTTGTATTTCAATTAGGCACAGTCTGCCAGTTTCTTTTTATTTTACGTTTATTTTTTTCATAACTCAGCGTCATCTCATCTGGCATAGTAGTGTGCTGTAATACTTGGCTAGAAAATAGCCATAGGAGAATACAAACGTCTTAATTACGCCTACAGTAGCGTTATATATATTTGATTTCTGGTTGATCTGCTGGTGGCTGTACTTGCTGCAGTGCATCTACTATCAAATTGGGAGCAATTTGGAGTCAGACTTGCGACCACTGTGTTTTAGTGACGCACATATCCATCGCAAAGACCGAAGTGGGAAAATTTATTAGGGCCCGGGGTTGTATTTCAATTAGGCACAGTCTGCCAGTTTCTTTTTATTTTACGTTTATTTTTTTCATAACTCAGCGTCATCTCATCTGGCATAGTAGTGTGCTGTAATACTTGGCTAGAAAATAGCCATAGGAGAATACAAACGTCTTAATTACGCCTACAGTAGCGTTATATATATTTGATTTCTGGTTGATCTGCTGGTGGCTGTACTTGCTGCAGTGCATCTACTATCAAATTGGGAGCAATTTGGAGTCAGACTTGCGACCACTGTGTTTTAGTGACGCACATATCCATCGCAAAGACCGAAGTGGGAAAATTTATTAGGGCCCGGGGTTGTATTTCAATTAGGCACAGTCTGCCAGTTTCTTTTTATTTTACGTTTATTTTTTTCATAACTCAGCGTCATCTCATCTGGCATAGTAGTGTGCTGTAATACTTGGCTAGAAAATAGCCATAGGAGAATACAAACGTCTTAATTACGCCTACAGTAGCGTTATATATATTTGATTTCTGGTTGATCTGCTGGTGGCTGTACTTGCTGCAGTGCATCTACTATCAAATTGGGAGCAATTTGGAGTCAGACTTGCGACCACTGTGTTTTAGTGACGCACATATCCATCGCAAAGACCGAAGTGGGAAAATTTATTAGGGCCCGGGGTTGTATTTCAACTAGGCACAGTCTGCCATTTCCTTTTTTATTTTACGTTTATTTTTTTCATAACTCAGCGTCATCTCATCTGGCATAGTAGTGTGCTGTAATACTTGGCTAGAAAATAGCCATAGCAATAGGATAGCATCGTTTGGTTTTAAAAACTAAAAAACACAAAAAAAAAACAAAAAAAAACAAAAAAAGTTAAAAAAAAAATACAAGTTATAACTCTCATTTTCAAAATGTTTAACCCGAGGGCTAGGGGTAGAGGACGAGGGCGGGGACGTGGGCGTCCAACTACTGCAGGGGTCAGAGGCCGTGGTCCTGGGCGGGGTGAGACACCACCTGCTTATGAGGGAGCAGGGGAACGCCGCAGAGCTACACTCCCTAGGTTCATGTCTGAAGTTACTGGGAATCGTGGTAGAGCACTGTTGAGGCCAGAACAGTGCGAACAGGTGATGTCGTGGATTGCCGACAATGCTTCGAGCAATTTGTCCACCAGTCAGTCTTCCACGCAGTCCACCCATGTCACCGAAATCGGCACTCCTCCAGCTCCTGCACCTCAGCCTCCTCCCCCCCAGTCTGCCCCCTCCCAGCAAAATTTGCCATTTGAACCGGCATACTCTGAGGAACTGTTTTCTGGACCCTTCCCACAGTCACAAACCACTTGTCCGGTTGCTGATGAGCAATTTTCCGATGCCCAGGTTTTCCACCAGTCGCAGTCTGTGGGTGATGATGACCTTGTTGACGTAGTGGAAGAAGTGTGTAAAGAGGTGTCCGACGATGAGGAGACACGGTTGTCAGACAGTGGGGAAGTTGTTGTCAGGGCAGGAAGTCTGAGGGGGGAGCAGACTGAGGGATCGGAGGATGATGAGGTGACAGACCCAAGCTGGGTTGAGAGGCCGGGTGAACACAGTGCTTCTGAGACGGAGGAGAGTCCTCGACCAGAACAGGTTGGAAGAGGCAGTGGTGGGGCCAGACGGAGAGGCAGGGCCAGAGCTGGTGCATCAGCGCCAAATGTGTCAACTAGTGAAGCTCCCGTGGCGAGGGCTCCTGCGGCGAGGGCTAGATTTTCAGAAGTCTGGAGGTTCTTTAAGGAAACACCGGATGACCGACGGACTGTGGTGTGCCACATTTGCCAAACCAGGATCAGCAGGGGTTCCACCACTACTAGCTTAACTACCACCAGTATGCGCAGGCATATGAATGCTAAACACCCCACTCAGTGGCAACAAGCGCGTTCACCTCCGGCCGTGCACACCACTGCTCCTTCCCCTGTGTCAGCTGATAGTCAGCCCCCTGCCCAGGACCCTGCCACAAAAACCCCATCGTCACCTCCACGATCCTCCACAGCATCCACCAGCGTTCAGCTCTCCATACCCCAGACGCTGGAGCGGAAACGCAAATATAGTGCAACCCACCCGCACGCCCAAGCCCTTAATGTGCACATCTCCAGATTGCTAAGCCTGGAGATGCTGCCCTATAGGCTAGTAGAGACCGAGGCCTTTCGCAGCCTCATGGCGGCGGCCGCCCCTCGGTATTCGGTCCCCAGCCGCCACTACTTTTCCCGATGTCCCTTCCCAGCCCTGCACCAGCACGTGTCAGACAACATAATCCGTGCCCTGACCAACGCCGTTTCTGACAAGGTCCACCTGACCACGGACACGTGGACGAGTGCTGCCGGGCAGGGCCACTATATATCTCTGACGGCACATTGGGTTAACTTGGTGGAGGCTGGGACCGAGTGTGACCCTGCGGCTGGTCATATACTGCCGACACCGAGGATTGCGGGGCCTACCTCGGTCCAGGTGTTTGAGGCCTACTATGCCTCCTCCTCCTCCCACCCCTCCTCCACCTCCTCCTCCGAACGACCATCCGTGGGCATGGCGCCATCAGTCGGTAGCTCTAGGCACAGCAGCAGTGCCGTCGCTAAGCGACAGCAGGCGGTGCTCAAACTGCTGAGCCTAGGCGATAAAAGGCACACCGCCCAAGAACTATTACAGGGCATCACGGCGCAGACTGATCTGTGGCTGGCACCGCTGAACCTGAAGCCAGGCATGGTTGTGTGTGACAACGGCCGTAACCTGGTGGCGGCTCTGCAACTCGGCAGACTGACACATGTGCCATGCCTGGCCCATGTGTTAAATCTGATAGTTCAGCATTTCCTCAAGACATACCCCAATCTGTCTGATTTGCTCACGAAGGTGCGCCGCATCTGTGCGCATTTCAGGAAGTCCAGCACAGATGCTGCCACTCTCAGGGCAGCGCAGCGCCGCCTCCAACTGCCCGCTCACCGACTGTTGTGCGACGTGCCCACGAGGTAGAATTCAACACTGACCATGTTATCCAGAGTTTACCAGCAGCGCCGAGCGATTGTAGACTGCCAGATGTCAACTTCCACCAGAACTGGTAGTCAGGTCAGTCAGCTTCCTCAAGTCTACAATGAGGAGTGGACGTGGATGTCTGATATCTGTCAGGTGCTGAGTAACTTTGAGGAGTCAACACAGATGGTCAGTGGCGATGCCGCCATCATCAGCCTCACCATCCCGCTGCTTGGCCTGTTGAAAAACTCTCTGGTCAGCATGAAGTCGGAAGCTTTGCGCTCCTCACAAGAGACAGGGGAAGAAGATTCCCTTGTTGATAGCCAAAGCACCCTTAGGTCTGTTTCTCAGCGCATATCGGAGGAGGTGGAGGTGGAGGAGGATGAGGAGGAAGAGGAGGAGAATGTTGGCGAGACACAAGAGGGGACCATTGTTGAGTCCTACACTGTTGAGCGTGTATGGGCAGAAGAAGAGGAGTTGGAGGAGTTGGAGGAGGAGGAAATGGACAGTCAGGCCAGTGAGGGGAGTGAATTCTTACGCGTTGGTACTCTGGCGCATATGGCAGATTTCATGCTAGGCTGCCTATCCCGTGACCCTCGCGTTCAAAGAATTTATTCCAGCACCGATTACTGGGTGTTCACTCTCCTGGACCCACGGTACAAGCAAAATCTTTCCACTCTCATCCCTGGAGAGGAAAGGAGTGTGAGAATGCATGAATACCAGCAGGCCCTGGTGCACAAGCTGAAACAGTATTTCCCTTCTGACAGCGCTAGCGGCAGAGTGCGTAGTTCTGCGGGACAAGTAGCGAGGGAGAGTAGGCGAGCAGGCAGCTTGTCCAGCACTGGCAAGGGTACGCTTTACAAGGCTTTTGCCAGCTTTATGTCACCCCAGCAAGACACTGTCACCTGTCCCCAGTCTCGGCAGAGTAGGGCTGATCTTTACAGAAAGATGGTGAGGGAGTACGTAGCTGACCATACCATCGTCCTAAATGATCACACAGCTCCCTACAACTACTGGGTTTCAAAGCTGGACATGTGGCACGAACTGGCGCTCTACGCCTTGGAGGTTCTTGCCTGCCCTGCCGCTAGCGTCTTGTCAGAGCGGGTTTTCAGTGCAGCTGGTGGCATCATCACCGATAAGCGTACACGCCTGTCGACTGACAGCGCTGACAGGCTGACGCTTATCAAGATGAATAAAGCATGGATTTCTCCTAATTTCAAATCTCCAGCAGGTGAAGGAAGCTCAACCTGAATAATTTATCCACTCCTCCTCCTCCTCATTTTCCTCCTTCTCCTCCTCTTTCTACAGTAAAGCAGAGGAAACTGGCTGTTTTTTGACAGGGCCCACTGGCTCTAGGTATAGTACTTTATGCATTTAATTTTTCTGGAGGGCCACCGACACGGTCCTCTGTTTTAAACAATTTTTGGGAGTGCCACATACAGGCACTCAATCTATTCAATTTTTCTGGAGGGCCACCTTTCCGGTCCTCTGTTTTAAACAATTTTTTGGGACTGCCACATACAGGCACTCAATCTATTCCATTTTTCTGGAGGGCCACCTACCTGCTCCTCTGGTTTAAAAACTTTTTTGGACTGCCACATACAGGCACTCAATCTATTCCATTTTTCTGGAGGGCCACCTACCTGCTCCTCTGGTTTGAAAACTTTTTTGGACTGCCACATACAGGCACTCAATCTATTCAATTTTTCTGGAGGGCCACCTACCTGCTCCTCTGGTTTGAAAAATTTTTTGGACTGCCACATACAGGCACTCAATCTATTCCATTTTTCTGGAGGGCCACCTACCTGCTCCTCTGGTTTGAAAAATTTTTTGGACTGCCACATACAGGCACTATCCAAATTGAATTGTCTCCATAGCAGCCTCCACACGTTGTCTCCATTGCTACCTCCAAAAGTCGTCCATATAGCTGCCTCCATACATCGTCCCTTTATCAAACGAGGTTTGTCAGGCCGAAATTTGGGTTGTTTTCATGGATTCCACATCAAAGTTGTTAACTTTGTCGCCACCCTGCTGTGTTATCCACAAAATACACTGGCAAACTTTTACCATTTACGGATATTATTTCAGCGCTTCTTGCGCATCTGTTTACATTCTCCTCACCCGCCATATCCTAAACTTATAAGAACGCTACTACACTTGATCTTATACAAAAGGTTCTTAGAAGTGCTGTTTGGGGAGTAGCCTAGAGACAGGGGCTTGGATTGGCGAAAGCTCGCCTAGCAGCGGAGCGCCAGCTCCATGCGCATCATGCGCTTCTTGCGCATCTGTTTACATTCCCCTCACCCGCCATATCCCAAACTTATAAGAACGCTACTACACTTAACTTGGTGCAGGCTGGGACCGAGTCTGACCCTGGGGCTGGTCATATACTGCCGACGCAGAGGATTGCGGGGCCTACCTCGGTCCAGGTCTCAAAGGCCTACTATACCTCCAAATCCTCCCACCCCTCCTCCACCTCCTCCTCCTCCGAATTACCATCCGTGGGCATGGCGCCATCAGTCGGTAGCTCTAGGCACAGCAGCAGTGCCGTTGCTAAGCGACAGCAGGCGGTGCTCAAACTGCTGAGCCTAGGTGATAAAAGGCACACCGCCCAAGAGCTATTGCAGGGCATTCCACATCAAACTTGTTAACTTTGTCGCCACCCTGCTGTGTAAGCCACAAAATATACTGGAAAACTTTTTTCATTTACGGATATTATTTCAGCGCTTCTTGCGCAGATGTTTACATTCCCCTCACCCGCCATATCCCAAACTTATAAGAACGCTACTACACTTGATCTTTTCCGAAAGGTTCTTAGAAGTGCTGTTTGGGGAGTAGCCTAGAGACAGGGGCTTGGATTGGCGAAAGCTCGCCTGGCAGCGGAGCGCCAGCTCCATGCCAAGAACCAACTAACATAGTTTTAACTGCAGCACCTTTAATCTACTACTAGTTCACTGCCTCCATACATGGTCCCCTTATCAAACGAGCTGTGTCAGGCAGAATTTTGGGTTGTTTTCATGGCTTCCATGTTAACTTTGTCGCCACCCTGCTGTGTAATCCACAAAATATACTGGAAAACTTTTATCATGTACCGATATTATTTGAGCGCTTCTTGCTCACCTCCTTTGGTTCCTCTCTGCCACCCATTGGTTTGAAGCCTGAGTCCATTTAGGGTATGTCGCCATGCCACTCTCTAGCCTGCCGCTGCTGCCGCTGCCTCTGCATGCCGTCCCCTATAGTGTCAGGGTCAATTATTGGATGTTTTAGATGCTATCTAGCTTCATTCTGTCACTCTGTCATGGCCATGCTGTTGCCCATAATTTTGGCATAATGGTGCGATTAAGCAGCCTCAGAGGCATCCATGCATGCTGCCCCTGCTGTTTCCTGTCCATTTCCGTGGTGTTTCCATCCTTTTCTGAGGTTCCCAGGTGTTTGGCCAAGCTTCCCTGTGCAGAGCCTTGGTCCCCTTGAAAAATGCTCGAGTCTCCCATTGACTTCAATGGGGCTCGTTACTCGAAACGAGCACTCGAGCATCGGGAAAAGTTCGTCTCGAATAACGAGTACCCGAGCATTTTAGTGCTCGCTCATCTCTAATTATAACTGAACTGTTACATCAATGTGTATATTATAACTGCACTGTGACATCACTGTGTATATTATAACTGCACTGTGCCATCACTGTGTGTATTATCCCTGTACTGTGACATCACTGTGTGTATTATAACTCCACTGTGACATCACTGTGTGTATTATAACTGTGCTGTGACATCACTGTGTGTATTATAACTGCACACCGACATCACTGTGTGTATTATCCCTGTGCTGTGACATCACTGTGTGTATTATCCCTGTACTGTGCCATCACTGTGTGTATTATCCCTGTACTGTGCCATCACTGTGTGTATTATCCCTGTACTGTGACATCACTGTGTGTAATATCCCTGTACTGTGACATCACTGTGTGTATTATCCCTGTACTGTGACATCACTGTGTGTAATATAACTGCACTGTGACATCACTGTGTGTATCATCCCTATAATTAGAAGCTTTTCCTGAACTTCCCATTTATTTTGATATACTTGTGTATAAGCCGAGTTTTTCAGCACAAAAAATGTGCTGAAAATCCTCAACTCGGCTTATACAAGAGTCAATAGGCAGCCCAGCACTTAAAAAAAAAAAAAAAACTTATATACTCCCCCGATGTCCGCGCTGCTCCCCTGATGTCCGTGTGGGTCCTCTTCTGTCTTTTATCTTCCTCTGTCTTCCTCAGGGCCCCACCATGTTCTTCTCCGGCCGCCGCATAGTATGACGTCAGCACCGGCCGCGTCATACTATGCGCCTGCCGCCTGGGAAACATGGCGACGTACTGCGGAAGACAGAGGACATCGGGTGAGCAGCGCGGACATCAGGGCCACCGGAGGGTGAGTATATAAGCTTATTTTTTTTTTGTTAGTGCTGGGCAGGCTGTATACTACTGGGGGCAGGCTGTATACTTAAGGGGGCAGGCTGGGCTGGCTGTATACTTAAGGGGGCAGGCTGGGCTGACTGTATACTTAAGGGGGCAGCCTGGGCAGGCTGTATACTACTGGGGGCAGGCTGGGCTGGCTGTATACTACTGGGGGCAGGCTGAGTTGGCTGTATACTACAGGGGGCAGGCTGGGCTGACTGTATACTTAAGGGGGCAGGCTGGGCTGGCTGTATACTTAAGGGGGCAGGCTGGGCTGGCTGTATACTTAAGGGGGCAGGCTGGGCTAGCTGTATACCTAAGGGGGCAGCCTGGGCTGGCTGTATACTTAAGGGGGCAGGCTGGGCTCGCTGTATACTACTGGGGGCAGGCTGGGAAGGTTGTATACTACTGGGGGCAGGCTGGGCAGGCTGTATACTACTGGGGGCAGGCTGGGCTGGCTGTATACTTAAGGGGGCAGGCTGGGCAGGCTGTATACTACTGGGAGCAGGCTGGGCTGGCTGTATACTTAAGGGGGCAGGCTGGGCTGGCTGTATACTTAAGGGGGCAGCCTGGGCTGGCTGTATACTTAAGGGGGCAGCCTGGGCTGGCTGTATACTTAAGGGGGCAGGCTGGGCTGGGTGTATACTACTGGGGGCAGACTGGGCAGGTTGTATACTACTGGGGGCAGGCTGGGATGGCTGTATACTACTGGGGGCAGGATGGCTATATACTGGGAGGCTGTGACCAATGCATTTCCCACCCTCGGCTTGTACTCGAGTCAATAGGTTTTCCCAGTTTTTGGTGGTAAAATTAGGAGTCTCGGCTTATACTCGGGTCGGCTTATACTCGAGTATATACGGTAATTGTTAATTTTGTTGTAGGACCCTTACCCTTGTCCTTCCCTCCCTGATCATATGAGATTTTAATATTGAAATATTATACCTCCTATATATTTTTATCACCATTTGTGTCTTATAAATACTAGAAGTAAAAGACTGATATTAGAAGTTGTGATTTCTGAGCTTCGCAGCTTCTTTGACATTTCACCTCCAGTAAGAAGATTTCATACTCCTATCGATGTCCCTGGGTGTTTTTCCTCGTATGCAAATTGCTTGTCCTGCTTGATTAATTAGTATGCTGGATTATAAGAGCACAACATGATAAATTACACCTAGCTATGCCAACAATGTGTAGGAAACAACACTGAAAATTGTAAAAAGAAAACAATAAGCCGACATCGTGGAACATCGTGGAACAGGAGACATTAGATCACATACAGCAGACGATATATTAGAACACAATGTTAAGGCTGTGAGTTGTGGGATGTGAAAATATGTGAGGGCTAAAGACAATGTCATGTTGTACAGTGCTGGAAGAATGTGAAGGCTAAGAAGGTTTTCAATCCGAAGAAAACATAAAATACATAAATATAAAAATAACGAGAATGTCAACTTGACCCTCTTCTCTTAGAATGTTATTCAAATTAGTCAACTAAGTCAAGATCAGAGTGTAAATGGATTTCCCAGTTTGATGCTCAGCTGCTTCTAGGTACAGAGGTCCGTCTGTAACTAGGAATTGTCTGTAACTAGGCTCTGTAGAGTCTGTAACTAGGAGTTGTCTGTAAGTTGGGTGTCCTTAAGTCAGGGACTACCTGTCCTGTACAGTGTTAGGCTATATTCACACTGCCGTGAGCCCGCCGCACCATAGCACGGCGGGCACACGGCAGCGCAGGGAGAGGAGGAGGAGGTGAGATGTCCTATCTTTTCCCGGGCTACGGAGCGGTATGGTGCCGCACGTGTGCTGCACCGTACCGCTCCCGTACAGGGCCGTGAGCCCATAGAAGTGTATGGGGGACGTATATCGGCCGTATATACGTCGGCCGTATATATACGTCCCCCATACATGTGTGTGAATGTAGCCTTACGCAGGAGAAAAAATAGTTTTGAATGGACATGGTGTAATACTTATTTTCATCTGTGGTGGCGCTGTAGGAAAATTGAAGACTCAGTGGCCTGACTCCACCCAGATTAAGGCTAAATGCACTGACGCATCGGGCTTATTCACTAAGGGTCCCGCGGCCGCATTTTCGTTGGGTTTTCCGTCTTTTCAGGGATATCGCCGGGGATTGTGTCGCACGCGATCAGCTTTCATGTGTCAGAAATCGGGGGACACATTGTCGGACGATCCGACGGATTCAGACTGAGCGCAGGATTTAACATTTAAATTTGTGTCACAAGCCATGCACCAGGAAGAAGAAGGTGAACTCCGGCGGACCTCAGCGGGGAAGCGACACATATATATATCGGGCACACGATCTTCTTGGCAGATGTGCATTCCGGCGGACATTTCGGATCAGGAATCAGCCATTCATAGGGAGGTGGTCAGAGTTTTGGTACAATACAACATGACTGTTCTAGGCTTCACAAATCTCTCAGAAGTAGAAAGGAGTTACAGAAATAGTATTGCACATATGGAAAGAGCTCATTTCTGTAGCTCCTGAACTTACTTGTAGCTCTCTCAATTTTACTATTTCCTTCACTCCAATTCACATCCATGTTAGTTATGGAAATAGCTAATACCTACATTGCACTGTTTTCAGAACTCCAACCACCACAACTTGGTGGAGACAGATCTATCCTCATCACAGCCAAGAATTACAGTGGGAAAACCATTTCATCTCCACATGGTAACCAAACATTGCCGACACGGGCAAACTGTGTTGTAAATCCTGACAACTTCCACCTTATCACTGTATCCTAACTTATTACACTCAAACATAATAACCATGTCATAAGGACGTCACAGTCATGACTATTGCCTAAACATTCCTAACTTTTTTGTTTAAACATTTTCTACAATTTCGCAAATACAAAAAAACTTTAGGATGAGTACAGGACTACACAGTTATCACCACATAGAGGGTCAGCACTGGATATATCATGGACTTTAAACTATTTTACCTTTTTTAATTTATTTTTGGCCATTCCAATTTTTACTGTAGTTATTTCATTTGAGATACTCCTCAAGATATTGTAGTTACAGTAGTCATGGTTCATTACTCTCGTCCTTGGATAAACCTTAACTGATGTATCAGATATCATAAGACTTTTTTCGTTTTAGCCTTTTCTGTCACCCATAGAAGAAATCACTATACCAAATGGATGTTGAGACAACTTGGAATCAATATCTACGGGGCCGTCTCTTATTTATATAATGTCCTCCAGACAGTCATGGAGAACTTGCACTGAGAGCTCAGACCGTGTGGTCTTAGGCTTCTAGTCTGATCATGGGACGAGGAGCGTACATGCTATTAGGCTGTTTTGTTGTGGTTTTTACGGTAGGAGAGAAATGGTTAATGTTGAATAATACACCAAAAAATTCAATGCTGAAATATAATAATTTAATGAATTATTTATCGTGATATGCTCATTCCCACACTGACACTTCTGTAAATAAGTATAACATATGGAACGAGATTGTATTATCATAGTGTTCACATGCCGGAACAGACAGACCGAAGGCAAATTGCTCAATCATGTACTGAATACATTGCACCAAGATATTGTTCTTCATTAAAAACAGGATCAAGTAGGATTGAAGGCCAGGATTGGGTCTGAGAAAATACGCTGTGACTGTTTGTGGTGTAGTATCTACCTAATATAGAAATATAACAGGGCTGTATTTGACCTAGAAGTTCTTGGGAGCTGCATCTGCTTTTAAATCTAGAAAATATGAAGGATGGGTAGAAACATGGCCAAAGAATACTTAGAATCTTAGCTGACAGGTAACTTAAAGGAGTTTTACATGAAGAGTGAAAAACCCCAGGGAGCTAGGGGGAAGGTTGAACCCCCTATCCCACATACTTATCCTGCTTCTGCTCCCTCGTCCCACTATGCTATGGAACTTCTTGTGTTTGACCTTGTTTCTGACCTAAAGTCAGGGCGGTCGTCAGCACCTGGCATACACGGGAAAGTGCTGGAGTCCAGGCGTACTGTAGGGGCCCACTCGGATAGGGGAAAAATTTTTGCCCCCTCATCAATTGTACCAGTGTTGCTTAAAGACAATGGGGCACATTTACTTACCCGGTCCTGTCGAGATCCAGCGGCACGTTCTCCGTCAAGGTTTCGGGTCTTCCGGCGATTCACTAAGGTCCAGTGCCCAATGTCCACCAGGTGTCGCTGCTGCGCCGAGGTCCGCCGGAGTTCACCAACCTATTCCTGGTGCATGTAAGCGCGTGTCTAGCGACACGTTTTTAAAAAAAAAAAATACCACTGTTTTTCCGAATCCGCCGGATTTTCTGATGACCACGTCCCCGATTTCCGTCACATGCATGCCAGCGTCGATGCGCCACAATCCGATCGCGTGTGCCAAAATCCCGGGGCAATTCGTCGCCAACCAGTAATTTTCGGGAAACCCTGCGAAAAAGAGAGATTCGGACCCTTAATAAATGTGCCCCAATGATCACCATTGCATCGTGTGCATCTAGGGTTTGGATCAAGATCTGCACTGCAGTCCGCATTCACCCTATAGTGGAAGGCAGTGCACAGAGCTGAACACTCCCTGCTCCTCTGCCTTCACCATCAAACAAGCCCACAGAGTAATTCTGCAACCTGTGAGATGGATTCTGTGTCTCCTGCCTGCACAAAGGGTGCCAGCAGCAGAGTAAGTGAGTACTTTTTTTCTTTATGGGTACCATGGGGCCCTGTGACTATTGGCTATTGGAATGCACTTTTACTATTGGCTATGGGGGCCATATTACTGTTTGAGACTGGGGGGCCCTGTGAGTAATGGCTATTTGGGGCATAATTTGAAACTGGGGGCCCTGTGACTATTGACTATGGGTGTCACTTTTACTATTTGATAATGGGGGCACTTTGACTATGAGCTACAGAGGGGCCCTGTGACTATGGGTTTCTGGGGGGAACCGTGACTTGGCTACTCAGGGGAAGCCTGTGACAAATTGCTACTGTGGGGGCACTGTGACTATTGGCTACTGTGGTGGCACTGTGACTATTGGCTACTGTGGGGGGCACTTTGACAATATTGGCTACTGTGTGGCACTGGGACTTTTGTTACTATACTGTTTTAAGTACAAAGCCTCAGATAATTTAAATATATTAGAGTGGTATGGGAGGGCTCTGTTGCCAGGGGTCAAATTAAACATGGAGTTGGCCCTAACTAAAGTTCCAGGGGTCACAGGACCCACTTCAGCCAATATGGGGCCTCCTTGGACCAAGGAACAATACAGGAAGAGAAGCTCCCTGGAAATGGGAAGTGACATCCCATCTCGGAGGAGGCCATTCATAGGCAGGATCCCCTGTAACTGAAGTAAACAGTATCAAGCAGAAAGGAAAGTAAAGCGTTGCCCCATGATAATAGAAGATGTCTGTATGAAACCTTGAATCATTAAGACATATTGATATCTTTGAGGGAAGTTTTTTTTTACAAGGATGCATAGTCAGTGAAATGCCCCCTCCTTCAGTCTATAAGAGAATGGGGGGACATGTATCTTTATTTTGACTCTTTAATTCTTTTATATTTTTGAGCCTTTTTTAGTATTTGCACATTTGTATGAGCCTACGCCAGAGTGTTTGCTGCAGTTCTTCAATGTGTGTATCAGTTGCAGTGTTTCTAATGTATCTTTGCAAGATGTTTTCTTTGTATTTGCGTGTTCTTCACCCCCTATTTTCGGGAAAATTAATAAACTTTTTAGGCACAAATCGAAGTACATCTGACCAATACTTCTATACAGTGCATATTTGTAGGGGGGCCCCCTCACTTTTCCCCCTGACATTTCTTATCTGAGTTGCTGATTCATGCTGTGTACTGTGGAAGATGTGCACTGTCTTATATACATGTACTAAGGGTCCGTCGGATGCATTTTCCCGACGATTTCCGTTTTGCCCCGGGATTTTGGCGTATCAGTGCCAGCTTGCACATGACAGAAATGGGGGGGGGGGGGGGGGGTCCGGGCGCACGGTGCTCGCCCTCTTACGCCAACCTCTTTTTGGGGTGGTGGGAGGGTGAGCATGAGTACCCATCATGTTGCTATGAACAACATGTGAAGAGTAGTGATTGCTGGGGGGCTCTATATAGTGATTGCTAGGGGGCTGCATATAGTGATTGTTAGGGGGATGTATACAGTGATTGCTGGGGGACTGTGTACAGTGATTGCTACAGTATATCACTATATACAGCTCCCCCAGCAACCACTATATACAGCCCCCCAGTAATCACTTTATACATCTCCCAGTAATCACTATATACAGCTACCCAGAATATATACTGTAGCAATCACTATATACAGCCCCCCAGCAATCACTGTATGCAGCCCCCTAGCAATCACTTTATACAGCACCCCAGCAATCACTACATACAGCTCCCCAGCAACCACTATATACAGCTCCCCAGCAAATACTATATACAGCCCCCCTATAATAACTATATACACCCCCTATAATAACTATATACACCCCCTATCATAACTAACTATATACAGACACCTATTATAAATATATACAGTCTTAGGTAAAATAATTAAATTGTACTCACCTTCCATCATTCCCCCGATGTGCGCTGACCTCCTTCCCTTCCCTTGAGGTGTCAGTCAGTGTGTGTATATCGGAGGTGTACCAAGCAGCAGGGCGCCACCATTTTTGAATACCTCAGACGATCGTCCATGTCAGAGCAGAGAACTTATAGTTCCCTCGCTCTGCCATAGACTGAAGTCAGAGCAGATCTGCAGGACATGGCCCGGGAGCCCAGACCCAAATATACTGTCTTCGATTCAGGAGGTCATGCGACATTTGGTGGGGGCCCCTTTAAGGGCAAAGTGGGGGGTGAGTTCCCCCTATAATCCCTATAATGGTACCTATTGTTGGTTTGATTATATCACAGAAAATAATACAAAAAAGAAAAGTTCTTTCCTTAATTTTTTTTTTATTGTTTGTATACGCCATGGCTCCCCTGAATGCTCCACATCAGCACTCTAATATTGAGATTGATAATGTAGGCTATATCAGCTTTTAATGTAGTAAATAATATGATAGACACTAGGACAGGTGCAATATGTGCATATTTTTCGGTGCTGGCAATGAAGACTAAATTAAATTGTTTAGCTGAATTTTAAAGCTGCACTTTATATACAGTTATTTACTTTCTCAGTGCTCGTCATGGCTCCTTTTATGGACTTACCCGATCAGTGTGCACCTTTTTTGATTATTAGGAATTACTACATTCATTGATATTCGTGCCATTACTACTGTATTGTCTCTAGTTCTGTTCACACTAGGTGAAATATCCATGCAGAATGGATTATTAGGCATCATGAATTTATTCCTTTACTTTTCCGTATTTGGATTTTCTATACGTCTAATTATACCCTTTTCTCGTTTCCTTTTGATATGGGTGTATCTTTACATATAATAGGGATGTGTACCTGTGGCGTCGCTAGTGCACTTTACCTTTTATTGTTTTCATGGTTATGAGTAACCATGCTTCTTGTCTTAGTCTTATGTAGACATATTATTTGTATTTGCGTCATCACCATTGTATTTCTTACTGAATTTATGTAACAACATAAAACCTCTCCGCATTAGTGAGGAACAAACCAATAAATATTGTGAACTTATACTTTATTCACCTTCATGATTGATTCTCTTTTTAAAGCAAACTTCACATTTTTGGATTTCAGCTTTTTTCGTATATATAACGTTTCTTCTTTGCCATATACCTATCATGCTCACTATCCAAGCTTACTGTGCATTTATCGATGTGGCACGCATGTATCTATCAATGTTTCCCGATCACCTAGACCAGTGGTGGCGAACCTATGGCACGGGTGCCAGAGGTGGCACTCAGAGCCCTTTCTATGAGGACCCAGGCCTTCACCCCAACACAAAGTTTGCCAGATAGGACTCAAGGCTTTCTGTTGTGGTCCAATACAGACCAGGACATGCCATGCTCAGAACTATTTTAAAGCAACATCCTTGGCTGCCAGGACTATAGGAGGAATGGGAAGGTGTGGATAGAGATGGATTGTCATTGGAGCTCCTGCTCTGGGTTCCCTGAATCTTCCTCTTCAGGAGATCCTGGAGAAAAGCTACAATCCAATTTTCTCCATCATCTTTCTATTGTATTGGTGAACTCAGGACCCCAATACGATTGAAACCGGTGATACAGCAGGGATCAATAAGTTACTGCTTAAATTGTCATGTTGGCACTTTGAAACATATATGTGGGTTTTGGTTGTAGCTTGGGCACTCTGTCTCCAAAAGGTTCACCATCACTGACCTAGACTATTGAGGGTGGATTACGGAGTCATTTGTGATCAGGTTGCTTGGCAGCCATGTACTGGAGAGATCTTGTCCTCACATCCAGCGCAGTGTTCGGACCTGGACTACCGCGATCCCTGTGTTATGTGCTGCGGTCTATGTGATGGTTACACGTGATGGTGAGTGTGATAGGGAGCATTTAAGGGGAGCTTGGCACAATAGTGGGGACTTCTACCCATAAAGAAGTCTCCAGTAGGAGACATAACACGTGGGAAACCCTCTACCTCCTAACTATTTGCTACCTACCCCAATTTGATGCATTGATACCGCTCCACATGTCTCCTACCCCTTGACTGGTAATGTATACTAGGGACTTGCCACTTGCTATGTTTGATTACTCATACTTCGGGAACTTTTTCTGATTACTGAGTACTTACTTGCCTTAGTCCTTAGACTTAATACCTGTCTAGCAGTGGTTGGATATTTTTCATGACATACTTTTGTTGTTTTACTTGAGTTGTTTTACTTGACCTGGCTAAAACAACCAATTGTGTATCTACATGTACTTCGGTAATATTTTTAATTGATTCTGACTATTTTTCTATGTTAGATTTGTGTCTTGGTTATCAATAATAAAATTATTCATGTTTTGTGACTTTGCCTCCATGACACACATTTTTTTCCTTCTATTGGGACTTGTGATGTCCGTGTTCAGTCCGTATTGTATCCGCATCAAGTCTATGGGGCAGATTTTATGCAGATGTGAAAAAAAAACAGAAGACATATAGGGGCAGATTTATCAAGCTGTCTGAAAGTCAGAATATTTCCAGTTGCCCATGGCAACCAATCACAGCTCAGCTTTTATTTTACCATTGCTCATGAATATTTTAAAGGGGAGCTGTGATTAGTTGCCATGGGCAACTGGAAATATTCTGACTTTCAGACAGCTTGATAAATCTGCCCCTATATGTCTTCTGTTTTTTTTTCACATCTGCATAAAAAACAAACAATGGGTTTCTAAACCACTTTTTGCCCTGCTCAGTTGGTTGTCTAGCAACAGTTGAGAAAAGAGGACCTGATACCGATATCATCAGTGTGCTGTGCACTTTTTTGTGGATCCATTGAGTTCTATGGAGGTCTGTGGTCTGCATGCGAGAAACAAAATGTGCATGAAAGAAAACAGATGTGTGAACAGACCCATAGAAACCAATGGGTCAGTATGCTGTCTGCAAAAAAAAAAAAAGATCGGATAGCATAAAGACCTCAAAACGCACATCTGACTGAGCCCTAACTTTCAGAAGGGTGGTGCAAGATTAGCTTCTGAAGCCAACAGCAGCTTTATTAGCATATTAGCCAGTGGGGCAAATTTATTCACCTGGTCCGGAGGAGTTCCCAACAGTGTCCGACAACAATGCACTGTGCCGAGACTCAATAAGATTGTGCGCCCGATTTCCTGAATGTGTTGCTTCCCCGCTCAGATCCGCCGGAGCTCGCCATCTTCCTCCATGGGGAATGTAAGTGCATGTCTTGCGACACAATTTTTATGTTAAATCCTGCGGTTTGTCCGAATCCGTCGGATTGTCCAATGGCCTGCCCCCCGATTTGTGTTGCATGAAAGCCGGTGCAATTGCGCCAAAATCTGATTGTGTGCAACACAATTGCCTGCTAAATACCTGTCCCACCCAAAGGAAATGTGGTCCGTGGACCCTTAGTAAAAAAGCCCCAGTATCTGCAGAGTGATGCCTATTAAAGGCGTAAGTTGAAGCAGCAAAGGCTGTGCCGCGGTCATATACCAGGAAGCACAGATCAGGAACAAGACGATTGTCACATGGAGAGTCAACATAATAGCAGGACTACCAAGCAAGAAACCTTTGTTCTGACGTGGGGGAGCACTGCATGCTGGACTATATGGCTATAGGTGCAAACTGATAGGTTGGATAATCATAGCTGGTACCCACCCTGTTCCTTTAAGAAGAGGGCATAGAGACGCTGACTGCACATTAAAGGGAGCTGATGGAGCAGGGATGCCTGGCAGAGGAGTTAGTACGCAGCAGGGGGTTCATGGAACTGGGCCGGAAAAGGCAACTGTAAATAAGCTTGTGACAGGGGACGCATAGGGGAGCGCAACATGTTGCCAGAATTGCATTCAGATTCCTTCAAATACTGTGGGGGAGATTTAACAAATGTTGGCATTCTGTGTGCCAGTGCATGATAAACCCGGGCCCCTCTGCCATGGTGGATACACCGGGAGGCTTAGTGCTCACAATGTAACTGCTGGCAGTGTTGCGCTGGTTGGGATTACTATGCCAGATATGACCTGGAGTAGTTTTGCGTAAAAGCCTGAAAACGCTTAGCGGTGAATGTTCACAGAAAGTGAATGTTTTAGAAAGTGTGCAAGCACGGGGCAGTAACACCCAGTACTAACCCATTTTGCCCACGGTTGGGCCCCTTCACACCCCATTCACGGCCACATGTTAGTGCGCAAGAAACCGCAATTATTTAGGTGCTTCTATGCCAGAAAACTGGTGTAGAACCACTTATAAATTTCCCCCTGTCTGATTCCAGAACCTTTGTATCATTGATGACTCTTATTATTATACACCTCTCACGAAAAGATTATAAGATTATTGGGGGAACAGCTATCACCTGAAGTTGCCCTAAAGTTCTAAACTCTACAAAAGCTGCGAAATAATTTAGAGAAATAAATGACATTATATAAATTACTTACATTTTTCATTCATCCATAAAACGCAGGTTTTGCATATCAGAAAAATGTCTTTCCTTTCTAAATTACAGTCAAAAAAAATTACAAACGATTTCTCTTGCCCAAATGTCAAATTCATATACAATTCGAAACTTGAAAAAAGTCATTTTTAAAGGAACAAAAAGCTTTGAACTTCAGCTAATAGTTTCAGCAAATGTACAAATGACATTACAAATGAGCGCTGGATGTGATTGTCAGAAGGGCTGATTGCTATTTGTACATTTACAAAACTCAGAGAATGTTGCCGGATAAATTGTTTTTGAGAATTTTTGATCACTCTCTTTTAACCCTTAGGCGACATCTGTCGTACGTTTAGGGTGGATGTCGCCACTTTAAACTTGGCACCGGCTCCAGAACTGACAAATGAATTCTTTGAACTCACCCTTTCATATATTCATATTTTGACCACAAGTATTTATTTTTTGTAATACAAACCCACAGTACATGAAGACAATACAAAACCTCTGGATGGAATTGTATTAACATTGATACATATATATAGAACATACCAACCAAGCATACACATACACGGGGTGATGCAGCCTTGTTTTTGTCTATTTGTGACAAATGCTGTTTTGCAACTTTCCATTGCACCAAATGAACATGGGACAGTGCAAAGTCTCTTTGACATAGACCATGGTTACACCAAATTCATGATTTGAGTGACTGAATTTATGTATTGATACTTTCAGTTTAGGTGCAAATTTTGATGCCAGTCCCCTCCCTGGTCTATCTATGTTGTGTGACTTTAGATGGTTCGTTTAAACTTTTTATGTGACTGTGGTAAACGACCCACATAGCACAAGACACCTCCAGCAGAAAACCACTTTAATGAATCTGGTGAAGAGCTCCAAAGACAGACATAGAACTGTCAGAGACATAGAACAGTCAGAGACATAGAACAGTCAGAGACATAGAACAGTCAGAGACATAGATCGGTCATGGACGTAGATCGGTCATGGACGTAGAACGGTTATGGACGTAGAACGGTTATGGACGTAGAACGGTCATGGACGTAGAACGGTTGCCCGATATACTGCATGTGTTGCTCAGGTCCGATGGAGTTCACCATCTTTTTACTGGTGCCAGTAAGTGCATTGTCTTCTGACATAATTTGAAAGTTAAATCAGTCCGAATCAGTCGGATCGATTCATCAGCTGTGACAGAAAACAAATCTCAGCACAGACATGAAGCCCCTTTCCTCCCTTCGTTATTTATATCCCTAGACCATTCTCTATAACTTATGGCTAGCTCCATGGACATAATACTGGTTGAGATACCCATTAGTTTTTCTGTTGCACCTTAGCTGATTTGCATTCACATACACCTCCCTGATAAGAGCACACCTACCTTGGTCCGGGTCGGAGTCAGTGGAGGGGGCGTTCCTATCGGAGCCCCGCCTGCGTTGTTGTGCACGGAGTAGAGCTTTAATGCGCAAGCCCCGTGCAGGCGATGGTATGGACGGTAACCCGATGTCGCTCCCTCTACATGGGCATGCCCCATGGCCAGGTGCAGTTGCTCATCAGGTAAGGGGACTTGGTTTTCTCAGCTGCAGCATAGTAATGATATCAGCTAGCCATAGACAGACGGGTCTATACACCAATGAAAATTGGACATAATGATCAGTTAGAAGGAAATACATCTTTAGAGGTTGGCTAAGTGGTGCCATAAGTATGCAAGCCTTTTTACTCTTTTTTTACTTACAAACATACCAGATGAAGCGCGTCCTAGCGCGATACGGCAGTCGTTTAAGTTTTTCGTGATGTCCTGCACTTGTTTTCCTCCTCTTCCCTTCAACATTACGTCATGTTTTTCTGTGAGTATGTATTAATAAACGCCTAAGAAGATCTCAAAGTGGTGAGTGCCATTTCTTTCTCTTCTCCAATAAGCCTGTAAATATGCTAAGCTTACTTTAATGAGGAATAGAGCACCACAGAAGTCCTAAGAATACTGTGATTTTTACAACTCACATCTGTCATATTAACATTACACCCAACTCTAAGACGCAGGGTCTGAAGCAGTAGCCAATCTTCATATATCTCTCTCTATTAGTATTCAGCACCTTTTATAGAAGTTATAATAGTAGGCATAATGAAATGCATTTGGATTAAACGTTGAAATTTTGGTGCCAAAACTACATAAACATTTCAAGATTAGTTTTCTTTTCTATTCTAGAAGGAGGTCTAAAAAAAACAAATAAATTCCCCACCTTGCATTAAATTAGGTCTGCCCAATTTGTGTTGTATCCTTACAGTGATTTTTGTACATTTTCTAAGTTTATTTGTAAGTACTCTAAACAAAAGATGCCCTTTTCAAATAACTAATATTAACATTAACTTTTTCTTAAATAATAAGTAGATTTTACATCCTGCTGTGATATTTTGTTTAACTAATTATGAAAAATGATGTAATCTTTCTACAAACTCAGACCCCATTACTTTAGTCCTTCTCCCCGTTTCAGGCAGTCACATAGATATTAATATAAAATAGAAGTCATTTCATAGGAAGCCAATTAATTTTACCGTGTGATGTTTTTCTTGTTTTTTCATTTGAAGAAATCAAAGCAATTAGAGAAAACTTCACAAACAAGGCACATAATTAGATCAAGTAGGCAAAATACATACGCAAGAAGAAAACTTTATCAGTAATGTACATATACATAATACAAATTAATTCCTGAGTGATTGCTGCCTCTTGTTGTACAGAATACCCAAGGTTAGCGTTAATGGTGCTTGCCGATGTAACCATCAACTTTCTGATAAAAGCGGAGAAAAAATATCAGAACACATGTTCATTAAAAGTCTCTGCGAAGGACAAGTATTCCAAGAAACATTATTCAGATACAGTCCAACAAACATAATGTTGCATCTGTGTCTGCATCATCCTCTGTCCATAATACAGCTGAGGATGTGCTGATAATGTCAATTTATTTCATTCTGTCTTTTGCTAGTCTGAACATTAAGTTTATTCCTTTTTTCTTGAAGCCTTGATTGATTGGCACCACATCCATCTATGTCCTATAAACTGCTCTCTGGTTTATTAATGATTAACCCTCTCTAACTGACATAATATCCCCCCACTCACATGGCCACCATGTCTGAAGTCAGAGAACTGATCCAATCACTTTCAGGATCATGGCTATGCTTTCACATTTAAGGTTTTAATGGATCAACCAATGTTCTTTGCCACCTATAGTGTTGTACTTGGCTCCCTGTGTTTATTCTGTATTCTGGTATCCTTGACCATTTATCCCATATCTTTGACTATCTGTCTGCCTAGCAATTTTGTACTGCATTGTGCTTTGTTCAGACCTATGTTTGGTGATTTTCCCTCATGGAAAATTTTGTATTGTCTTATCTTTGGCTTCTTGTTTGCACTTTGGTGCAGGAAGGGAGTGTTGACTAGTTGTCTCCTACCAGTAAGGTTAGGTAGAGCAAGTAGGCAGGGACAGCTGGGTAGGGGATTTAATAATTCTAACTTCACAACCATAGTAGTAATAATTTAACCATAACAATATCCACAGATTACTAGGTCACTAGGTAAATCACTCTTTGGTCACATTTATTGTGGTTGAATCCCCATCTCGATCCATTTCAGAGGAGATATGCCCAATACAAACTATGGAAGGATTTACTGTAGGCAAATTATGTTTGTGAAGATTGAACAAGCTCTGACTAGGTAGAAGGTTGCCCTCATGTAAAATGATAATTTACATACAGTTGAGCTCCTAAACAGAGACATAATTTGGGCCTAAGTACAAGATATGCTACAGGACCCTCACCATTTAGCCACTGTACCTTTGCACTACTCCTTGGGTTTTAAGCACATTCACACTTTTTCATAGTTATTTTGAAAGAATTTGACATTTTTATTTATTCACCATATTTCTATGGAAATGTTAATATTCAATGAGGAATATGGATGTACCACCTGGTGTGGACCCACCACATATCCAACAAGTACTAACAATAGATGAAAATGAAATTCTGAAACATCTCCTGACTGGGAAACAGGAAAGAATCCTGTGAATACTGAATAATGCTGAATCACTTTGGAAATTAAGAATGAATGGGGATGTATCAGCTCAGCCAACTGATATGTTATATGTATTGCCATGGTCACCAACCAAATTAATGCCTGGGCCCATCACTGAACATCTCCGCCCTGAATGGCAAAGCAAGGAGTCTATTACTCCCCACTCTCCTATAGCTTTAAGCAGAATTGCCATTCTGCGGACGCCAATACTGTTTAAGCACGTAGGATGCAGGTAAGTAGTTTCTTCCCACTTCCTCCAGTCGACTGTTTTTAACGAGTTGACTGGATCCCTCTATTGTATTGGACCACTCTGATATTTGGGGTTCTAAGGAATTGCATGAATTGCATTATGGATACATCTGCTACAGTATATAGCCAAATTTGGTTAATTTAACTATATCTGATTTTACGGAAAAATGTATTCTAAATGTTGGTCTCCTGAATGATGACTACTAAGAACATGTTAAGGTAGAGCTTTATAACTTGGGCAATGCAAATACTTGGCAAATGGACAAGTATGGTAATGTCTCCACATGACAAGTTGTATCGTTGATAGAGTCATGCCAGACTTGGTTCTCAGCCAGAACATCAAGACATTAGCACAGAGAAAGATGCCTCGTCTTCTCTTGGGTGATTGCCAAAACTTACAATGAGTGAAGGTTTACCATATCGGCGGAGATAAGAAAAAGGAGTTTCAGCAAAGAGAGGTCACAGTCGAGTAATTGCTATGTAATTATTACCTAATTATGACATTATGAAGCCTTCTGCTCCACATATATGTATGGAATAAGAAAAATACTGGTCTATACATTATAACGAATCTGATCAAGTATTATATAAAAATCAATGAGTGATTTCATCACAATGTTAATGTAAGGTTAATGTAAGAGAGCACTGGTCGTCGATAAAACTAAATTAGTAGATAGGGCTGTACATGGGAAATCTATAGGCCATGACATAATATATTAATTCTGCCGTAAGGAGTCTCTATACTCTGTAGGCGGAGAATGCCTGGTCCCTCTGACTCCGCCCATCAAATAAGTCAAAAGCTATGTAAACCATTGTAACTATTGTTAACGCCTGTTTAGTTATGACATAACCGAAGGTAGTCTCCATGCAGCATATGGAGTTTTCTGGACCCAGCAGCATACACTGTGCTGTTATCCATGGATAAGCAAAAGAATGAAGTGTTGGACCTCCATAGATCTATAACTAAAAAACAATCCTAATTATAGGGCATTAATTGTCAGCATTCAAGAAGTCAGATACAGTTAGGTATGGCTTTATTGTCGCGGCTTGGCTTTGTTAATATTGTCCTTTATTTTTTAACCCAAAAAGTATGTGGCCCCCTGTGCATTGGCTTTGAGGGTCTTGGTCTAGGTAAGAACAGACAAGTATCGCTAGGTGAAAATTTCTGAAGGGATCTTGGAGTTTTGCATAGTTATTTTAAAGTGTAACTCTGATTGTCAAATGTGATCCTGTTTCTGAAGCTACATGTCAAAAATATTCTTCAGCAGCAGTGTAGTGGGTGGAGATTAACCTCTTCCTGTATCTGCCCAGTCAAATTTAGTCTGATCATAGTTCCCATGATGCCTTGTGTTTTCTCATTAAGTAATGTAACATTAAACTCAGCAAGATTGATCTACTGAACTGTAAATACACTGAATAGTAAACACAGAGGATCTATATGGTAACTATGGCTGCTTTCATTACATGGAGAATGTAATAAATAATAGAAAACAGCAGTGAAACAGTTAATTGAGGAATAGAGGAGTGTTCCATATAGCTTTAGGTGCAGAGCCAAAAAGTCAAACTGGGATGGAGGGATTGATACGGAAGGGTGAGGGGAGACATATAATCCCACTATTCTGTGTAGTATTTTTTGCATTCACAGGTCTGCACACTCTCAGCAACACACAGAGAGAACTGTCACATAACCTCCCTCCAGAGTGAATAGGAAGCAGCCCCCCTTCTGTGATTCTATAGAGTTGTTTACAAGATGGTTTCACATGGCTTACAAGCATAACCAGGGCAAGCAGCTACTGCAGGAATTGGCCAAACTAAGGAAGATGTCAAAGAAACTACTTGATATAAGTAATAAAAAATAAAACTAATATTCAATATGCAAAGTTGATCTACATTCCAAGAGATATTAATTTGTAAAAAAAATATTTTGAAATTGTGCTTTAAGTGAAAATAACTATTAATTGTTAATTTTTAAAAATGTATTTTATGCTGCATCTATAGGTGACCAGTATCCTAACTTTTTAAAATTTTTAAATAGTGTAGCAAGCAACAAAAATAGCAGATTTAAAACTTATTCATGATTTAAATTTGTAATTCAAAATAATACATTTTAAGAATAATTAAATTAATGCAAAACATTAAAATATTCATGTATAGTACAACATGTGTACTTAGTTTAACCCAATCGCGGCCCAGTCTGCTATTAGTATTATATTTAGTTCTTTTTGAGAAAAATATCTCAATTTCAGCTTTCTATCACTTCTAGAGATTAGCAAATTACTAAGGATTCGATTTGTAGGAGTTTCACCAAATTT
Source organism: Engystomops pustulosus (assembly GCF_040894005.1). Classification (NCBI taxonomy): domain Eukaryota; kingdom Metazoa; phylum Chordata; class Amphibia; order Anura; family Leptodactylidae; genus Engystomops; species Engystomops pustulosus. The sequence continues at coordinate 265,752,535 of NC_092411.1, read as the reverse complement.
TTTCAAAAGATTTGATTTGTCACAATCTATTTGATCAAAATCGATGGTGCCCACGATTGCCCTGGATATTGGTATGTAAACCGATTAGACAAGTTTTTGCTACTTTTATAATTTTTCCTTACCCATCTTCTTCTCTAAGCTCTGGGTTGTCTGAAAACAGTATTTTATTCGGCTAAAGTAAATCAGAAATGATTTGGATAGAATTCATAAAGAATCTATGAATCAATGAATAGATTTGCTCATCTAATTTAATTTACAATTAAAGTTGGGGACAAAATTATTTACGTCCTAACTGCATGGTGCATTGATAATTAGGACATAAATATAATAATGGATATAATTTGAATAATGGCTTCACCTACTGTGCCTCTTTCTCTTACAGTCCTTTCTTGGCTTGAGAAAGCGCCACTGAGCGCGAAACTGTGTTTATTAACTGAGCACCACCACATGGTCCTGTACCGTGATCTCTGGTTCCAGGATTGGTCTGTGGCTTAATGTGTGTCGAGTGGGGATACTGCTCTGATGGAAGGTAGTGCCTGCCAGTTTTCCTTCATGTGAACTTTCTCTTACAGTCCATCTCACTGACAGACACAGGGAAGAGGAGGGAAGAGAGCAGGATGAGTCAACTCTCCTGGGGCAACTCCTCCTTTTCATCAGTGTAAATAACAGATCCATCGAGAGTTTGCAGACAGCACTAAAGTAAGTAGCAGGACTGCTGAATCACTTGATGAACATTCAGTTATTATGATAAAGGCAGTAAAGGCACATGGGCAACTTTAGTAAAAGTAGAGTGGACAATCCCTTTAAATTACACCTCAGACCTTGGAATAATATTGAGTAAAACACTTTATACCACCTTTATGAAGACAGGAGGTTGAAAACGACTTCAGTAAAACAGTAATTATAACCTCGTAGTTGATGTCGCACTCATCCACTTCACATTACCATAAGTGACAAAAAAATAACATCAAGCGACAAATTTTATTGTTTATTGACTTCTCTCAATAAACATGTTTCTAGCACTTGCTTCGAGGACACTAATCATCTCCAAAGAATGTCTTATTGTTAAGTAAATTGCATCGGCAAAATGTTTTTCGCCGATAAACGTCATTTTTAAGTTTGCTTTGTTCCCAAGCAAAGCGTCATCAGTGTCACTGAACTTTCTATTTTGTATCTGTCATGTAATGAAGAAGATTAGAGAGACATTGCTGCACCTGATCTACAAGAAACCCGGCCTGACAATAGATTGTAGAAATCTTTAAATTGCACTTGACTGCATTCACAAGTCCTTTAGGAGTTTCTCGTTTCACCCGTTGTCTCCTCCTCTTACCGAATACTCAATTCATGTGTTATGACTGTTAGGATTTATTGACACGGATCACATTTCTATAAATGAACCGCTGTCTCCCATTAAAATGCTGACTGTTTTTACTTTGTCTAATCGGTAGAATTAAGTGTGTGAGAGAGAGAGAGGAAGAGAGAGCGAGAAAGATAATGAAGAAGAAATGGAGTGTTCTTAATTATAGATCTACTCCTCGGCAATGTAACACTTCATGACCACCAACGACCTTAGCTTTGACCCCTATCGCGCTTTCATTTGCAACTTTGTAACATCATGTTAATTAAATCAAGGTCCTTAGTAAAAAAAAAATGAAATAGAATAAAATCCTGTAAAATACACATTTTGACTTTAGTTAAAGATGTTAACCCCCTTTGCTGGTTTAATAGCTGCCGTTACACTTCCCGCAGGTTATGCTGTCACGCTTTCTGAGATTTTGGAATGAAAGATATGTACATATAAGCAACTGCAGTTATACAGAACTCTAACTTTGTATTGCTATTGAAATAGGAGGATTTTTTAACATAGAAAGTCCAAAGAATCTGAATGATTATTCCGATATTGTAATGGCGAAACTCAAGAGACTGAAAAGAAAGGGTAAATGTAAGTAACAAAATTTGTAAACTGTAATAATAAAAATGTGGCTGGTGGTATAGGGAACTTTGACTATTGATTACTGGTTTCTAGGCAAACAGAATATTAGTTACTGATGTGGGGGAACACTGACTATTAGTTGCTGGTGTGAGGGAATCCTTACTATTGGCTGCTGGTGTGAGGGTACTCTGACTATTGACCTCTGGTATGGGGGCAACCTGACTACTAGTTGCTGCTGTGGAGCACACTGACTTCTGTGAGGGCGGGAGGGCTCTGGCTGCTGGTGTGGGGGAACTCTGACTATTAGTTTCTGGTGTAGGGGCATCCTACCTATTGAGTGCTGGTGTTAGGGCACTCTGTGAGGGCACTCTGGCTGCTCTGAGGGTACTATGAATTTTGTCTGGTGTTGGGGCACTCTAACTATTAGCTATTGGTTTGGGGCACTCTGGCTTCTAGTGTGGGGCACTCTGACTATTGGCTTCTGGTGTGGGGCACTCTATTAGCTGCTGGTCTAAGGGAACTCTCATTATTAGCTGCAGCATGGGGACACTGTTAGCAACTGGTGTGGGGGCATCCTGACTATTAGTTGCTGGTGTGGGGCACACTAGCTTCTGGTGTGAGGGCACTCTGACTATTGGCTTCTAGTGTGGGGGCACTCTGACTATTGGCTTCTAGTGTGGGGGCACTCTGACTACTGGCTTGTGGTGTGGGGGCACTCTGACTATTGGCTTGTGGTGTGGGGGCACTCTGACTATTGGCTTCTAGTGTGGGGGCACTCTGACTATTGGCTTCTAGTGTGGGGGCACTCTGACTACTGGCTTGTGGTGTGGGGGCACTCTGACTATTGGCTTCTAGTGTGGGGGCACTCTGACTATTGGCTTCTAGTGTGGGGGCACTCTGACTATTGGCTTCTAGTGTGGGGGCACTCTGACTATTGGCTTCTGGTGTGGGGGAACCCTTATTATTAGTTGCAAATGTGGGGGCACCCTGATCTGAGTTATAAATGAAAAGTACAACAAATATCAATGTAAGTACATTTTCCTAAGTTATACTGCCAAAGGGAATTGCATGTAACTATACCAAAGTTCATGCTAAACATCAGTATGCGTTAATAATAGGAAGGTATTTATTGTGATCACATAAACAGAACAAAGAAATGTGCACTAATGATCGATAGTTAAAGAGGTATTCTGCATAATTCATATACAAATGGGTCCTTAAAATATAAGCTAATATGTAATTAGTTGTTACTTATAATTTAGCTCCCCATAGCAGAAAATTCTGGTGACATACACTGTAATGGAGAATTAATATGATACTGACCCTTTAATCAGTTTGTTCATCGCTTACACGCGGAGAAGATACAGGACAGAAGATGGCTGCTGGTCACATGTCCACATCACATGTCCTGCACCCGCCTAGGCAGGTCATATGGTCATCGCTTTGTTTGGCCAGTGTTGTGGTGAGATGTCATCTCAGTGAGGTAATATGCAGTGATGGCAGTTGTACATTGTTACTATGGAAACAGAGCAGGGCAGGCTGTTACATCATCACTGAGAGCTGAGCATGAGAGGGAGGAGGAGTTACTGAGAACTAAAGGATCATGGGACTTGTAGTTTCCATTGGCGGCCATCTTGGTGATAACACAACATACATTAGAGAGGCCATAAAATTTTGTGAATCATGAAATCAAACTGTTCCATCTTGTAACTAATGACAGTGAGTTTTCTTGTATTCATTTATTTATAGCGTCATGGGTTTTTGTATCAGACATTCATATTCCCGGAATACCCCTTTAACCGTGCTACAGAGAAATGTATGTGTCTATGTCAAAATACATACTAAACAGCACTGAAGATTAATGAGCTAAGGGTCAATTGTGAGAGATACAGGAATCTATGTTGGTGATCAAGAGTGAGGAGATGCCAGAAGTAATGGCTTTCCTAGGGGATATTACCTAGTGCACCAAGTTCAAGAATATAACTGTATTTTTCACAGTCTTGCTGCTAATTGCAATATACAAAAGGTGACACAGAATTACAGAAATACCTAACGCTGTAGCATTGTAACACTGCAGCTGGTCAAAATAACTGGGCTCATCTACAGAGGTAACAACCAGTATAACAACTGCAGTATATGAGAATATACTGTATGTGTGTGTGGTGTGTATATACTTTCAATGCGTGTGTATATGCTATATATGGTATTGTATGTATATGCATATAATGCATGAGTGTACATGGTACTGTATGTATGTGTGTATATGATGAATGTATGTATATATGGTGTGTATATACTGTTTGTGATTGTAAACATATATGTATTTTTATAAGCAAGAAGGGCGCCCCAATAAGAAGTCTGTTATGGGGCCCTGCCTCTCCTAGTTACGCCCCTGCTGGTAGACATCCTTTAACTATAAGTTTACTGTTAAAATCCTTGTTTATCCTGTACAGTACCTTCTTCATTAATATAGTCAGCAGAGACTGGTCCTAAATTGTCCTTAAATAAAGGGTCATGTGTAAGGGACTCCCACTCATCTCATTGTACAAGCCAACAACTTCAAGTGTCTTGAAATCTTTTGATTTTCTTCCTTTGTTACCCACATAGTCGCTGGAGGACTTAGCTTAGTCTAGAAGAACAGACATGAATGCATTTTGATATGTTGTCCCAGCTGGAGAAGTGGCACCGAGGCTCTTATGTTCAGCGTTTTGTCTACAAGTACAGTTTTCAAGTACTTTGCTAATGTTATTACCATAGAATCACTTAGCTCACATTGTCGTTATATGAGGCATTAAATGAATAAGATTAAAATTATATAATTGTTTCAATAAACCTAGAAGGACTTCATTGACATGGAGGAAGAGCGCACCATTGAAAGGAGTCAGGCGGTGCGTGGGAAATCAACGCTTGGTATAATGTTTGTCGAAGGTAGGTCTATTGTTTGTTGTTCCAAACTTACATTAATATTTGCTTGGATAGAAGATGACCTTATGCACTGACTACTTATTATAATGAAGGTAAGATTTCTTTTTTTATTATTAATATTTTTATTGCTTTATTATACAATAAAAAAACAAGTGAACTAGAAAACATTCTCTGCAGGATGCACAGATGTGAAGCAGCAGCAGACATTAAACATATAGGGGGGGTTTATTATAACTGGGTGCATGGTACGACACCCATGATGCTTCCCCTGCCACAAGGCTGGATCTAGACATCTTTAGATGCTTTAGGCAGATAAGACCACTCTCCCCCCATAAACATAAACAAGCACAAAACACACTTTAGACTCAGACAACCAACAGGACAGTGAACCCCAAAACCACAAACAGCCCTGCCTGCTTGTCTCTTTGTATCCTAGGCAATACAGGACGACCATGAAGATGTCCCCTACCCACTGGAGTGCAGGTGGAAAAGAGGAAAAGCAGGTGCTCCCGCTGGAGAAATGAGCGCTCATTTCTTCAGCGTGAGCACCCGCTTTTCCTCCTTTCCACCTGCGCTCCAGCGGTCATAGCACCGCATCTCATCACCATTTCTACATATACATTGCAATCCGTGCCTGACGAAGGTTTGATTTTACAAGACCGAAATGTTGCAAAATAATATTTTTGTTGGATTGCTATACTTTTTATTCTGGACCAAATAAATTCTCAATTTTTGACCAATAGGAGTGCCAAGTTATCTTTTCTCTGAACATTTAACAAGACAGACAAACAAACAGAAAAGGGAAGTCAACAATCTGGGTCACAAGAGAGAGATATAAAGTACAAAATCACATAGCCAGAAGAATAGTCAAAAATCTACTACAGATATGGCAAGCAAAATGCAGACAAGAAAGCTAGCATTGTGTCATTTTTTTGTTGGACAAGCTAACATTTTTATTGATACTTTTTCAGGGACCTTTTTATCATTTCTTATGTACCAAACACATAAATATATCAATAGTGAATAACATATATTTGCATAAATATACTATGGACATTATTAACCCCTTAAGGACGCAGGGTTTTTTCGCTCATTTCTCGCTCTCCACCTTCAAAAATACATTACTTTTTCATTTTTACGTGTACAGACCTGTGTGAGGGCTTATTTTGTGTGTAACAAATTTTACTTTCCCGTAATGTTATTTATTATAACATGCCGTGTACTGCGAAGCTGAAAAAAAATTCCAAATGTGGAAAAAAATTTTAAAAAAATGGCTCAGTTTTTACGACTTTCACTCTGCGCTCCAAATAACACCTCAGCTTTATTCTTTGGTTCAGTGCGATCGCGGTGATACCAAATTTATATAGGTTTTATTGTGTTTTAATACATTTTCAAAAAATTAAACGAATGTGTACAAAAAAGAAAAAAAATTTTTTGCCATCTTCTGAAGGTAATAACTTTTTCATACTTTGGCACACGGAGCTGTATTAGGTGTTTTGCGAAATGAGCCAACGTTTGCATTGATACCATTTTGAAGTCTGTGCGACATTTTGATAATTTTTTATTCCATTTTTTATGTGATGTAAAAAGGTGTAAAAGTCGCATTTCGGACATTTGGGCGCCATTTCCCGTCTCGGAGGTCACCGCTGGCCGTAACCGTTTTTATATTTTGATAGATCGGGCATTTTGGGACGCGGCGATACCTAATGTGTTGATGATTTTTGCTGTTTATTATGTTTTATATCAGTTCTAGCGAAAGGGGAGTGCTTAGAATTTTTAATATTTTATTAATTTTTTTTATTTTTTAAACTTTTTTTAAACTTTTTTTTTTCACTATATCTTAGACCATCTAGGGTACATTAACCCTAGATAGTCAGATCGTTCCTACCATATACTGCAATACTTCTGTATTGCAATATATAGCATTTTTGCAGCTCATTCATTACAATGTAATTGTAACGAATCTGCAGAAGCCATTAAGCCTCGGGTCAAACGAAGACCCGAGGCTACCATGGCAACCGATGCCATTCAGGGGCGCGGCGACCGGAATAAAGACAACGACTTTGCCGACGGCAATGAAAGGGTTAATAGCCGCGATCGGTGCAAGCACCGACCGCGGTTATTAGCGGTGGGGGTTTGCTGCAATATGCAACAACCCCCACCTTTGTATGAAGAGGACTCAGCCCGTGAGCCCTCTTCATACATTCCCTATACCTCTGCGCCGTAGAGCTACAGCGCAGAGCGTTAAGGGGTTAATATTGCACACCAAGGCTGTCATCATACTGGCATAGACACCAATTACTGTTCTAAATAGGTTGCATCTCTTTCATTCTCCCTCTGTGTTGGCCTTGTCCATCCTGGTCTCCTTCCTGGTAGAATCCTCACAGGTGACAACTCTTTCCCTTGCAGAATACTGAGGATTGCGGGTGTAACCGTGACACATGTCCAATAGCTGGACTTCAGTAGTAGTTAAAACTTTTTTTTCATTATAAAAAATAAGATATTGAACAACGTCCTAATATGTGATATCCCAAAGAATTTGTAGCTGGACATAATTTCTACTTCATTCCTTACAAAGCCACAGGGAGCTAGTACCATCCCATGAGCAAATCATATAGTGGGGGGTCTGGCTGCAATTTTAGAGTAACCAAATATTATGTGTCCATTCCCCAACTCCCTGCCAGAGGTAAGGCCATCCAAGTGTTACAATGCAGATCTAATTGCGGATCTACACGACCGTGTGCTGTCTGCAGACCATCGGACATCTGCGGTTAAGGTCCATGTCCATTAAGAATTCCCGTTTGCACAGCAAGTCCAGGCAGGAATAGGACCTGCTCTATGATTTGTGGCCGCCTGGCACACTCGCTGTGCGGTTAGACAAGGTGCAGACACAGTGCACAATAATCAATCAATCAGTCAATGAATTAACCAGAAAATTTACAAGTAGCTCTCCGCCCCAAAACTAGGGTCCTTTGCATAAAGCCTAAGCCCAAGTGAGTAGAAGTCACATCTCTAGTTTTTACAAGAACAATGCATGTTGTGTTGTGTGAACATTAATAGACAAAATGTGATGCATTATCTATTGGTGCTCAACCCGAATACCAATACCCGAATATTATTAGTGTCTTGAATATACTTAATCTGCTAGTGACTCAATTCACATTCAGTATAACAAATTCTAACCACACAACATGGATGTATCATTTAGAATTGTAACTAAAAGCTCTCCTTTCAAAACATGGTTGATTTTGATGATAATTTTCACAAATTAGCTTGTCCAATGACCTTTGGAGGAGAGATGATCAGACCCAAGATGGCGTCTTTTAAATGCCGTCAGTGGCATCAGAAGGGTTTATAGCAGCAAGCAAGCACCAACTGTGGGTATTAATGGTGGGTGTTTGCTGCAATATTCAGCAAACCCCACCTCCATACAAAGAGGGCTCATGAGCGCATGAGCGTGAAGGGATTAATATAAGGTTGCTGTGTAATACCTTTACTGGCTGTAGCTAATACGTCTTGACAGTCCAGATATGTAACTCCTATTTGAAATACAAATTTGGCAGGTCTCTAATGTGGTTCATACCACATTTTATTTCTGGCAGGAAGATAGATCTTAATCTTTGCACTGTACAGGTTGATTTTTGCAACAAGATCCTTGGCAATAAGTGTTGCTGATCATAAATCAACCTCCTGCTATGTGTTTACAGGATTGTTATAAAACCCATACACTACACTTCTGCTGTATTATACTGCACTGCTGCTGTATTACACTACACTGCTGCTGTATTATACTACACTGCTGCTGTATTACACTACACTTCTGCTGTATTATACTACACTGCTGCTGTATTATACTACACTGCTGCTGTATTATACTACACTTCTGCTGTATTATACTACACTGCTGCTGTATTATACTACACTGCTGCTGTATTATACTACACTTCTGCTGTATTATACTGCACTGCTGCTGTATTATACTACACTGCTGCTGTATTATACTACACTTCTGCTGTATTATACTACACTGCTGCTGTATTATACTACACTGCTGCTGTATTATACTACACTGCTGCTGTATTACACTACACTTCTGCTGTATTATACTACACTGCCGCTGTATTATACTACACTGCCGCTGTATTATACTACACTGCTGCTGTATTACACTACACTGCTGCTGTATTACACTACACTTCTGCTGTATTATACTACACTGCCGCTGTATTACACCGCAGATTCACCACATTGTACCAGAGTGCTGCATATCTGCAGGTAATACGCAACATGTGCTGGTACCAAAATAGTTTTGGGGACACTTTTTAATTCCCTACCACATTTTTGCTATGGAGAATATCTTTGGCAATAGTAATACTTCGATGATTAGTCACAATACAGTTTTTATTTCTTCATTTGCCTCCACATCTATCACCAGAAATAAAAAGAGGTCAATGAATCACAGAATCCATATGCACATTGACTCGGATGGGAGGGGTGCCTGGGGTGCGGTCGGATGATGTAAAATGCTAATGACTTGTGTACTAACTTGGCAGTAAGTCATAATGGTTTTATAGTATTTCATGTCACTAAATGATGAAATCAGAGAATCCCGAAGGATGATCCTAACTTTAACCAAGTGCAACCACACAGCTAGTACCATCAGAGAAGAGACTTACTCTTTCCACAAAAGATAAGAAAGTCTAATCCCAGGAGTGAATGTGTCATTATAGGTTAGAAGTCACAGAGAAGGAAAATTCTTTGCAGTAGATGTCAGTCTAGATAAAATACAATATATACTCGGGTATAAGCCAAAATAATGTGCTGAAAACCCAAACTCGGCTTATAAAATCGAGTAAAAAAAAGGATTTACCAGGTTTTTGTGGTAAAATTAGGGGCCTCGGCTTATACTCGGGTCAGCTTATACTCGAGTATATACGGTATATAAAAGTAGCAGAACTTAAAGGACACCTGTCAGTAGGAATCTATCTAATAAACCACTATCAGTATGTTTTCAGGAAGATTAACACCTCCCGGTTTCTTTTATCTCTCAGCATGGCGGAATCGTATAGAAAATCAACTTTGAAGTGAGGTGTAAATTAGTTGTATAAAATGATGGAGGCAGAAGTCAAGCTCTCCACACCTTAGAACTCCACAGTGGCTGTGATTGACATCATTCACTCAGACATTTGGAGAGACAGTTGTGATGTCCCTGGATGCAGGACTGTCAATTACAGTAAAGCGGACATTCTGAACTTGACTTCAGTGCCGAGCCTCTCCTTGGCTTCAAACCAACATTACACATGAGACTTCGAAGTTGATTGTCTGGACCTCGGTGAACCAGGAAAGCAACATTTGTGTACCCGAAATGTGTCTTCCAACTCGTATCACTTTTGTGTGCATCTCTATTCACACTGGGGCTCATTTACTAAGGGTCTACGGACCGCACTATCATTGGAATATCTAGCGATTTCCGATGTGTGCCACATTTAGAAGGGGATTGTGTCGCACGCAATTGGATTTTGGTGCATTGGCGTCGGCTTTCTTGCGACAGAAATTGGGGAGCGAGTTCGGACTAAGAACGGGATTTAACATTCAAAATTGTGTCGCAAGCCAAGCACTTACATACACCAGGAAGAAGAAGGTGAATTCCCACAGAGCTGAGCAGGGAGAAAACACATGCAGGATCTCGGGCACAGGATCTACGTGGATCGTGGCAGACTTCATCCTCAGCAGACAACGCACCTTGGGGATCGCGCACGGACCAGGTAAGTAAATGTGCCCCGCTATCGTCACTCCTCCTATGATCAGTGTTAACAATTGAGGCTAGATGATGCCATATGACAACAGCAATCTCAAATCTTGTATATGCATTGCCTGTTGCAGTCCATAGAGTTGAAGTGTATTTAATTCTTGTATTTAATACATTGCATTTACTTTTTATCAATGCTTTTACAGTCATATCTATGGATATAGGGTATAATGCATATAGAAACTTTTTAGTCTGACAAATCCATTTGGGGTCCCAAATCCAACCCATATGAAGGCCATAGATGTCAAAATTAAAAAAATACGTTTTTGACTCCTCTTTTGATGCGGCAAGTGAAACCGGGATAATAACCCAGCTTCATTGCACATGCGCTGTACCTAAAGCAATTGTGCAATAAAGTCAGGTGTCAAGGGTGCTCCTGCAACCCACATTCTGGCTCCCGCTCTCCCCTTCATCACTCAGCTCTCCATGCTCCTGCTCCCGTACCAGCTTCCCAGCGCGCATGTCCCCATACCCTAGGCCGCGTACACCGGCAATCGTAAATTTAAAGGGCCAGCACACTGCTGATTGGCGCTGGCCACTTCCCGGAATTGTTTAAAAACTGGCCTCTCCCAGCATCACTTACCCCGGATCTTTGCGCTCAATGCCTAAGAGAAAGCCTCCCTTGACCACCTCCCTTTGTGATCCCAGACCTATTCCTGATTATGCTCCTCTGCTGCCAGCCCTGAACTCCTGCTCCGTCTCTGACCCTGAACCTTTGCCGCCTTGGCTGCCACCGCGGAAACGTTGCACCTGTGGAACGACCCGGTGGTATTACGCCACAGCAAGACCAACTCGCTTTGTGGCGGCCTCTGGTGAAAACCGGGTGCAACTTAGATTCCGGTCCCCGGTGTTGGCTTGTATCATTGTCCGCGGTGGTACAGGGAGTTCACTACCCCGGAAGCCTGACATCAGTGTGTACTATGCCGGCTTGTCAGCACAAAGGGTAACAAAAGACAGGCTAAGTATAACCTTTTATCTTTTTCTTAAATAACTGCAGGGCGATTTGGGACACTTAACCATCACCCCATATGGGCCTGTGGGTGGTTTAATGTCCCAAATCGCCTTGAAAGGTTCCCTTCAATTTCAATTATTAATCCTGTATTTACTGATGATTTTACATACATAAAAGAGATTATATACAGCATTTATTCCCAGGTTAAAATATATAAAATCAATTCTAAAATTTACTTTAAAGTTCAAGCGATTCCAGTTACACCTCTGACCTGGTTAGTCATTATTTGACATTCATTTTTGTATAGATTAAGGAATGGCAATAACAATTAGAACCGGTTAATATGTGAACAGTAAGACACTGATGCCAACTCTTAGAAGTTGAATTAATAGAAGCTTTGTGACGACTTTGCGCCTGACTGTTCCTCATTGTTTACCTACCTGTGGCAGATGTACTGACTCACTTCCACTGAATTCTTTATCATAAATTTAGGATGATGAAAATTCCCACAATGTATTTACATTGATGACTAATAGCACTGAAGTGCCGTTAAAGTGGAAGCAGAATCGGATCGCTGGGACTGCTTTAATCAGCTGATCATAGGGAGTGCCAGGTCTCAGATCCACAACCTTTGTAAAGACCCGTTATCAAAAAGAGGTCAGGAATATATTTTACTATCTTTAACACTAAATTTTAATTATTATTTCATTTATAGTGATGAGCAAAACCGATAAAAGTTCGGACGAAGTCGAAATTTAAAATCTTGTTTGGGTTTGAACCTGGACCTTTATCATTAATAATATTGATCGGTGCTGGTACCAATTGTGGGTATAAACTTTTTAAATGCTGCTGGTGTTTATTCCTGGACTATTTTTGATAACCAATCTTTACAAAGGTTGGGGGTCTAAGACCTGGCATTCCCATCAATCACTGCACGTGGCCATTTTGGGTAGGGTCATCTCTCCCGATAACCTAATTTTGACTTTGTCAGTGACATTTAACGGTCAAGATCGATACAGTACCGATCAATCGTGGTGCCAGTACCCACAAAGGAAAGTTAAGCCAAACCTGGTCATGAACTTCTAATAAAGCTCAGGATCAGGTTAGGAGGTCCAAACCAGCAATGTCCGGTACAGGTCAGTTTGGGTTTTGGTCTGCACAACACTATTCATTTATATTTTTAAAAACAATATTTTAAATATATATTTTTTACATTTATGGATTTGTCTCTTTTCTGAAAATCCCAACAAAAATCCTTTAGGTGAAATGCTTTGAAAAATGACTGTAGTCTCCAAAATCGGTAACTGAACTTGGGATATTGATAGTACATACTAAAATATCACATTGGTGGCGCTACCCTATAGTCAACCTTGAACAAGAACAAACAGGATTTTTTTTTTTTATCTAATCATAAATTTTATTAAAATTTTGTAAACTCAGTCAGTGCAACATATTATATCACACAATCTGTAGCTCATTTTATATTATTAGTTTTTTTTGTGGTCTTAATTTTGTGGTCTTTTTCTGCTTTACCGGCTATGTAGGAAAATACCATAAGTATTAAAATGTCTAAATTTTATTAATTACTATTTATTTTAAGCTTTTTTTCCCCTTGTCTTTAAACATTGTATAGGCAATGCCTTGTGGATTCCCATTTAGTTTTGAATAATCTAAATTAAAGAGGACCTGTCACCCGAAAAAATCTCTATAGGAGTTTCTTACTAAGCAGCTCCGTAGCCCTCCCCCAGTAAAATCATTAGCTTTATGGGGACATACCAATAAAACTAGAAAACACTGCACTACACAGATCTCTACTGTAAGCTTGGTCCGGCGTATTCATGAAGGGGCACTCCCTTCTCCTCAGCTGCTGCCCGGACGGCCCCTCCCACATTTACATCCTGAGTTTTTGGGTGGAGACCTAGCACCTGTGACTCACTGCTCCCGCTCACATGCATAGAATTTTTATGTAATGTGACATCGCAGTGAGCTTCTGTCTGTCTAAATTCTCAGCAAGATAGATTTCAGCAGAAATTTCCGGGAGAAAGTCAAGTTATCAGGGGTAGTATAGAAGGAAGCTCTTTTCTCTGTAATTTGCAGTCATGGGATGAAGTAGATGTCCTATAGAAACTGGCATTTAGAAATTATATATTGGGGACCATGAATATTATAAACCAGAATGGAGATCAACTCTCTAAGATAAGTCCTTGCTGTGGTGCATCAGTCCATCTATACATTACAGGGTCTCTTTGAAGATTTGCCATTTAGTACTACATTTACTACAATACTACTATATCGCATTGTCTCGCTGTGCCTTTTCCCTTTTGTTTCCACCAAGTGTGCATGTGCATAGGTGGGTTTATAGGAATAGCTTTTAATCAAGAGAAACAGATAACTGATGCGAACAGCGGCTAGTATAAAGTTTTACAGTCTCAGATATTTTTGTGTGTTTTTGTGAATCATTCATCATATATTTGCAGGTGCTGATAGTTTTATATTTATCTATAATGATCTGTCTAAAATGTTTTGTAGGATTGTGATATTTGTAAATTTACAAATTGCGCTTTTTTATGTTTTATCCCATTTTTTACTGTACTTTTCAGCTCATTTTATCTTCTGGCTTCGGGTTTTGTGTTGGACATTTTGATGCAGCACTTTGTTTTAATGGCGAAAAATCTGCTACAGAAGATAGAAAGGGAAACATTATGCAAGTTAGATGAGCATCTTTCCCGTATCAGGTGTACAATTTATTATGTTCATCGCAATTTATGTTTGGCAATTATCACTTGTGCTTTTTCATTACATGGCAGCGCAATGGCAGGTGAATGCATCTTATGGTTTTATTTCACTCTCTATGTACCAGTTTTTTTAATTTCCAAACATGTTTGTGTTTGCTTTGAGTTTGAAAAACCCTTTTAAACATATGTCTTGTAAATATATGTTTTTATTAGTATCTACAGATCTGCCCTTCAGAATGCCCAAGTAATAGCAAGAGCAGAGCAACACTTTCCTCTTGATTGACCTACCATGAGGAATCTACCATCAGAAGTAGATATGATGGTTGATTCCTCATGCCTTCCTATTTGGAAATCTAAAACACAAAAACATCATCAAAGTAATATGTAAATCTAGATTTATTTAGATTTCTAAATAAAAACGACTAAGAGGAGATATGATTAAATTTTATAAATATATGAATGGTACGTACCAAATATGTGATGGAAAGTTGTTTCAGGTTAAGCCAAATCAAAAGACAAGGGGGAATTGTCTGCGTCTGGAGAAAATGAGGTTTAATCACTGTGAGAACGGTCAATCTGCAGAATAGCCTGCCTCAGGCGCTGGTCACAGCAGGGACAGCAGAGAGCTTCAAGAAGAGTCTAGATGCCTTTTTACATCAAAATAACATTGACGGTTATGATATAATATTCAATGTTCATCTTAAATCCCTTCCTCATCCAATCCCTTCCCTTCTTTGGTTGAACTTGATGGATAGGTGTCTTTTTTCAACTATTTAAATAGTTTAAATATGTAATTACCTGCAAAGGCTACTGGGGTGTGGAGTAGCCTGGCCTGGAAGGCTTCAGAGCCGGAAAGCATAATGCCAAAGTCTTCCTGTGGCAACGCAATAATGTAAGTTATCCTATTTCTTTTCATTTGTTCAATTACATTTAGTGTTCCATTTGGAAGTGATATCATATCTTACACTTACAAAATTAAGTCTTTTATGTCCTTTGTGAACATTTACATTTATCTTTATTGTTTTTCACTACCTCTAAATATATGGGAATTTATTCATTTCTTCCATGGTTGTCCTATTGGAACCTCCATGCTCACTCCTGTATATTACTACATTCTAACATTCCTAAATCGGTATATGTATTATGTCACTTAAATGTATTGTTTTGATGTCGATGACATTTTTTTTAACGTTTTTATAGATTGGTTGTGTTGAGGCTTTTCTGTTCTTGTATGTTTTGTGGGTTTCTTTGACAAGTCCTTTGTTTAGTACTTGTAGTGACTACTGGGGGGATTTGTAATTTTATAATGGATGACATATGCATAGGAAAGCTAACCCTTTACAACTAGTTGTCATTGTCGGTATAATACTGCTCCATTTAATACTATTAGAGCATTGGAAATTTCAGAGCGAAGCCCTCAGATACATCAGGAACTCTCATTCACTATTCATGAGAGTGCTGGAGATAACAGCAGGTGGGAAAATAAAAAATGAAAGTGGTTAGCCACTCTTTTACATAAGTTGCCTGTGTGCCTTTAATGCCTTAATATTAATCCCTGAATTTTCATTAAGTGATTCAGCATTCCTGTTACTTACTTTACTGCTGTCTGCAAACTATCCATGGATCTTTGTTTACATGTCTGTGCACTCATCCAGCTCCCCCCGTCCCTTCTTCCTGCTTCTGTCAGTAAGACAGACTGTGAGGGAAAGAGACACAGTGGGAGATGCCATTAGGACAGGCTGGAGCAGTCACAAACAGGAAGATGTATATATATGCATAGGGCAGCATGGAGAGAACAGGAAAAGGATGGAGCTATGAAAGGAGGCAAAAGTACATGAAGAGACATGTCTAATGGCAGAGATTTATTTAAGAGTTTTTTAAGATATGTAGTATAAAATAATTTTGCATTCATTGAGATCATCTAAATACAACCTCTTCCTTCTCTTTTATCTGGCTGTAATACTACTTGCTGCGCAGGAGTCTGCCCCCTACTCTTTGCAGGACCGTACTTGTCAGAAGGCACATGAGGCACATGTCTAGGTGTATGGATAAAGTTTGTTAAGTTCACCCTTAAAATGTGAGTTATTCCTGCACTAAAAAGGGATCTCTGCATTCCCAAGTCAGATGGATGTTCCAGCCATTTCTGAAATAGATCTGCCATGTGTAATTATACCTGCAAGAGAGGAACATGCAAATTTTCCAAATTCCAGACTTTCCTGAATCCTAAATCTAACCCCGGTCTTCAGTTACATTTTGTTTGCTGGAGCGACTCCATGAAAAAAGTTGAATGCACTATATATAATAACATTTATGAAGTTATCCGATAAAATCCCGGAACACC
Source organism: Engystomops pustulosus (assembly GCF_040894005.1). Taxonomy (NCBI): domain Eukaryota; kingdom Metazoa; phylum Chordata; class Amphibia; order Anura; family Leptodactylidae; genus Engystomops; species Engystomops pustulosus. Next base: position 265,735,840 of record NC_092411.1, on the reverse strand, counting down.
TGCTCCGCCGTATCTGAACAAAGAACATTTGTGAGGTTGTCAGGTGTTGTTTGGAAACAGTTTGTTTCCTTCTATTAATAGGAGAGAATATAGAGGTATAAAATGGAAAATGTAACAGAATTATTGATCAAAAAAGACCCGTGAAACAGAAGCTGCACAGCGTGACAGGTGGAATTGTCATAGTTTTATAGCCAAGTTTTATTATCTATTCCTTAGGTTATTAAAAAAAATAGCTGCTGGACAGAAGAACTTCTATACAGGCAGTCCCTGGGTTACGTACAAGATAGGTTTTTAAGGTTTGTTCTTAAGTTGAATTTGTATGTAAGTCGGAACTGTATAGTTTATAATTGTAGCTCCAGGCAATTTTTTTTTTGTCCCAGTGACAATTGGATTTTCAAAATTTTTTGCTTTAATGGGAACAAGGATTATCAATAAAGCTTCATTACAGACACCGTACAGCTGATCATTACAATCTAGGACTATAGTAACATCCAGAGACGTCACCAGAGGTCACAGTGGGCAGAGGGGTCCGCCTGTAACTAGGGGTCATCTGTAAGTCGGGTGTTGTTTTTATTATAAAAATTGAAAGGTCTTAAAAAGAACCCGTCATGCAAAATAACCCCCCTAAACTAAATATATTTTCATAAACTGCCATAAGAGAGCATTGCCTCTATCCCTTCATTGTCCCTCTACATGCCTGTAAACCTAAGCAATGAGGTCCTAAAGCTGTATGCAAATGACCTGTGAAATGTCCAATGAAGTGTTAGCATATTCAAGCTGTCCACCTTATTCATGAGTGGGAGGGACAGTCACACCCCCAGTGCTTGACTGACAGCCTGTATGATGATGTGAGGCTGTATAATGGTGTGCTTCCTGGTGCTGGCGCCCCCTGCAGTCTGTGTGTGTATAGGAGAAATACAACAGCTCCAGGCAGCCATGTTACAGGAGAACATGTCAGGTACTTGTGTAGCTGATGTCTGTGTCTCTCACCTGTATATTAGGAGGATGCAGCATGACAGCAGATGCAGCACACACACTAGCAATGCTTTACTATACATTACACACAGACATGAGCAGGGGGAGGAGAGGGGAGGGGGAACAGGGGTGACATCACTGCCTCTGACCATGTGACCAGCCTCATTTACATGATAAAAAATAGATGATTTTACAATGAATAATGTATGAAATAACTAGATAAAGGTAGTAGTGACAGGACTAGTGACACAGACCTGCTGACAGGTGTCCTTTAAAGGGTGACATCTGATGCCTGAATCCAGAGAGATCTTCATTTTAATATACATCTAGATGAGCATTATGGTGCACAATAGGTATGACCGCAAGGTTCGGTGCTCACTCTCACAGGCGGAGCAGAGCACTGCCAATCAAGAATGAGTGGGAGGAGCTTACTATAAAACATTACAAGAGCGGGTTATTATCACACCAACTATGTACACCAATATAAATTTACGAAAAAAAATAGAATTTCAATTTATAGAATTTATCCAGAAAACCCATGGCATGGTCCATAGCTGTTTCATTTTAAGTATTTGAAGTTAAAATCTTCTTAGTTTTTTTTTACGTTATGCAGGCAAATTACGTCAAACATTAAATTCCACATTTTCACCAGTTTACCTTAAGTGTCAACATAATCATATCCTCATCTCACAATCTTCCCAATCCGACGGGAAGTGTTTGCTTCCTACACAGGGTGTCAAATAACGACTTTATGATTCTTCATGTTTTACACCTTTTTTGACATGTTTGATAATGATAACGTTAGGTTATCGCCTTAGTATAAGACATGCTGATAAAGCACATCTTGTGAAGAACGTCAGCATAGCATGATTATCAAATGTTTGTTCATGGATGAAGATGATTCTCAATTTCTATAATACTAAAGTTTACCATTGACTTCCTACTAAAGTTACGGTAACTTACAAATCAGAGGAATCGGTTCTTCAGTCGAGTCTTTTATTCACCTGTGTAGGTATCGAATATTTATAGATGGTTCATAGTTTGTGCTTGCTCATATCTGGCAAATGTGGTAATCCTCTGGCAAATAGAAGGTGTCTATATTCAGGGCTGGTCTTACTACAGTACAGCTGCCAGGGCCCCACACGTATCCGCTTTTGGCTACATACGGACCCATCCAATGGAAAGATAAATCTATATATCTCATTCATGGAAACCTCTAAGTAAATACCTTTCTCAACACATCTAAATAAATAGAGGCACGTTTGGTAAAAAATCAAGAATCAGTCCTCATATCCTCCACTGGTGCTCAAAGTCTTCAAAAAAACTCTCAGTTCCCCTAGTGTTAAAATATGATTTAATACAACAAAGAATATTGACCATAAATCCAGACAATACAGTACACAATACTTTTAGATATTAAGTGGCCTATTGCCCCCATAGGGAGCCCAGTGGTGATGCCTTAGAGCTAGGATTTGGCCACTGATTTTCCAGACCTAAATTTCCACTACGATGCATCAATTGGAGGGATTTGAAGCCAAGCCTATGGCCAGGTTCTTCACTTCCTCATGACCGATTCCCTAGAGAGACATAGATATGAATGAGCTAGTGGCATTGGTGGCATCACTGAAGAAGTTTGAGGAGATATACTAGAGGCCGTTCCTACTGTGTCTTCAAAATAAAGCATATAAATGTTACCAATTGTTTTTGATACATTGGGGCTTATTTACCAGCAGCAGACACACTTTCGTCAGATTTTCCGACATTTTCGGGATTTGCGCCGTTGTGATAGGTATTTAACTGGGGATCATTGCATGCAATCAGATTGTGGAGAGACTGTGCTGGCTTTCATGCAACAGAAATCGGGAGGCATGCCGTCTGACGATCCGACTGATTTTAACTTTAAAATTGTGTTGCAAGATCACTTACATTGGAAAAAATACACGTCACTCAATGTTTCGGAGTATATGGGTGCACAAGTAGGTTACTACACCATATATATAGAGAAAAGATAACTTGGCACTCCTTATTGGTCAAAAATTGAGAATTTACAGGCAGTCCCCGGGTTACATACAAGATAGGTTCCAGAGTTTTGTTCTTAAGTTGAATTTGTATGTAAGTCGGAATTATATATTTTATAATTGTAGATCCAGACAAAAAATGTTTTTGCCCCAGTGACCAAATATTATCAATAAAGCTTCATTACAGACACCTTACAGCTGATCATTTCAGCCTGGGACTATAATAAAGCATCCAGAGAGCTTCACCAGAGGTCAGAGGGGTCTGTCTGTAACTATGGGTTGTCTGTAAGTCGGGTGTCCTTAAGTAGGGGACCGCCTGTATTCAGTCCAGAATAAACAGTATAGCAATCCAACAAAAATATTATTTTGCTTATTTTGCAACGTTTCGGTCTTGTAAAATCAGACCTTCGTCAGGTACTAGAATAGAAACAATGAATACATGATTATATAAATGTTGCAAGTAAATAAGAGAGTATAATAACAGTGGAAAGGTCCAACAGATCGATATAAAGAGAACTTGGAAAATGGCCAGTGTGGTGGCAATAGTCGATTTAAATGATAACAGGAAATTGTATGGCATTGCGGGCATGTAGATGCTGGTATGAACAACACTGTAATAAACCAGAGACACGAGCTATAACATAATGCAGGTCTATGTCTCAGGAAACTGACACCCATGTCATATATCAAAAGATAGCTATGCAGTACAGCGGTGAAATACAATACTACAATGAATGGCTATTCCCAAGAGAAGACACATGAAGTAAAATATTGTATCTGATATAATGTAGTACATCAATGGTGATAACAAGCAAAATGACCCCAAGTGGGCTGTAACTTACCGGATTGCAAGGTATAAGTAGAAATGGAAATGAGATGCGGTGTTGGATTGCTATACTGTTTATTCTGGACTAAATATATTCTCAATTTTTGACCAATAAGGCGTGCCAAGTCTTTTATAGTGCTTGGGATATATACGGCATGTCGGTCTTGTTGGTCTTTCATTAGTTGGCATTAATAGTGAATGGGTGGGGGACCAAGCGTTTTTTTTGCTCTACTGAAAATCCCCCGTAGTTGTCTGGTTTTAAAGTTTTCAGGCATCGGATTATAATGTATGCCGTACCGGAAGTCCCATAGCAATCCATGTATTGCTTTATGGGAATCCCCAATTAGACAATAACTATCCATCCTGTGGATCGGGAATGTCAATTATGAAAAAAGCCTTTATTCTATCTTTGTCCAGACATAAATCAGTAGCAATTTACATCTCTTTATATGAGAATACCATCACATTAACATCCCATTTCCCTCCGCGCTGTCCCACAATACACCCATCCCCATCTCTGATCACACATCCTTGTGATTAATGTTTAGCATTATAGATTGACATGACTGCTGCCATTATCGTCATAGGCTCCATTTGGTTATTCATTTATAGCTAAAACCAAGATATCTAAATTTATGTCAATGATAATGAATCATCTTGAGCTTCTCTGTGTTATTTGCCAAGATTACTCACTGCGCTCCTGTTATCATATCCTTCTGTGACGTTCAATCGTCGGAATATTCTCTCTCATCTATTTTGTACCTACTGAGATTAAAGAGGTCGTATCAAAAGGTGACCGCACTAATGGGATTTAATTAGATTACAGATATTTATTTACCAGAAAAGAGACACAACTTGACTTGGCAATATGTTATATCAATGTGTGATAAGCTTAGTGTGTTATTAGATTGTGATTCATGTGTGTTGCTTGGGCTCCATAGATTGGACTACAATCTTTATGATGAAGACTCTGGGCTTTCATTTGTGGATTTCTAAGATGAGCAAGGCACATAAACTGGGCCATCAAGAATCAAGAATAGGTGATCAATTTATCCTTTTATGGGTCGTTGATCCAGGGATCTGGGTCATGAGCAATTGACTATACAAACTCTTGGAAACAGGGCCTGTTACTACGTGCCTATCTTTTGGTTGTACCTAGGTCCAGGGAGCTTTAGGGGGCACATATATGGTCTTATTAAAATATTATTATATTCCAAAACTATAAACAATACATTATTGTCGGGGACCTAATGCAGATTATCCTTTGGGGTTGTAGGGCTTCAAGTTATACTACTGCCTGTTACATCTTCTGACAATTTTGCATTTCCTTGGCACTGATGGAGGTCTGCACATGCACAGTTGCATTGGAGAAGCAAGGTAGTGAACCTATCTCTAATGTCCTTTTTCTGCATGAGTTTGCAGGCTGGGAATTTTTGAAGCAAAGCAGAAGATGGATCTAAGAAGAAAGAGGTGGTTCCAATAGCGTATGGGAGTGGTATGGGTGGTGACAGAGGTACTGTAGGCAGGGCCAACCAAAGCTGTTGGGGGGTCCACATAAGGCTGTACATAAGGAATCCATGGAGGTGAGGGGGCTGTATATAAACGAACCATGAGGGGGCTGTTTGTTATGAAAAACTAGAGAATATTTTAGGGAACAGGAGACTCTTTTAGTTTCTGAATTTTTAATGCTGCCACATGAGTTCACTGCACTCTGTCACCCAGGGGCCTACTGACACCTGTAGCCGACCCTGACTCTGGCTTCCCTTTAAATTAATTGCATTCTCAATAATATAACAACTACAGATGACTATTACTTATAATTTCATGCATGCCATCCTGTATTTATCCTAGAAAATAACAAACAAATAGTCAACTGGGTGCATCCAGTTGGGGTTGTCCATGCATGGTCTGATAATGTCCGATTCGGATGACAGTGTTAAACTGTGTAGAGACAAACCTTCAACTGGTAATTCCTAGTCAGTCATTTAATCGTTAATATGAATGTGTTAGAATGATTTTATTTCATGGAGGAAAACAATGTTTTTACTAAAATTTTGCCAGGAATGCTGACATAAGCATTTAGCAGGCTGTTTATATGGAAAAAAGTTATTTTACCAGAATGTTATTTTCATAATTCTAGTCTTTCCACAGATTGTAAACTAAGGGAAGGACAGGTAGGTGGTACACTGAGTATGAGATCTGGTGGAGAGAATTCTTTCATCTTCATTTTCGGATGGATTTTCTCCCATGTGAGGTCACGAATAGTGTTGAGCAGATCCATACCACAAAGTTTTAAGTTTGCAGGTTTGGATCTCCAACCCAGAACTGAAAGTGAAGTCAGAGGTTTGTATTTGTCTCTGACCCCCTTCCCGACCCCCTTACTTTCCTGTCTCCCCAGTGCTAACTCCTTCAATGACTTTGATAACATCACAAGAAACGACAATCCATGCGAAAATGGCTGCACACCAGGATTTAAATGGAGCTCTGTTGGCAACATTTGACAGATTAACATTTGTGTTACTGGTGGGGGGTTTTGGGTCTGTTACCCAAACCTAGACCCAAACTGAATTTTCAAATTCTTTATTAGTCCGCCAATCACTTGTCATGAATCATTTAACATTTTATAACCCATCATGGCATAGTTATTGTAAGGCATTAGGCCCAGGATCTTTGTCTCCTGGGGTAGACAGGCACAATTGACCAGCACACGGACAATTCACAGTCCACACTGTACAGTTTTGGTGCAACTGACCTCAGCCAGTTTACAGCCAGTTTACAATACAAAAATAAACAAAATAGCAAAATAAAGCCCGAGCCTCTCCGGCACTAACTAGACAGAGATTTCATACCTCACCAGGTGCTTGCCTACTGCCAGGCACCCCAAAAGCTCACAGTGCATCAGTTCGGCACTGTTTGGCATGGCCTGCCGCTTCCCCAGGGTGGAGCCAATGTGAAAAGTCTGCACCAGGTACTTGTGCAGGACTTCAAGTTGGCTGCTAATTAGTCTTCATTAGTAGTTTTCCCCATCCAAGCAGCTTTCATTCGGGCAACAGAGTCATACTACACGCAAATCTACTGTTGTGGCAGCACTATATATTTTACAGCTGTGCACATTCACATAGGGAAAAGGTTTATTTGCATCCACAGAACTTAACCCTGTTAATGTTCTCAGGGCAAAAAGTTTTGGGTGGCAGTGTGTGCTAGAGTCAACATGCAAATTATTAACAATACAGGCGGTCCCCTACTTAAAGGGAACCTACCACCCCGATTCTACCTATAAAGGTAGAAGGGGTGGTAGGTGGATGAATGGGACGTGAGGATAGCCCTTTTTTGGGAGCTGCGTGCCGAAGATTAAATGGTAGGCGGAGTAACGTGGCTACTGGGGCGTGGAGCAGCCGCGACTAGTAGCCTCATGTCCGGCTACTCCACGCCCCAGTAGCTGCATAAAAAATTTACATATGCCTGCAATAAAGTTTTCTAAAAGACACCCGGGACGTGAGGATTAGCCCAAAAAAGGGCTATCCTCACGTCCCATTCATCCACCTACCACCCCTTCTACCTTTATAGGTAGAATCGGGGTGGTAGGTTCCCTTTAAGGACACCCAACTTACAGACAACCCTTAGTTACAGACAAACCTCTCTGCCCACTGTGACCTCTGGTGAAGTCTCTGGATGCTTTACTTTACTCCCAGACTGTAATGATCAGCTGTAAGGTGTCTGCAATGAAGTTTTATTGATAATCCTTGATCCCATTACAGCAAAAAATTTTGAAACGCCAATTGTCACTGGGGCAAAAAAAAATTTGTCTGGATCTACAATTATAAAGTATACAGTTTCGACTTACATACAAATTCAACTAAAGAACAAACCTATGGAACCTATCTTGTACGTAAACCAGGGACTGCCTGTATCACCTTACATAAGACAATCCTCACAATGGGGCAGATTTACTTACCCGGTCCGTTCGCGATCCAGCGGCGCATTCTCAGTGGTGGATTCGGGTCCGGCCGGGATTCACTAAGGTAGTTCCTCCGACGTCCACCAGATGTCGCTGCTGCGCTGAAGTTCCCTGGAGGCGCACTGGAATGCCCTGAAATTCACCGGCCTATACCTGGTGAAGGTAAGTGTAATTTTCGCTACACATTTTTTGTTTTAAATGCGGCGGTTTTTCCGAATCTGTCGGGTTTTCGTTTGGCCACGCCCCGTTTTCCGTCACATGCATGCCAGCGCCGATGCGCCACAATCCGATCGTGTGCACCAAAATCCCGGGGCAATTCAGGGAAAATCGGCGCAAATCAGAAATATTCGGGTAACACGCCAGGAAAACGCGAATCGGGCCCTTAGTAAATGACCCCCAATGTTTATCAATAACATCACATATCAAATGCAACAAAAGATCAAATTTATCTTCTCATTTTTTTTCCATAATATTGTAATTAGTTAATTAACTTCATTCCTACTCCTTGGCCATGACCCCGCAGTCACCTTCTCTGTTATCACATTCTTATTTCTGAATTCTTTGCAGTTTTACTATCCTGATTATTTTACCAGATGACTGTGCTCGATATGTTTGCACGTTGCTATGTTACCACATATCTAGTGAAATATTTTTGGAACTTTCATAGCTCTTTTATTAAATCATTGCCTTTTATTCCATCTCCGCCTATATCCAGACTATTAACAAAAGGATTACAGAACACTCCATAGATTCCATAGGAATGTGTTGAATGTCGATGGCCAGTCCTTCTCTCTCAGGATCATTATCTTATACTGGGTGTGTTACTTGATAATATTATGTTTGGGCCTAATTTAGAACCCAGCTGGTGTCGTAAATTTGGACATTAATGTTAGTAGTATGTACATGCTGAAGGCATTGGTAAGAAATTTGTTATCTGTTCCCTATGCAGATCTTTGTAAGCGTTATTTATTCTTGTTAGTATAAAACTGGGACCATGTGAGCACAAAATTTTGGGTGGCCTATGGAGAGGAGGACCAAGGACAAGTTACACCCCTGAAGAAAGCACAGGCATACAGAGCCCAATCCTTTAACTGGCTATGATGATAAATGGGTAAGATGTTTAAAGTGGGCCCTATTGTAATATGATCACAATCATGATGAGTTGGGGTCTGGCACCAGTTAACGCTTCCTGCACTAGATTATTATTTATTGTCTGTGCCAAAAAACTGCAACTCAGCTCTCAACTGAATGGCTAGAAAATGGAAACTGCTTGCAAATGCCCAGAGGGCGCCAGAACTGTTGTTGATGTGGGTTCTGTCGTAGTATGCCCAGTGGTGCAACTTGGAGCGGCAGGGCCCCATAGCAGACTATGAAATGGGGACCCCCTTCCCCCTCAGAAAATATACATATTTGTATCCTCACACATTTATACACACAGTTTTACCACTTGTTAATCAATAACGAGCATGAGTCAACAGTATAAAAATAGGACGGGAATTCCCCTTTAACTTGTTCCAGAATTGCAAAAAATATTGTACCTTGAGAACATAACTTGGAAAAGTTAGGGCAAAAAAGTTTACTAAAGCAAAGAGTATAAACAAATGGTACCATCCTGTACTTTAGAGAGCCGCTACCATAATGCTTATCAGTAAAGGTAATTCAATACTGCTGGAAAGCACCAAAATATCTGACCATAAGACAAAAATGACAAAGCGATATGGACTCTCGTGTACAAGGCAATGTCCAGATGACCAGCTCAACCTGTTTGCTTGCACCATCCCGGGCATTGATCCCCTTGATGTAAGGTTTAACTTACATAAGTTAGAAGAATTCTCATCCAGCTCAGTGAAGGTATCCAAAAGAGTCTTTATTGAAGAAGTTTAGTCCAGCATCCAAAGTGGTTTACAGGTAAACGGCTAACAACGCGTTTCAATCACTTGACATGCTCTTATTCATGACTGATTGTATTTGTATTTGTAATCTATGTAATAAATCAATCCACTTTTAAATGTATATATATATATATATACAAGGCAATTTTTTTGGTAACAGATTCTATTTTGTTTTAGCTAAGAGCAGTTATTTACTATCCTGGGCCACTCCTGGATCTGCAGCTATATATATGAAGAGTGAGTGAGTGGGAGACAGAAACAGGCAGGGAGGGTGAGTGAGAGACAGACAGGGAAAGATAGATAAATAGATATAAAATATTTTTTGGTAACAGATTCTATTTTGTTATAGCTAAGAGCAGTTATTTACTATCCTGGGCCATGCTGTAGATCCAGGCTATATCGCAAGTGACATCCCTCACAATAAATTGACATAAATTATATTTATCGAATTATAATTTAGGAAGTCCGTAATTTTATCACTAAAGTACTTGGTGTTGGTAACATATGTACACGTTTTGCATCGATTGGCCCCACATTTATAAAAATCCAGGAACAGGTTTTATTTTTGGGGTTATGTGGAACCATAGATGGTGAAAACATGTTACCCAAAGTTCTATTTCTACAGGAGATTATTCTGCACTCACTGTACAGGATCTTCTCCAATACGGTATTTTCCAATGTTTTCTATGCTATAGAATTGGGGACTGTAGTTTAATACTAGGGTTGGTGTTTGAGGTATCTCCCTATTCCGCTTTACAATATCAAAAAGATAAGTATCAGCATTTTTGCTTCTTGGTGGTACCAATGCATTCCTTGGTTTGTTATCTGCAATCACAATAGCCCTTTTTAGCATCCAATTAGTGTACCCTCCGGCCTCCAATCTGTTTTTAATTCTCAACCCATCTTCTTCATAATCAGTGATGTTACTACAGTTCTGGTGGCCCTCTTTCATTCCACTACTGTTATAGCCTGAATCGAGTGTTTAGGATGTTGGCTTGTTGTGTGCACCACTACTGTAGGCTTTGTGAGTATTTGATATCACCATTAAATTGGGTAAAACCCTGCAATGTAAGGTCCAAAAACACTGTTTTGGCAGTATCAAAAGTGTGGTAATCCTCAAACTGTGCTCATTGTTGTCCAGGTAGTCCATAAAGAGTGCTATGGCATTACAATCACAGCCAAACAAATCAAGCAGATTCATCAGAGGTCGCATGGTTGTGTTAAAACACAAGAAAATTCCTGCAAGCTCATGACTAGGTGGTACAATACACCTACCTTCCTCATGCAGAAAAGACTGCTTACATCAGATACCTGTTGGAGATGTGGCAACAATGAGGAAACATTAGGTCACATCTTTTGGAGATGCCCCAAATTACAACGCTACTGGAATGAGGTACAGTCCCACATAACTTAAATCATGGGCAAAACAATAACATTGAGTTCTGAATCTGTACACCTATGGCATCCAACCCCCACATGGAATCCATCGAAAAAAGACCTGAGCACACTTTTAGTTCAACTAATGATTCCCTCTAAATGGCTACAAAAAGAGCCCCCCCCCCCCCCCCACAATTAAGGAATGGCTAGATCGCTTAGACCATATTTACCGTATGGAAGAGTTGGCTAGATTTTGGGAATTGAGCGCCCACGACAAATTTATTAAGCTATGTCCCCGTGGAAAAGTTTTAGAAAACTCTAACTTCTGTCACGATGAGAATTACAATAGGTCATACATTACATAAGTACATATCAAACGTACTGATAAGAGCTATTTTAGCTATCCGGTCTGGTTCTGTGAATGAGAATGTAATGCTACATTATGTTCGGTTTTGGTTTGTTTTGAAATAATTAAACCCCCCCTAACCTCCCATCAAACGAAGCACCATTAGACTATTAGACTGGATCTGGTCTGGATCCCGACCTATTACTCTCATTCTCCCCCACCCCATTTTATAGAATCAGTAATACTTTTTCTGCCAGATCCGCTGGAAGGGACACCGTATCTGCTGGTCCTTCTACCCTCCATGCTGACAATGCTAGCAGTCCTCCCCGAGTTTCTGCGCGCCTCCACGCTGGCTCCGCCCCCAGTCCGCAGCGAGTTAACCCTGCTTCACACGTGGGGCAGCGGGCATCCAGGACGCGTGCGCTTTAGGGAAATTAAAGCTGTCTGTCTTCTGAGTCAGCCTGGGTTCCTGCTCCTATGGATGCTCCTATGGGATTCTGGGGGCGGATCTCAGGCTGCATAAATTGGATCTGGACCTTCCACCTGTGCCAGTGTTTGTCCTTCTGGAACTTACAGCCTAGCTGGATTCCTGGTCTCCTGTAGCATTGTTTGCTTCACCCTGGTATTGTATTCACCAGTTAGGTTACTCTTCCTTGTCTAGTGGTTTGACCTTGACGTACCCTCTGGTGTGACCCGGCGGTTTTGCTTACCCTTCTATGTTCAGTGTCTGTACATCTTTAGTTCTCTTTCCTTGTGTCTGCTTTGGTTTCTTATGCTGTCTTGAACCCCCGCTTGTTTCATCCTTGTTATTTTTTTTTCCCTCTGTCTGAATACTGTCCTAACGCCCACACTGCAGCTTTTCTGTCCATATCACCTCACTGCGGCTGATAGACCTATTTGGGTCCCTCTCACCTCCCAGGGCCTTGCAGGGTAGTTAGGAGGTTCCTGCGGCAGAGGCTCCCTACCTTCAAGGGGGTTTCTGCCTTGGTAGGGTCTAGTTGATCAGCGCAGGGTTAGTTCGCCCTGTTGCTCTGTTCTGTCAGCCTGCACTAGGACTGTGTGGTAGTTTTGTGTACAGTATTCCAGACGTGAGTTTTCCTAACATTTTTTTTATTTTATCATCTTTTTCTTTAGACAGGGTCGCACACAAATTATCCTTAGTTTCCTGTATTTCTTTTGTAGACCTTTTAGTTCGATATCATCCTGTGTTATAATCAATTTAATTAATTTAAGGGATCCTGTCACCAGGGACCTCATTTTTACTAAAGACAGGTTGCAAAGGACCATTACAGCTGCAGTGCACATATAGCTTTTATACCTTCTATTTGCATTACAATATAATTGTGTGTTATAACTTACCTTGCACCCTGACAGAATCCTTAGTCTAGTCCCAGGGGTTGGGCTTTGGTTTGGATGCATTTAAAAAAAAACATGTGACTTGTCTATTCTGCAGATTGCTGGGGGAGGGAGGAGCTGTACAGGAGCACCAAGGTGGGGGCCAAGAGCTGAGCAGTCCGCGGCACAGATAATTCACATGTTGTTTTTTGAAATGCATCCAAAATAAATCCCAACCTCTGGCACTACACAGAGGATTCTGTCCGGATGAAAGGTAAGTTTTAACATACAATGTTATTGTAATGCAAATGCTAAGACAAAGCAGAAAGGCAGATATGCACTGCAGCTGTAATGGGCTCCTGTAACCTTTCTTTGGTAAAAATGAGATCCCTCCCTCATTTGGTGACGAGAATCCACCAAAGGATAGGACATGTCTAGAGATGAGTGAGTATACTCGTCCAAGTATACTGCTTGGTCGAGTATTAGCATACTCGGACCGGGTCATTACTCGGACGAGTATCTCGCCGGCTCGAGATCGAGCAGTAAATTAATAAAATAAATTGAATAAAAGTATTCTTCACTTTGCAGATGTGCGCTCGTATCTCCAAACCTTTCGGAAGACACGCGCAAACACCTGCAATGTGAAGAATAGAATTAAAACATTAAAAACAGTGAACACAGGACCATTTAAGTGCAGAACACATTGAAAGAACACTATTCTTCACATTCCAGATGTTCGCGCACATCTCCTAACTTAGCGGAAGACACGCGCGAACACCTGGAAAGTGAAGAATAGTGTTATTTCAATGTGTTCTTACAAGTAAAACATCTGCAAACATCTGGAATATTTTTTTTGCACTGTTCTTTTACTGTTCTGTTTTATTAAAAAAATGCTCGGGTCTCCCATTGACTTCAATGGGGCTCGTTATTCGAGACGAGCACTCGAGCATCTGGAAAAGTTCGTCACCCAAGCATTTTAGTGCTCGCTCATTTCTAGACATGTCCTATCTTTTATGGCGCGGCCACCCCAGGTTGCGGTGCGACAAAGTGTGCTCATCGCACAATGACCCAGTGCCATAGACCTTTTTTGTGGTCATGATCTAGTGGGGCTAGATCACGCCCACAATAACAGTCGTGTACATGTAGCCTTACTGTAAGAACTGTGAATCTGTAGAATAGCCAAGCTCAGGAGATGATCACAGCAGAGACTGTAGAGAGCCACAAATGGAGTCTAGATGTTTTTTACATCAAAATAACATTAGTAGTTATATTATTATATTGAATTGTGTTCCCTTGCATCCCTTCTCTATCCCTTGCATCCCTTCCCTTTTCCTGCCTTGGTTTAACTTGATGGATGTTTTGTCTTTTTTCAACAGTATTAACTATATAACTAAGTTGCGATGAGAGAGCCCATTCTCCCTAAATACATAAGATGGTTTTCTATCCCACATTAATGCGGAACAATTACCTTAACTTAGACTAGCAGTTGCCCATAGCAACTTATTTAAATTAAGCTTTACATTTTTTCGGAAGATCTTTGGCAAATAAACTGTAATCTGTTACCCTTATTTCTCTAATATACTGCAAAGGTCCCTCCTCCCTTACAATATGAGAAAAGTAAATCCATACAGGACTGATAATGGATACAGTATATCCTTTATACACTCCAGAGCTGCAGGTTGTGATTCAGTCGTTGTCTGTTTTTGTCCTAATAGTTTCTATGGTGACTTCTGTAAAAATGCAATAAGTTCTCTTGAAATTATTAATAACATGTTTTGCGAAATATAAATTTGCCGAAACCCATAACAGATCAAGATGTTCCCTTGTCCCTGCACTCACTCCAGTCACGTTGCGAGGCATGCTGGGTGTTCTAGTGCTGTCGTAATGAGGGACTATAGGTTGAGTATAGAAAAGCTCTTGTGGTGTATTATTAATGTTACAGAATGTCTGTGGTGCTAAGATTAATAAAATGTGTAACAGTAGGGAATGTAGGGAGTATCATGCCATGCAGGATTCAGTAATGTAAAAATGTGATTAACTCCATGATAAACAGTAATTGTATTTGGAACCTTTGTATCACTCAGGGTTATCCTAATGATGGCCCATGATCTGAGTAAGCAATATAATATATCCCTATAATATTTTCTCATGAATAGAATGAGAATAGACCAGGATCGGGAACCTAAAGGTACAATGACCGACAGAACAGGACAATTGACAGAACACCGTGGCACGCGCCACTCCTTTCTCCAGTGGCCTCTCCTGTGGTACGACTCGTGCGTACCCGCCTCCTAGTGTTTGCACGCCGGCTCTGTGAGATTTAAAGGGCCAGCATGCCGCTAATTGGTGTTGCTGGCCATCTGCCCTGATAAATGGACTGCCTCTTCCTTTACCCCCCTGCCGGATCTTTGCCCCTAGAGTCCTAGAGAAAGCTTGTTCCTGCATTTTTGTGCATTTATTGTGATTCCCCTTTGTGATCCCGGTTCCGTTCCTGACTTCACTCCTCTGCTGCCAGCTCTGACCACCTTCTGCCTTCTACCTGACTCTGATCCTGTGCTGCCTGTCCTGATCTCCAGCCTGTCCGCGACACTATATCAGTCACACGATTCTGTACTTCACCTTGCCCACCACCGCCGGCAAAGTCATGCCTGTGGAGCGACCTGGTGGTCCAACCCGCAAGTCCAACCCGCTTTGTGGCAGTGAAAACTGGGTGCCACTTATACTCCACTCCTAGATGTTCACTTACATCTCCCGTGGTGCTTCAGTGGGTCCACTACCCCTGACTCCTGACACCTCCCTTTCTTAAATCCCTCACCTTAGGCCTCCCTTCCTGTAGCCCCCAGCTTGTGTCCCCTTTCTGTGGGAGTGGGGCCTTATTCCTTCTTTTCTGTGGCCCTCCAGACCTAATGCCTCCCTTTCTGTAGACATACCCCCCAATTTATTTATTTTGCAATTGAATAAGGAATAAAAACCTAATATCCCTATATCCCTGCAGTAGTTATCCTTTCTTCTAGATGGCTGCTGAGTTGGCTGACTGGGCCCCCCACTGGATGGGCCCTGTTACATCTGATACAGTGCATGTGTATTCCTATTGACACCCCCCCCCCCTATGTACACTGATTTTTTTAAGAAATAATTTAATCTACCTTGAATAAACATTTGGATACAAAATTCCACTACAAGTGTTTTACAAAATTAACAATGTTTCTCAGCATAAAACCTTTATTCTAATATTTAGAGAACAGCAATGACTGCAGCACTGAGAAAGATTATAACAATATTTTTGGAAGGTTACAACAGTCACCGTTCAGTCGGGAGTGCACAGGCCTTTGCTGTGAATGACTTCAGGACATCTGCGGCCACAGGACATCACTAGTCTCTCACACTGCTCTGGTCCTCTCTTTTTCCAGTCTCTTCTATAGTTCTGTGACTGTTGTGGATTTGTTGGCCATAACTTTGTAACCAAGGATTTTCCATTGGTTTTCTATTGGGTTCTGGGCTGGTCTCTAGGATGGCCATTTTACTGCTTCAATGTTTTCTATTTCAAGGAACTGCTTAAGCCATTTTGCTGTATGACAGGAATAATTGTCCTGCATGAAAATTACTGACTGAATGAGTGATGAACACAACAAGGGAACCAAGTGTTGTTGCAGAAGGTTCTGACACACAATTACATTCACTCTTCCATGTAGTTGTATGAGAGGTCCAACTCCTGCTGCAGAAAACATTCCCCAAACTATGACACTTTCTCTACCACCTTTCACTGACTTCTTTACACACTTTTAGTCTTACACACTAAGTGTTTCAGACTTTCTACAGTTTGTCGACGGACATAATGGGGAAGATTTACTTACTCGGTCCTGACGCGATCCCCTATCCGGACGGTCCGACGAAGATGAAGTCTGGCGTGATTCACCAAGATCGTGTGCCCGATATACTGCATGTGTCGCTTCCCCGCTCAGGTCCACCAGAGATCACCTTCTTCTTCCTGGTGGATGTAAGTGCATTGTCTTGCGACACAATTTAAATGTTAAATCCCGCCCCCGCCCCCCATTTCTGTTGCATGCAAGCCGGCAAGGATGCGCCATAATCCGATCGCTTGCGCCACAATCCCCTTTTAAATGTGGCGCAAAATGGTTATCGTCGGAATATCCGACGTTTGTGCCGTCCGCGCACCCTTAGTATATAAGCCCAGTTGCTTTCCATTAGACCCAAATAAATTAAAATGAAATGTGAACCACTTCTTCCCTGTTCACACAACATGCTCCTCAGCAAAGGTGAGTTCAGCCTTTTGATTCATCATGCTAATGAGAGGTTTGGTCACAGCAGAGTAGGCTTTCAGTCCAAATGCTCTTAAAGGACATCTACCCCCAGGATGATGAATTGTAAACCAAGCACATTGACATACTGGTGTGTGCTCCCTCTAGCAGGATCTGTTCTTCTTTTATGTTCATATGCCCTGGTTTTTAAGAAAAACAGGTTTTTATCTGCAAAACCACTCAGCTGAAGGATAAACAAGATATGTTTCTGCATCATGCATCAGTGTAGCTACAGCATACAGAATATAAACAATTTAGAAAATACACTTAAAATACTGCTATTGAAATTATTACACAATGACCTTGACATTTCCGAAGTTGTGTGTTGCTCTCCAGTGTATATGCTTGCTTCACTGGATACTCAATGGGGAGATGGGAGTAGATCCCTGTCATGGACATTTGTGATCCTTCTTTCCCCTAACATCTGTTTGGAAGGCATATGCTCTAAATAATTGACTGATTATAAGATGAAATCTGTGGATTCAGTCAAATTTTGTTATTGCTTGTAAAACAATATGAGACAATGTCCAGAAGAGGCATTCAAAATATGTAATACTTATCATCCCTGTGCTGCAGGATCATTGCCTAAATCAAGATACAGATGGATCATGGATACAGAAAGACTCAAGATGTCATAAGAAGGTTCAAAGTTTACGATCTACGAAACTTTCAGGCCCAATAACCTCTTGGAGTGAAGGTCGTGCCTCCTATTACCCATATTCTTTGCAATTCCTGTTGCTTTAATAGTTTGTGTTCCAAATCTAAGTGTTCTCTTAATTTTTAAGATTGCGGGATCAGTTCCAAGCTGGAACAAGTGAGAGCCAGATGTGTCTCACGCAGATGGAGAAGGAAATATTCAGCTTGACCTGCCTTGCATATGTTACACATAGAGGAGATCTGTAGGGGGGGTACACCCAGTGCCAGTTAGAATGTGATACGATCTACCGGGGTTGCTTCAATTATGTCACATTGTGTGAAGCTTACAGAGAATATGCCTGACAATAGCTCGCGGTAATGAGGTCCCGGGCTACATCTCTTCTAACTGGATAATACTTCTATATTTACAACTGGAAACAGAAGATAAGGATGATTATAACGGTGGGAGGTCAGCGCCGCGCAATTTAACTTTAAGTCAGTTTAACCTCCACACAATTTTATAAATTGCAGATATTAATGTCAAGCTGATAGGAATTTCTACATGTAGAGTAGAAATTGTCCAGGTCGTGGAGAGCATCATAGAAAATAAATGTTGACGAAATGAATTTATATTTCTTCTTATATTTATACTTTAAAGTTCTTAGAACTTTGCATTTAGATTCCTAGTAATTTCTATCTAAAAAATTCCAATTGTACACATCATCTTGATGTGCATGCACATAATAGTGATTGTACCTCCACAAACTGGCATAATACATTTGTGTAGGGTGGAGCAGCAGGACTGTGAAAATAAATATACATAATGATTGCAGCTTCTTTGAGCAAATGTGTCCTCACACTGCTGTGCTCTGAGGCCTACTACAGCTTTTACATAGATCAGAGGAGAGGAGTGGTGGAAAAGCTGAATACTAGCATAATAAGGTTATTTATTTTTTGTTTTTTTAAATCTAAAAAATTATTAGAGGTCCCAAAAAGAAGAATCTAATTATAAATCCATAATGTTCTAATAGACTTATCCCAGTGGATCATTTTATTGTTTAGTTGCATATCAGTAGTTTATGTCGTGTCTAGTCTGATGGAGCCTTGTCTTCTTTTGACCCAGTTGAATACATAACCTGGTGAATCCTGATGTAAGGGTGAAACAAGTTGGGTAAGGGTGAACTTTGACCCACTCTGGTTGCACTATGGTACTTTTCGAGAGTGTTTTTTTTACTTAACAGACTTTATGTGACACAGATTTATGTGGCCCCTCAACCCTTCACTCTCCAATGTAGGCTGAGTGGTCATATTTTGTGGTGCAGCCACCTGACCCGGTCATGGCTGTGTGCATGAGGTTTAAGTCTCAATGTTCAGTTGAGTGATTCAGGGCCTAGCCATTCCACAGCTAGTCCATAGCATCCAGGAACTGGATAAATAGCTAATCGCTCAGGGCAGTTATACTTTCTCCTGTTTCTACTACTTCTTCTTTATGTTTGTGTTTTGCTTGACCTGAAACCCTGAACCAGTACCTGAGCCTATATCCAGCCTGAACCAGTTACCTGAACCCCAGCCTGAACTGTAACCTGTATTTGAGCCTATATCCTGCCTTATCTCAAACCCTGGAAACACAACCTGATACGGAAGCCTGAACTGTGTATCCAGCTTGACCCAGAACCCTGGTACCCAATTTTAATCTGAAACCACTTGCATTGTATACTGCCTTATCCAGAACCATGAACACCTATGTGCTATAGACACTTTCCTGAGCCTGTAGCCTGTACTTCATTCAAGATTATACAGGCGGTCCCCTACTTAAGAACACAGCCGACTCACAGATGACCCCTAGTTAAAAACGGCCCTCTGGATGTTAGTAATTTACACTAATTTAGACTTAGGCTACAATTATCAGCTGCGAGAGTTGTCTGTTTAATAAATTAATATTTATTGTAAATCCTGGTTCTTATGACAACCCAAAAGTTTTTATATCCAATTGTCACAGAGACCAAAAAAATTCTGGCTGGTGTTACAATGATAAAATACTGTATATACTTGTGTATAAGCCGAGTTTTTCAGCAAAAAAAATGTGCTGAAAAACCTCACCTCAGCTTACACACAAGTCAATTTAAAAAAATAAGCTTACATACTCATCCTCCTGCGTCCCCGGTGCTCGGCGTGGCTCCCGATCCTCGGCACGGCTCCTTTTCTTTCTTCTTCTTGCTGTATTTGCTGGCAGAGATGCATCAACGTGATCTGCCGGCCGGCACTCAATATGATGCGGCAGTGTCGCTGCTGATGACGTCATAATGAGCGCCGGCAGCAAGAAGAAGAAAGAAAAAGAGCCGCGGGGACCGGAACATCGAGGAGCTGTGCCAGGCATTGGGACCATCCGAAGGTAAGTAAGTAAGTTTGTTTTTTATGTGCTTGCTTTATGTGCGAGCTGGCTGGCTGTGTATTACATGGAGTATGGCTGTATACTACTGGGGGAGGCTGGCTGTAAACTACTGGGGCTGGCTGTATACTACTCGGGCTGGCTGTATACTACATGGGGGCTGGCTGGCTGTATACTACATGGGGGCTGGCTGTATACTACTGGGAGCTGGCTGGCTGTATACTACTGGGGGCTGGCTGTATACTACATGGGGGCTGGATGCCTGTATACTACATGGGGGCTGGCTGTATACTAATGTGGGCTGGCTGGCTATATACTACTGGGGGCTGTGACCAATGCAATATAAAATAATTTAATAAATAAAAAATTTGCTGCTTGAACCAGCCATCAGCTGCCATCTTATATACAGGGTCCTAGGTGAAAAAGACTGCAGAGAAGCCGGGAGCTTGGTAAATATCTGCTGTTTGCCAAACAACAGACGGGAGGAGGACATAGGATGGATTAGTAAAGGGAGAGTTGACATTTCACGCAGTTAGCGAGTGTGATAGGCTTGCCTAAAGAGATGGGTTTTAAGAGCACGTCTGAAGCTTTGGAGGGTGGGTATTAGTCTGAGAGTCTGGGGAAGGGCATTCCAGAGAATTGGAGCGACTCAGGAGAAGTCCTGGAGACGTGCATGAGAGGTTCGAATTAAGGTAGAGATTCATCTAATGTCACTGGCAGATCGAAGAGCACGGGAAGGGTGATAGACTGAGATAAGAGAGGAGAGATAGGGAGGTGCAGCATTATTCAGAGCTTTGTGGATAAGGGTTATTATTTTAAAGTGAATACGGAAGGAGACAGGTAGCCAGTGCAGTGATTGGCACAAACTGGAGGCATCTGTGTAGCGTTTGGCCTGAAAGACGAGCCTGGCTGCTGCATTGAGAATAGATTGAAGAGGAGAGAGTTTAGCGAGTGGAAGACCGATTAGTAGGGAGTTACAGTAATCTAGTCGAGAGTGAATCAGAGTGACAATTAGCATTTTAGAAGTTTCAATAAACGGTCGGATTCTGGAGATGTTTCTGAGATGCATCCGGCAAGAACGAGCAAGAGATTGAATATATGGTGAAAAGGAGAGGTCAGAGTCCAGCACAACCCCAAGACAGTGGGCCTGCTGCCTCGGTGCTATAGTGATCCCACAGACCGAGATTCAACATCATTCATTCATTTTCATTCAACATCTTCAACATAGTCCTCTCAGAAAAAAAAAAGGAAAGATAAAATAAAGAATCTTCATGGAGAGTCTAGTGGAATTGAACATTCACACATTCTGGTTTCCCACGACAAGTTGTTCCTGATAGCATATTATATTAGGTGGCATCTGAGTAATGAAACTATCCAGTCTTGGCTATATTGTTTCTGTTGTTTCTTCTGGCTGGTTAGTTAATGTGTAGTTCCTGTAGTTTCCATACTAGAAAAATTAAATCATTAGGCAGTCCCAAAGGTAGTAGTAGGAGTTGCCATTTCGGGACTGGCACTTAAATGGGGATATACCAAGTTTTACCCAGGTCAGGTAAATAGATAGAATCTATGATGATACAAGTTCCAACTGCAAAAATTGACTTCAGTACCCAGAGAAAGGGATCTTAAGTCCCCTTGAACTTCCAGGCTTTTGCAAGATATTAGCCAATCCAAAAGCCCCACAGAAGTCAATAGTGCACAAGTAATACACGTCCATGCACAACTTTTAAGGCACTTCCAAAACCTAGAAGTCCCGCTGACACAGAACTGGTCAGAGGACTAGCAGTTCGCCGTTTTTTTTATCCAAGGTGGTCTTGAATGTCGGATCAACCTACCTAGTACCATTCTCCTCAATAAACCCTGCTCCTCAAACTCCAGTTGTAGGGATATGCCCCCCCACTACTCTCTACTTCTCATCCTTCCCACCACTCTCTTATGACTACTGATAGTGACCAGCAGATAAGACCCAACAGCCCCCCCCACCTGCCTGTTCCCCAGACTTTTCCTTATCTTGCCCCCCACCCCCTACTTAGGTTCTCAACTATTGAAAATCTGTATCTCCAGAAAGGTTACCTGTTTACCATACTGCATTTTGTTGGGAATGTACAGGAACAAAGAGGCAACAAATAATCGCTGGAGGATGCTTACTTTCCTGGACATGCTTTTCTCCCCCTCCCCCTTTTAATGTTTTTTTTTGTCTATTACTACATAGCATTGAAAATGTGGTACAATTGTTAAAAGACAATAACGTTATGTATATTTGTCTCTGTACTCAATTAAAAAGTTTACAAACTTGATATAACCAATTTAAAGACTGGCATAGGGCATAATGCTATAATTTAACTTTTCAATGATTTTTTTTAATTCTTTGTAGTCATAATAATTAGAGGAACCTATAAAGCTTGTTAGGGATAAGGATAACAAATCCAAATTTGGCAGGAAGATATTGAATCTTGATTTTGTGTTTGCATTTGATTGTTAATACCTTCTATAGTCTCACCTCTGATCTATCATGAAAAGCTTCTGAGAGATTCAATGAGCTGAAAAACAAAAATGAAACATCTCTTTCTTTTACACATCATTTATTGTCTGGTTATGGAAGCTTTAGAATCATTCCACATTAGAGTTAAGGTCCCTGCTTAGAAAACAAAGTCAACACACAATAAGTAATTTCTACAAGGTCGCTTGTCGCTTATCAAACACGAATCTTAAACAATGAGGACTTGAGTCACAATGCTTCTAAATGACCTATTTTTATCTTCCATTTTTATAAATTTGTTCTAAACTATAAATTATAGAATTCTGTTGTATTGTTCTCAACAGTCAACAATCATCTTTATTATTAACAGCTCCAGAACTTGTGACCTACACGGCAGAAACAGTCATTGTTTCATGGTCGATTCTCAATAGCTTTTGTTTACTTTGGTCTAGAATTCACTGTCTTGTTACGTGATGGACACAATGCGCATAAATGCACTAAAAAGCAGCCCTTAACATGAAACTTTATCGAATCAGATAAGCTGATCTTGACTGAACTCAGGCACAACAAAGTCCACCTTATAATCTCAAGATGTTTCAAAAGAAGAATCATCCCCCAAGAATAGCAATTTCCTTGCTCATCTTCGATGATTCTGTAGAAAGCTTAACAATTTAGTACTGGAGATGAGGGAATCATTCACGATTTTCTTCACTGAAGCTTTGCGGAATATTTCATGAAATTCCTTAGAGTCTGAATCGAATCGGTCCAAACTGATGTAGCTTTAATTGTCCTAAAAATAACTCCCTCTAGTCCTCTAAAACCTTTTTAAGGGTGCTTCAATCTCATTTTGTAAATTTTTTTATGTTTCACTAAAACAATAATAGTTAATAATAATTATTTGGATTGTCCTTAACTATAGTAAGTGGAAAAAAATGTAAAAAAAAATCCTGAAAATTAGCCAATTTGCAACAAATCTATGCTTCAGCAAGTAGATATGCTCATCTCGATTTCTGACAAATGTAAAAACGGGTGCCACTTCCAGTATTTTCATCTCTAGTTGTCACATCCTTATCAAGAACTCTTCAAAGGCGCTGTTATATGTTACAACACTTGGTATCTCCGAGAGAAAAATCAACAGCCCAAAACTCTACTTCCTCTTTGTGCAAAACCAAACCAATGTAGAATAAATGTTCCAAGCTCGGAACTCTCCTCTATCAAGAAGAATGGAAGTCCCATGACCTTCCTCAGTTACTGGTCATCACATTTTATACTATGCGTTTCGAAGGAAAGTTGAACACCTTTATTACTTGGGTGTTTGATAACTCCCATTAAGTATTAAGAATGTAATGGTCATCACATCTGTAGGTCCTAACAGTCCTTTATGGAATTTATGAAAGAGTTGGTGGGGCTGTAAGAGAAAAGAGCAATAAAAGTAACACCGTTTAGTGGCTTGGCCAAAGAACTGCAGGTTGGTCCAGCTCCCATTCAATAGAGCTGCAGTAAAAAGGCCACAACACAAACAACTGGGACTACTGGGAGGATTCTGACATGCACAGTGCTCCACCACTGTGATATAGATGACTTAAAGAGAACCCGTCATGCAAAATAACCCCCCTAAACTAAATATATTTTCATAAACTGCCATTAGAGAGCATTGCCTCTATCACTTCATTGTCCCTCTACATGCCTGTAAACCTAAGCAATGAGGTCCTAAAGCTGTATGCAAATGACCTGTGAAATGTCCAATGAAGCATTAGCATATTCAAGCTGTCCACTCTATTCATGAGTGGGAGGTACAGCCACGCCCCCAGTGCATGACTGACAGCCTGTATAATGATGTGAGGCTGTATAATGAAGTGCTTCCTTGCGCTGGTGGCCACGCCCCCTGCAGCCTGTGTGTGCATGTGTGTATGTGTATAGGAGAGATACAGCAGCTCCAGGCAGCCATGTTACAGCAGAACATGTCAGATTCATGTGTAGCTGATGTCTGTGTCTCTCACCTGTATATTAGGAGGATGCAGCATGTCAGCAGATGCAGCACACACACTAGCAATGCTTTACTATGCATTACACACAGACATGAGCAGGGGGAGGAGAGGGGAGGGGTAACAGGGGTGACATCACTGCCTCTGACCATGTGACCAGCCTCATTTACATGATAAAGAAAAGATGATTTTACAATGATTAATGTATGAAATAACTAGATAAAGGCTGGGATGGATCCTTGTGAGCTGCTCCAACAGGAAGAGGTGACAGGACAAGTGGCAGAGACCTGATGACAGGTGTCCTTTAAATGCCAAATGTGAACCTTGACTTCTGAATATTGTAAGGAGAAGACGCCTAATATGCCCCTTAAGATTATCCATGAAATAAGTTGTCGATATAACTAAACTGGGAAACTCTATAAAGGGAAATTGTCTATAGAAAATGATATAAAGTCGGTCCCCTACTTAAGAACACCTGACTTATAGACAACCCCTAGTTACAAACGGACCTCTGGATGTTGGTAATTTCCTATACTTTACCCTTAGGCTACAATAATCAGCTATAACAGTTATCACAGGTGTCTGCAATGAAGCTTTAGTGTTACTTCTGGTTCTTATGACAACCCAACATTTGTAGAATCAAATTGTCACAGAGACCAAAAAAATTTTGGCTGGGGTTACAATTCTAAAATATACAGTTCCGACTTACAAATTCTATTCCGACATACAAATTCAATTAAAGAACAAACCTACAGAACCTATCCTGTACATAACCCGGGGACTGCCTGTACAATGATAATAATATTTTGAATAATGAAGAACACACAATGGCATTCCTACGGAATGCCTCAATCGACAAATTTCCTACGCATTTTCGAAGGTCTCTCTACCTTCTTCATTAGGGAAGCAATTATCTAATAATATTTTCAGTTTTTATATTTTTCATGGTTTGTTTTGTGTGTAATTTTTCTTAAACTCTCCATGTTACTATTTACATTTCATAAAAAGTACTATATCATGCAATTCCAAAAGAAATACCCACAAAGCTCTCCATAGATCTCCTATCCATAAAGCATATCACTAAGAGGCATTACTAGAGGTCAGGCAAGGTGTCCCCACCCCATAATCCATTTTATAAAATAAAGAAGATATACAATTGAAAAATAAAAATAAATTAGAAAAAAATTGTATATTTTACTTGGTTGTAGTGAGTCAAAACAAAAATTGCCGAGATGTTTCCTTTACTTAGGGACATTTAGTGTATTAGACTCTGAGTTTCTTAAGCTTTACAGAAGAAGATACAAAAGAAACAATGTATCACCTTCAATAGTTCTCGACACTAGTCTTATATATTCATATAATACTATTTTATTCCTTCCCTTATCGTCTTCTCTATAAGTAAGTGTGCTGGTACTACTTGTACATGCTTTTCTCTTCCTTCAAAGCCCTTGGAGGATATTGTTGTCTTCTAATGTGATCCCATTGAGAAAGGTAGTGAAGTGTGCCCATTCTCATTTAGATTCTCTACAAAAAGATATTAATGAACACCATTTAATTAAAAGCACTAAGCCAGCATTATGGGCTATTAACTTTATTGTAATGCTAATCTATTCTTATGTTAAATAAAATATGCTCCTCCTTTCCTCACAGTAATTAGATTACAAGGAACTTTTCTCATTGTGCGAGGCAGTTCCACTTGTTTTCTGCACATTAGTGTAACTTAATAGAACAGTACACAGCTAATACAGGGAATTGAGATGGGGTTTGGGTATATGTTACAGAACCTGAACTGTTCTAATATAAAACCGGGCAATGAATCAGCATTGTGCTTATTGGGACGTTCAAAGATGGATTCAAGCATTACCCTAACTGTCCTGGATCCAGCAGGACAGTCCCATTTTTTGGGCTCAGTCCCGTTATCTTGCCTGGCGGGAAGTACGTACCTGGACATCAACTCTGTCAGCTAAGCTGATTACAGTGATAAGAGAGCAGAGAAAAGGGACAGGAAAAAATGACTATGGGGCAGATTTACTTACACAGTACTGTCACGTTCTCCGACGAGGATCCGGGTCCGACGTGATTCACTAAGATTGTGCGCCCGAGTTCCTGCATGTGTCGCCGCTGCATGTGAGTGCTTGATGTTGCGACACATTTCCATTTCTAAATTCCTCGTTTTTTCTGTATCCGTCGGGTTGTCCAACATCCACGCCCCCGATTTCTGTCGCATGCAAGCCGGCGCCGATGCGCAACAATCCGAACGCGTGCGCCAAAAACCAGGGCAATTTAGGGCAAAAGAGAAATATTCGGGAAACCTGACGAAAGTGCAGCGTTCGGACCCTTAGTAAATGAGCTATGTGTTTACAAGAGGGGAAGCTGCTGTGGCTGTACGATAAGAAGGAGAGCTGTTAGTGGGCACAATAATGGGGATAGGCATAGTAAGAGGGTGAGCCACTGGGCTCAATATGAGGGGGAACAACAAGTTGGGGAGCTGCTGTGGGAGCAAATAAGAGGGGGAGCTTCTGGGGTGTGCAAAATAAGAGGAGGAGCTATGGTGAGGGGGAGATGTAGTCACTAAGGAGGAAATTATACTGTGTGGGTGTGGAGAAAGGGGTAGAATAAAAGGCCTGACTTAGGGCAAAAATTTTCTTTTTTTTAAGAGCAACTCCACTTGTAAGACAACTTTTATATGTTCTTCCGACAATACATTATCTTTCGACCTGCTTCTTTGCAGTTACAGTAGCTCCTAGATCTCTGGTTTTAGCTCATCCTCAGCTGTTACTGATGTGATCACAAAGTATATGCTGGTAATAAACCCAGTAAGACAGATTTACTAATATTGTGTATTAATTGGAAAATGCACAATACTCTATTCATTGCCCTTATTAAACACTGTCTCTCCAATGAAGACCCAAGTCATGGGTTATCAAGGCTACAACATGTACAGTGCTTTTCAAGATAAGCAATTGATTTTGGACACCCATTAATAAAGGGAACAGGGATTCTTTGTTACCCCTGTTTTATGGTGCCTACTTTGGGTTCATAAGAGTGCAATAGCTGACCAATTTGGCTTAAGAGGTTTGGTTAACTCCAGCAGTCCCTAAAAATGTATATAATAATAGTGTCCCAGGACCACCTCCTTCCTATTGCCACATCCTCCTGATTAGTGGGGTTCCAGCAGTCAGACCCTCATCAACATGTTCCCCTATCCTGGTTGTAAGGAATAAGTTGTGTTCATTGACAAGCCCCTTTATCTTTTGAACCATATGAGTAAAGGGTTATTGAGAAATGTCCAAACCAAGACATATACACTTGGGGAAAAAATAATTAAGTCAGCCATCAATTGTACAAGTTCTCCCACTTAAAGGGGTTGTCCAAGAGTTGTGAAAAAAACTAAAGGTGGCCGGAGGGGGCTGCTTAAAAAAATAAAGAACTACTTACCTTCTGGCGCCCTCCGGCGTCCCGCGCTGCTGTCGCTCTGGTCCGGGTGCCATGTAAACAAACATTGCCGCGGAAGCAGCGCTGGATTCAGCTTCTGGCCGGCCATGGCCAGCTACGCCTATCCGTCCCTATTCACAGCATTGTGTATGGGGGCCATAAGGTTGTCAGGTCCGGGCAGAAGCTGAATCCAGCACTGGTTTGTTTAGATGGTTTGTTTACATGGGGCACGGACCGGAGCGACAGCAGCTCGGGACACCGGAGGGCGCCGGAAGGTGAACTCCGAGGGACCTGAGTGGGGAAGCGACACATGCAGGATATCGGGCGCACGATCTTAGTTAACCACGGCACAGTGCATGATCGTCGGACAATGCACTTTCAGTGAACTCCGTCGGACAGTTAAGTCAATGGGGCAGATTTACTTACCCGGTCCGTTCGCAATCCAGCGGCGCGTTCTCTGCGCTGGATTCGGGTCCGGTCGGGATTCATCAAGGCAGTTCCTCCGTCGTCCACCAGGTGGCGCTGCTGCGCTGAAGTTCCTATTCCCTCAGCTCCCATAACACACACTATTAGCCCCATACCACCTCAGTCCCTCCCCACACAGTATTATCTCTAATCCCCTCTCTATAATATCCCCCAGTACAACTCACACCAGGTGTCCAGTGTAGGACCCCAGTGTAAGCTTTAGTTCATGTGACATCACTGAAGGTCCTATGTGAGACGTCAGGGAGTGTTGAAACGGCAGGGAGGGGCCCGGGGCTGTTATAATTCAGTGTAACAGCACCTGCCGTGTGCTGTGCGCTGATACTGTCCTCTATCTGTATTGGTGCGGCGCACTCGTTACGCCCCTGTCAAGCCACCTACTTCAACCTGCACGAGTTACCAGATATAATTATACTATGTGTAGATTGTAGTGGTTGTTGGTTTTTTTTTTAAGTTTTTAAAAATGTTCTCCTTTGATTTTTAGTAGCAGAGGGAGTCGTCAATGCGTGGCAGTATTATACGGAAGCCCAATGGGAGTATTACTCAGTCAATAGAGTGCCAATGGTTAGGAATGCGCATACCTGTTCAGGTTCGGGTGCAGCCAAACCAAACCTAAAAAATCAATCTGGATTTGGATCTGAGTACAGAACCCATACTGGAACACTTACCCCCCCCCCCCCTCACACACACACAATGGAGTAACTACAGTGGTAGCATGGGGCCCACAGTGTGAGGTGTGTGTGTGTGTTGTGTAATATGCATGTGTGTGTGTATAAGCTGTTTGTCTGCATATGGTATTGTATGTATGTGTGTATTTGCTGTATATGTTTGTATATGTGGTGTGTCTACTGTGTGTCATACTGTATGTATGTTTATGCTGTATATCTATATGCTGTATATATAAGTATAGTAATGTGTGTTTATATGAGTGTATAATATGTATATTTTTAAGTGGAAGGAGAGCCCAATTCAGAAATCTGCTATGGGGTCCAGTCTCTCCAAGTTACGCCCTGCCCTCCATATAAATGCTAACGGCAAATCCTGTTTAAAGTCCAGGTTCAGGGACCAGAACCCACAATGCTCAGCACAGATCTGAAAAATTGCGGGTCGTGGGATGAGGACTAACGTGTTGTCCCTGCACAACCCCTTTAAGAGAAATGGAAGGAAGCAATAACTGAGGACATATGAGTTGTCTATGAACGTTGCACCATAACCTGTCGATCTTATACAACATCTATCCTAAACCTATTTTGATGGAAGCGTGGACACATTAATGTTACGTTATACATTTGTAGTAGGAAGATGTAAGGCAGATGGCCCACGAGTAAAGAAATTCATACAGTTTGTGTAAGCTGAGTGCAATTCTTATTTCTTGCACTTATTATTTTGGCTTAGGATGGGGTATCTGTTCTTTGCCAACACTTGATACTATGAGATCATGTATTAGCTCGTAAATGATCACATATCTCTAAGTTTAAAGTTCATTTTGGACTTTCTCATTACCTTAAATAACTCCCCTAAGACGTTGTACTGAACTCAGTCCACTTATCAGGGTTGCCACCAGTACTGGGCATACCTGGGGAAGTGCCAGAGCCCAGAGCTGCTGGGGGGGGGGGGCCCTCATAAGGCTTTATATATTGAATCCATAGGGCATGAGGGAGGTATATAAATAACCAGAGGGGCTGTATATAATATAACTGTTTGGGATGTTTGGGATGATAAACTAGGGAATATTTTAGGAAGTAGGAGACTGTTTGTTTTAGTTTCTGATTTTTTAGTGCTGTCACGTGAGTTCACTGTGCTGTTTGGTGCAGATGTCACATAAATCACCTGTGCACAATTAGTGCCCTGCTTGCTAAAGTCTTAGATTGCTGTAAGATCGTGATATCTAAGCATTGTGTTTTCCCTGATCTCTGTAGTCTGCTATCCTCACATTCAGCATGTACCCAGACTATACTTCTACTTTGTGATTTTGTACTATGTTGCCCTTTTTGTGAGATTTTTTTGTGTAGGTTTAGTTTTTAGCACTGGGTTTTACACTTTGGTGCAGGAAGGGAATGTTGACCACTGGCCCCTTACCTCTAAGGTTTGCAAGGCAATGAGGTAAGAAAAACTAGGAAGTGGATTTAGTATTAGGGCCCACTGTCTGTATCACCTGTCTGTCCCTAGAGGGACCTTGGTCACTTTAATAAACCTGAAAGCAGCATTCTTCTTCTATACAAAAATCATGATTTTACATTTTGGGGGTCTTTTGTACATATAACAAGTTGTCAAAAATTCATAATAAATGTCCCCACCCAAGATTGTATAAGCAGAACAACAGAGCAGTCATAAGATTCTCAGTCTACTTATAGGTTTATACAGCAAAGCTGAAAAGTGAATAGCACAGGAAGTGTCATACTACTGCCATATCTCCAGGAAACAGTAAGAAAAACAGAAATATTTTAAGTTTACTTTTAGTTTTAGAAAGTGTGTGTGTGTGTGTGTGTGTGGGGGGGGGATAAAATCTATGCTTACTTTTCCATAGGCTTGTTAGTTGCAGTCTTAAAAAAGTTGTGCATTCAGCAAAGCTGAAAAATTTGTTTCAAAGAACTGGAAGTGTAATACTATAACCAGGGCCGCATCAGCCTAGAGGTGGGATAAAGTTCCCGCTTCAGGCAGCAGAAGATGGTCCCCCAAGGGGGGGCGGCAGATTGTCTGATGTACAGGCTTGCCAAAAGCTGGCCATACTTGCCAAAAGTAAATTCCATACTATTAGACAATCATTAGCATTTGTGTCTCTTTAAGATATGTATATATATTACTACTATGGGGGGGGGGTGCATATATATATATATATATATATATATATTAATATTATGGGGGCTGTGTATATATATATTAATTTATATAATGGAGGTAAGGAAAGCAGTACAGGGAATTATAAGATGGGCTGACACACTGCTTATAAGGTCCAATATTTAACAGGATCTTATAGGCATTTACCATGGACAGCCAGGGGGTCCATAATACAATGGAGGAATTGGGGTATTTTTATTCTTTTATAAAAAAAAAATTTTAAATTCCAAAATTATATA
The DNA here is from genome assembly GCF_040894005.1 of Engystomops pustulosus. Lineage (NCBI taxonomy): Eukaryota > Metazoa > Chordata > Amphibia > Anura > Leptodactylidae > Engystomops > Engystomops pustulosus. The sequence continues at coordinate 265,704,313 of NC_092411.1, read as the reverse complement.
TATTTTTTTACTTTGTTCCATTATGGGAAATCCAATTGCTTGTTCATTATAATACATTATAATACAATACATGACTATTGCAAGGTATTATAACTGTCTATTATAGCCTATGACAGTGTAAGAGCCTGTCTGTGTGATAGGATCTTATAGAGCAGGGCATCAGGCAGCATGTGTTATATATAGAGATGAGCGAGCACTAAAATGCTTGGGTACTCGTTATTTGAGATGAACTTTTCCCGATGCTCGAGTGCTCGTCTCGAATAACGAACCCCATTGAAGTCAATGGGAGACTCGAGCATTTTTCAAGGGGACCAAGGGTCTGCACAGGGAAGCTTGGCCAAACACCTGGGAACCTCAGAATAGGATGGAAACACCACGGAAATGGACAGGAAACAGCAGGGGCAGCATGCATGGATGCCTCTGAGGCTGCTTAATCGCATCATTATGCCAAAATTATGGGCAACAGCATGGCCATGACAGAGTGACCGAATGAGGCTAGATAGCCTCTAAAACATCCAATAATTGACCCTGACACTATAGGGGACGGCATGCAGAGGCAGCGGCAGCAGTGGCAGGCTAGAGAGTGGCATGGCGATATACCCTAAATGGACTCAGGTTTCACCAAAGGAGGTGAAATGATTTCCTATGTGAACAAAAGGTTGACGGTATATTTAGTCGATAACACAGCATGGTGGCGACATAGTGACCAAGTTCCATAACGTATCTGGTGAAACACCCGAAAAATGAGCCTGTCACAGCTCTTTTGATAAGGGGACGACATGTGGAGGCAGCCATGGAGACGACTTCCATGATTAAGAGCGACAGTATGGGGCATCCATATTGCGGTGCTATGATTACAACTTCAGGTCTCCAGCATGGCGGCGACAGATGGGCCGAGTTCCAATATGTATCTGGTGAAACACCTGAAAATTCTGCCTGACACAGCTCGTTTGATAAGGGGATGATGTGCTGCATATCCTCTCATGCTCCAGTGTCTGGGGTATAGAGAGTTGAAAGTTGCGCATGAAGATTGGTGGACGCTGTGGAGGATCATGGAGGCAAAATGGACAGGAAACAGCAGGGGCAGTATGCATGGATGCCTCTGAGGCTGCCTAATCTTGGGATGGAGCTGGCGGTCCGCTGCCAGGCGAGATTTCGCCTGTCCAAGCCCCTGTCTCTCGGCTCCTCCCCACCCAAAATGGGCCTGGGGGCCAGAAGCGTTTACTTAGAAAAAATTATAATTTTCAAAGCAGGCCGGGTCGTTTGAATATTTCACCTAGGAATAATGGAATAGCATAGTGGTTCTATTTTTAATTGTTTTTACGGAAATGGTTCCATGATTAAGAGCGACAGTATGGGGCATCCATATTGCGCTGCTATGATTGCAACTTCACGTCTCCAGCATGGCGGCGACAGATGGGCCGCGTTCCACTATGTATCTGGTGAAACACCTGAAAATTCTGCCTGACACAGCTCGTTTGATAAGGGGACGATGTATGGAGGCAGTGAACTAGTAGTAGATTAAAGGTGCTGCAGTTAAAACTATGTTAGTTGGATCTTGAGATGGAGCTGGCGCTCCGCTGCCAGGCGAGCTTTCGCCAATCCAAGCCCCTGTCTCTAGGCTACTCCCCAAACAGCACTTCTAAGAACCTTTTGTATAAGATCAAGTGTAGTAGCGTTCTTATAAGTTTAGGATATGGCGGGTGAGGGGAATGTAAACAGATGCGCAAGAAGCGCTGAAATAATATCGGTAAATGATAAAAGTTTGCCAGTATATTTTGTGCATTACACAGCAGGGTGGCGACAAAGTTAATAAGTTTGATGTGGAAGCCATGAAAACAACCCAAAATTCTGCCTGACACAGCTCGTTTGATAAGGGGACCATGCATGGAGGCAGTGAACTAGTAGTAGATTAAAGGTGCTGCAGTTAAAACTATGTTAGTTGGATCTTGAGATGGAGCTGGCGCTCCGCTGCCAGGCGAGCTTTCGCCAATCCAAGCCCCTGTCTCTAGGCTACTCCCCAAACAGCACTTCTAAGAACCTTTTGTATAAGATCAAGTGTAGTAGCGTTCTTATAAGTTTAGGATATGGCGGGTGAGGGGAATGTAAACAGATGCGCAAGAAGCGCTGAAATAATATCGGTAAATGATAAAAGTTTGCCAGTATGTTTTGTGGATTACACAGCAGGGTGGCGACAAAGTTAACAAGTTTGATGTGGAATCCATGAAAACAACCCAAAATTCTGCCTGACATAGTTCATTTGATAAGGAGACCATGTATGGAGGCAGCTATATGGACGACTTTTGGAGGCAGCTATGGCGATGACGTGTGGAGGTAGCAATGGAGACAACGTGTGGAGCCAGCTAAAAAGACGACATGTGGAGGCTGCTATGGAGACAATTTAATTTGGATAGTGCCTGTATGTGGCAGTCCAAAAAAGTTTTCAAACCAGAGGAGCAGGTAGCTGGTCCTCCAGAAAAATTAAATAAATTGAGTGCCTGTATGTGGCAGTCCAAAAAAGTTTTCAAACCAGAGGAGCAGGTAGGTGGTCCTCCAGAAAAATTAAATAGATTGAGTGCCTGTATGTGGCACTCCCAAAAATTGCTTAAAACAGAGGACCGGGTAGGTGGCCCTCCAGAAAAATTAAATACATAGAGTACTATAGCTAGAGCCAGTTGGCCCTGGCAAAAAATAGCCAGTTTCCTATGCTTTAGTGTACAAAGAGGAGAAGAAGGAGGATAATGAGGAGGAGGAGTGCATACATTATTCAGGTTGAGCTTCTTTCACCTGGTGGAGAATGAAAATCCGGAGAAATCCAGGCTTTATTCATCTTGATAAGCGTCAGCCTGTCAGCGCTGTCAGTCAACAGGCGTGTACGCTTATCGGTGATGATGCCACCAGCTGCACTGAAAACCCGCTCGGACAACACGCTAGCGGCAGGGCAGGCAAGAACCTCCAAGGCGTACAGCGCCAGTTCGTGCCACATGTCCAGCTTTGAAACCCAGTAGTTGTAGGGAGCTGTGTGATCTTTTAGGACGATGGTATGGTCAGCTACGTACTCCCTCACCATCTTTCTGTAAAGATCAGCCCTACTCTGCCGAGACTGGGGACTGGTGACAGTGTCTTGCTGGGGTGACATAAAACTGGCAAAGGCCTTGTAAAGCGTACCCCTGCCAGTGCTGGAAAAGCTGCCTGCTCGCCTACTCTCCCTCGCTACTTGTCCCGCAGAAGTACGCCCTCTGCCGCTAGCGCTGTCAGAAGGGAAATACTGTTTCAGCTTGTGCACCAGGGCCTGCTGGTATTCATGCATTCTCACACTCCTTTCCTCTCCAGGGATGAGAGTGTAAAGATTTTGCTTGTACCTGGGGTCCAGGAGAGTGAATACCCAGTAATCGGTGCTGGAATAAATTCGAGGGTCACGGGATAGGCAGCCTAGCATGAAATCTGCCATATGCGCCAGAGTACCAACGCGCAAAAATTCACTCCCCTCACTGGCCTGACTGCCCATTTCCTCCTCCTCCAACTCCTCCAACTCCTCTTCTTCTGCCCATACACGCTGAACAGTGAAGGACTGAACAATGGTCCCCTCTTCTGTCTCGCCAACATTCTCCTTCTCTTCCTCCTCTTCCTCCTCCACCTCCACCTCCTCCAATATGCGCTGAGAAACAGACCTAAGGGTGCTTTGGCTATCAACAAGGGAATCTTCTTCCCCCGTCTCTTGTGACGAGCGCAAAGCTTCCGACTTCATGCTGACCAGAGAGTTTTTCAACAGGCCAAGCAGCGGGATGGTGAGGCTGATGATGGCGGCATCGCCACTGACCATCTGTGTTGACTCCTCAAAGTTACTCAGCACCTGACAGATATCAGACATCCACGTCCACTCCTCATTGTAGACTTGAGGAAGCTGACTGACCTAACTACCAGTTCTGATGGAAGTTGACATCTGGCAGTCTACAATCGCTCTGCGCTGCTGGTAAACTCTGGATAACATGGTTAATGTTGAATTCCACCTCGTGGGCACGTCGCACAACAGTCGGTGAGCGGGCAATTGGAGGCGGCGCTGCGCTGCACTGAGAGTGGCAGCATCTGTGCTGGACTTCCTGAAATGCGCACAGATGCGGCGCACCTTCGTGAGCAAATCAGACAGATTGGGGTATGTCTTGAGGAAACGCTGAACTATGAGATTTAACACATGGGCCAGGCATGGCACATGTGTCAGTCTGCCGAGTTGCAGAGCCGCCACCAGGTTACGACCGTTGTCACACACAATCATGCCTGGCTTCAGGTTCAGCGGTGCCAGCTACAGATCAGTCTGCGCCGTGATGCCCTGTAATAGCTTTTGGGCGGTGTGCCTTTTATTGCCTAGGCTCAGCAGTTTGAGCACCGCCTGCTGTCGCTTAGTGACAGCACTGCTGCTGTGCCTAGAGCTACCGACTGATGGCGCCATGCCCACGGATGGTAATTCGGAGGAGGAGGTGGAGGAGGGGTGGGAGGAGGAGGAGGCATAGTAGGCCTATGAGACCTGGACCGAGGTAGGCCCCGCAATCATCAGCGTCAGCAGTATATGACCAGCCCCAGGGTCAGACTCGGTCCCAGCCTCCACCAAGTTAACCCAATGTGCCGTCAGCGATATATAGTGGCCCTGCCCGGCAGCACTCGTCCACGTGTCCGTGGTCAGGTGGACCTTGTCAGAAACGGCGTTGGTCAGGGCACGGATGATGTTCTCTGACACGTGCTTGTGCAGGGCTGGGACGGCACATCGGGAAAAGTAGTGGCGGCTGGGGACCGAATACCGAGGGGCGGTGTTCACCCGGCCTATCAACCCAGCTTGGGTCTGTCACCTCATCATCCTCCGATCCCTCAGTCTGCTCCCCCCTCGGACTTCCTGCCCTGACAACAACTTCACCACTGTCTGACAACCGTGTCTCCTCATCGTCCGACACCTCTTTACACACTTCTTCCACTACGTCAATAATGTCATCATCACCCACAGACTGCGACCGGTGGAAAACCTTGGCATCGGAAAATTGCTCAGCAGCAACCGGACAAGTGGTTTGTGACTGTGGGAAGGGTCCAGAAAACAGTTCCTCAGAGTATGCCGGTTCAAATGCCAAATTTTGCTGGGAGGGGGCAGACTGGGGGGAAGGAGGCTGAGGTGGAGGAGCTGGAGGAGTGCTGATTTCGGTGACATGGGTGGACTGCGTGGAAGACTGACTGGTGGGAAAATGGCTAGAAGCATTGTCCGCAATCCACGTCATCACCTCTTCGCACTGTTCTGGCCTCAACAGTGCTCTACCACGAGTCCCAGTAACTTGAGACATGATGAACCTAGGGAGTGTAGCTCTGCGGCGTTCCCCTGCTCCCTCATCAGCAGGTGGTGTCTCACCCCGCCCAGGACCACGGCCTCTGACCCCTGCAGTAGTTGGACGCCCACGTCCACGCCCTCGTCCTCTACCCCTAGCCCTCGGGTTAAACATTTTCCAAATTAAAGTGTAAACTTTACATTTTTTTTTTTTGTGTTTTTTATTTATTTTTTTTAAACAAAACGATGCTATCCTATTGCTATGGCTAGTTTCTAACCTACACTGGCAGCACACAACTGGATTTTGTGCTGTGCCTGATGACTTTGAGCTATAAAAAGAAATAAAGGTAAAAAAAAATAAATCAGCAGACTCTGCCTAATTCTAATCAAACCCCTAATAAATTGTCCCACTTCGGTGTTTGAGGTGGATATGTGTGTCACAGAGCTAAACACAACGGTAGCAAGTCTCCCTGCAAATTCCTCACAATATGGTACTAGCTGCACTACTAATGCCAGCAAGCCCAGCCACAAGCAAACAAAAGAAAGGAAAATATAACGCTATTGTAGGCCTAAGTAAGCTTTTGGGGTTCTCCTATGGCTATTTTCTAGCCTACACTGAAAGCACACTGCTTTGCAATATGACTTTGAGCTATAAAAAGAAATAAAGGTAAAAAAAAATAAATCAGCAGACTCTGCCTAATTCTAATCAAACCCCTAATAAATTGTCCCACTTCGGTGTTTAACCCCTTCCCGACGCGCGCCGTACTAGTACGGCGCGCGCCGGGTCCCGGTACATGGAGAGGGCTCGCGGGCCGAGCCCTCTCCATAGCCGGTAAGTCTTTGCTGCATATTGCAGCAAAGGCTTACCGGTAACACCCGCGATCGGTGCTAGCACCGATCGCGGGTGCTTTCACCGAGATCGCCGCCGGCAATGCTGCCGGAGGCTCCAAAAAGGAGGCCGCCATCTTGCCGTGGATCGCCGCTCCCCGATGACGTCACGGGGAGCGGTGATCCGTTGCCATGACAGCTTCGGGTCTCACGAAGGCCCGAAGCAGTCTCGTTTTAACCCATTCATTACAATGTGCTATCAGCACATTGTAATGAATGAGGAGTAAAATCCCCATATACTGCCATATTGCAGTATGGCAGCATATGGTAGGATCGATCAGACAACTTAGGGTTAAAGTACCCTAGGGAGTCTGAAAAATAGTAAAAGTAAAAGTAAAAAAAAGTTTAAAAAAAAAAAATTATAATAAAAAAACCTAAAAATTCAAATCACCCCCCTTTCCCTAGAACTGATATTAATATTAATAAACAGTAAAAATCATAAACACATTAGGTATCGCCGCGTCCGAAAATGTCCGATCTATCAAAATATAATTACGGTTTTTCACTGCGTTTAACCTCGTAACGGAAAATAGCGTCCAAAGTCAAAAATGACATTTTTTTGCCATTTTGGAAAATATAAAAAAATTAATAAAAAGTGATCAAAAGGTTGCACAGTCCTAAAAATGATAGCAATGAAAACGACATCAAAAGTCGCAAAAAATGACACCACCCACAGCTCCGTACACCAAAGTATGAAAAAGTTATTGCCGCCAGAAGTTGGCAAAATCAAAAAAAAAATTTTGTACAGGAGGTTTTAATTTTTTTAAATGTATGAAAACATTATAAAACCTATACAAATTTGGTATCCACGTGATCGTACCGACCCAAAGAATAAATTAGACATGTCATTTGTGGCACACAGTGAAAGCTGTAAAATCCAAGCCCACATGAAAGTGTTGCAAATGTGTTTTTTCACCATTTTCACTGCATTTGTAATTTTTTTCCCACTTCCCAGTACGCGCCATGGAATATTGAATACCGTCACTGCAAAGTGCAATTTGTTATGCAGAAAATAAGCCATAACACAGCTCTTTATGTGGAAAAATAAAAAAGTTATAGATTTTTGAAGGTGGGGAGTGAAAAATGGAAGTGAAAAAACTAAAAAAGGCCAAGTCGTGAAGGGGTTAAGGTGGATATGTGTGTCACTAAGAGCTAAACACAACGGTAGCAAGTCTCCCTGCAAATTCCTCACAATATGGTACTAGCTGCACTACTAATGCCAGCAAGCCCAGCCACAAGCAAATAAAAAAAAGTAAAATAAAACGTTATTGTAGCCCTAAGAAGGGCTGTTGGGTTCTTGTAGAATCACTCCTGCCTAACACTATTCTAATAGAACAGCCTAACGCTTTCCCTGACCAGCAGCAGCTCTCTCCCTAGCGGCATCCAGACACAGAATGATCCGAGCAGCGCGGGCAGGGGCTAGTCTATCCCAGGGTCACCTGATCTGGCCAGCCAACCACTGCTATCGACGTGTAAGGGTACCACGTCATGCTGGGTGGAGTGCAGAGTCTCCTGGCTTGTGATTGGCTCTGTTTCTGGCCGCCAAAAAGCAAAACGGCGGGAGATGCCATTTTCTCGAGCTGGCGAAATACTCGTCCGAGCAACGAGCAGTTTTGAGTACGCTAATGCTCGAACGAGCATCAAGCTTGGACGAGTATGTTCGCTCATCTCTAGTTATATACCTTTTTGGATCACACTTCTTTAACCCCTTCAGGACCACCATGTTTTTTAACCTTAAATAAGTGCTTCTGGTGGTCCCTTCCCCCACGATTGGCACCTCTGCGCCGCTTTCAGGAGTGCCGATCCTTGCTATGAACTGTTCTCTTAATCCCTCTTGGATTTAAGGTTAAAAAAGGGTTCAGCTCCTGTTGTGAAAACTTCTCTCCAGCCCTAAGTGCTCTATCATCGCAGCGTCAGGGCAGCTGGAGGCTACACTTCAGTGCAGGGCTGGGGGGGGGGGGGTTCCTGCAGCACTATATGGGGCAGTATGTGCTGCACACAGGTCAGGGCAGGGCAGCAATGTAAATTACCTCAAGCGCCACAGTGCTTGTCTCCCTGATTACTGCTTCGCCCGCGCTCACACACAGGACATGCTTTCCCTCTGATTGGTGGAGTGGTGACCATGTGGAGTATCGCACATCAACAAATCCTGGTATTGAACCATTCTGCCTTTCTGAAAACCAAATTTCGATGCATCATACAACCCTAATTCACTGTACTGATTATATGACTCCCACTGATCGGTTGGTTATTTTCCAAAAATGAAGGCCCAGAGAATATATTCTGTACCATTCCCCTCTATGCGCAGACAGTCCCCCACTGAAGGATATGGAGGTTTTCAGGTTTCGCTTTTTTTTCAGTTAAGATAAACATAAGAGGGCTACCACGACGGGATCGGATTGTGGCGCATCGGCGCCAGCATGTATGCGACGGAAATGGGGGCGTGGCCGCCAGAAAACCAGACGCATTCGGAAAAACAGCGGTATTTAAAAAAAAAATGTGTCTCTTGACACGCGCTTACATGCACCCAGGATAGGATGGTGAAGTCCGGCGGACCTCGGCGCAGCAGCGACACATGGTGGCCATCGGGCGCCTAGACAGAGAACGCGCCGCTGGATCGCGACAGGACCAGGTAAGTAAATGTGGGGTATGTTATCTTTGTTCAATGGGTCACTACGATTATGGCAACACCTCTGGTGTTTTCAGTAGTTTTTTACGGTGCGTATCCAATAATGCTTCAGGTTTATTTTACACATTGTTACAGATTCGGCAATACAAAAAATGTGGGGGTTAGGGACGATTTTGTGATTTTTAAAATTTATATGAATTTTATATGTAAAATTGGTGTTTTGGGGACTTTTTACATGTATATATTTTTATTGAAAAAGCTGGAGGCTCTGGATCATCAGGCAGCCTTAGGGTTCACATTGGAACTGTCAGAGGAAGGACCAGATACCCTGGTAAGCAGAACGATGGGGGGGTCCAATCCTGGTTAGCGGGCAGAATCCCCTAACACACCACAGTCATGTAAGGGGTTAACATCTGCAGAGTTATTTCTGACCGCAGATGTTACAGCAGGGTGTCCCATGGCACCAGCTTGTGAGCCGGTGACAAACTGCATCAGTAAATATATGTCAGCAGTGCACAGAGCCCAGATAGTGCTGCTTTATATTTACCAGATGCTTTCGGGAACAGGTTAAGAGGCTCGTTGGTTCCAGCATCGAGTTCCTTCATGTGGCATTCATTTACACATAACCACTGAGGTCAGCGATTGGCTCAGTTATCACCTCTACAGGCAACGTGACATCATAACTTGTCTCTGGAACTTTGGTAACCAGAGCATTTTTTTTAGAATCAAAAATAGTTTTTTTTCTTTAAAAACAGAAATCACCTTGAAGTCCTGGGGGTCATTTATCATCATCTTTCAAACGGAAAACCTTGCTACGCCTCTTGCACCTTATTTATGAAGTGTCGGCGCCACAATTTTGTTGCTTTTCCGACACTCACGACTTGCTCTGTTTTTGTGTACAAAATTGTGTCGCCGCTTAAAGGGGTTGTCCACTTTCAGCAAATATTTGATATGGTTTGTAAAAGGAAAAGTTATACAATTTTCCAATATACTTCCTGTATCAATTCATCACAGTTTTCTAGATCTCTGCTTGCTGCTATTCTATGGGAAGCTTCATTGTTTACTTCTGGTGGATAAAACCTGTCCATGGTGATGTGATATCCCACATAGTAATAGGAGTTGTGTGATAATAACGGCTCGTGCACCTGCATGTGTATCACATCACCTTGGACAGATTGGGGCACATTTACTTACCCATCCGGAGGAGTGGGTTGTCCGACGATAATGCCCTGTGCCGCAATCCACTAAGATCGTGTGTCCGATATCCTGCATGTGTCGCTTCCCCGCTCAGGTCCAACGGAGTTCACCTTCTTCTTCCTGGTGCATGTAAGTGTATTGTCTTGCGGCACAATTTGAAACTTAAATCCCGCGCTCAGTCCAAATCAGTCGGATCGCCTGACGGTCGCCCCATGATTTCTGTTGCATGAAAGCCGGTGCCGCTGTGCCACAATCCTATTGGATAAACTACACAATCCCAGCGCAGACACCTGTTAAATACCTGTCAAAGCTGCACAAATGCCGAAAACGGCAAACAGTCCGACTAAAGTGCGATCCGCGACCCTTAGTAAATAAGCCCCATTATTTCCACTGGAGTAAACATAGAAGCTTTCTATAGCAGCAAAGCAAGCAGAGACCTAGTAAACAGTGCGGAATTCATACAGAAAGTATATCGGAAAATTGTATAACTTTTCCTTACACAAATCTTATCAAATATTTGCTGAAAGTGGACAACCCCTTTAAGAATCTTTGGGTTTTCTGGCGCATCTAGTTTTCCGACTCTTTTTGTGGCACACTTTTTGGCACATAAATAGAGCAGCTAAAAGCTGGTCTAAGGGGGTTTTATTTCACCTTCATGAATGTGGAGAAGGTTCTTAATCTTTTGGTTCCTGCGGCGAATCATTAACCCCTTACATCCCACTGAGAATTATAGCAGACTTCCTGCGCCCAAATTAATAAATGAGTAAAAAACCTGTTTTGTATTATTTTACTATCACTTTCTTACATCCTACTAGTAAGACAATCCTACCAATTAGTGGATAAGAAATCTTCTCCGTCACTTTGACTTTTTGGAAAATCACTTTCCCTAAATAACAATTTTTTTTTCTGGTAAAACTCATATGTGCATTTTCCAGAACAGATTTTTTTTTTTTTTGCTTTCCAAACTTCTGAGAAACCTTCCTAAGTAACAGCGATTGTAAATAAATGGAGCGCTGGTTCTTAAGTGTGTTTGCAATTTGTGCTGTAATATATGCAAACCTTTTCTCCGCATCATGTAAATGGGCTGTTTTTTGCTTATAAAAGACAGATGGCTTTGTTCATCAGGTTGGAAACCTCAGCAGGGGCTAATGGTTCTCCGCGAAGGAGGAATTTCTCTGTTTAATATTTTCTGCTGGGGAAATGTTTACTAGAAATAAAAGTATATTATCTTTTAATCTTCGTACTGAACGGATACACAATAACCATTACGTAATAAAATAGTGAAGTGCGATGGGGAATGTTTTGTTGGTTTAGTTACCGCATTTTTCGGACTATAAGGCACACTGGATTATAAGGCGCACCATCAATAAATGCCTGCTAAGACGTCTAGGTTCATATATAAGGCGCACCGAATTACAAGGGGCACCATCAATAAATGCCTGCTAAGACGTCTAGGTTCATATATAAGGCACACCGAATTACAAGGCGCACCATCAATAAATGCCTGCTAAGACGTCTAGGTTCATATATAAGGCGCACCGGATTATAAGGCGCAGCTGATTATAAGGATGAATGACCAGCAGGTGGCAGACCTGTGCACAGTTCAAGGCAGCTGTTGTCTGGACTATAAGGCGCACCTTTTAAAAATAAAAGGATTTTTTGTGCGCATTATAGTCCGAAAAATACAGTAAGTCTCCCACCGGCAATGGTCAAATATAGATGAGATAAACTTTCTATTTTGTAACTTTTTAGCAGCAATATAAAACACACAAATGCACACAAAAAATTAAGTCGTAAAAGCAATTTCCTCATCCATCACTTTCTTTTTGTTTGTCCTCCATATTACAAAAAATGATGAGATGTGTTGTATATATGAAGACATTTCTTTCATATCTCCTTCCTCCTCTGCCCAATGTTCTGTAGAATAAGTCCCTCCCCCTTTCTAACGACCAATCATGCAAATATTCCTGCATGTTGACAAACATATTTCAGCTGAAAGACAGTTCATGGCAGGTTTTTTGTTTTGTTTTGTTTAAAAGTAAAAATGTCTTTACAAAAAGAGAAAAAAATTTGGAATTAGCAGTTTTGTCAGTTTGGCAAAAAGTGCACAACTTTTGATGTTTTTAAATTAACTGTTTCAAAATGTTTTTTTAACTACATTTTTACATTCCTTGTCTAAAATAAACTTTACTTTTTTTTTTAAACTGAAATTTTTTTTCAAGGTGATGAAGTTCAACTTTTTTAGCGATTTTATTTTTAAAAACTTTCAAGATAAATTCAACGAATCCATTGAAAAACACTGCGCCACGAGTTGTGGTGCAAGCGTGGAAAAGTCCCAAAAAAGTGCACAAAAACGGCATTGGCCAAAAATCTGTGACTTTTTTGTCCTTACATTTAGGAAAGGTAGTGATAAATCTCACCAAGTGTCTCTTGATGCCAGCACGTGTTTGAGACACTGCATGGAGAACCCATTTACTAAAATAATAACCTGATTTATTACTTGTGATCGAGGTACAAGGGCGCCTTTCTATATCTCGCCTCAGGCAGCAGAGACTTTAGATTTATCCTTGATCGTAGCGAGCTATAAAAAAGAACCAAAAACAGAATTTAATTATATATTTCCCATATGCCCACCTCCTGTAGTTTAGGTTCTTTGGGGAGTCTCGGATTCTTACATAAAGGCTTGCATTTTGTTTAACCTTTCGCCACACTTCAATCATTAGTGACACTGTAGGAAGTACATCAGGAAGATGGGTCTAAGCTTCTATTTCAAGAAGGTAGAGAGGTGGCCTTCATCCATTACAATAAGACAAGAGGTGTTCCACCACCAGAAAGCTACCTGATTGATCCCAGCCCTTCAGCTGTTGTGACTGGATGGCCAAAAAGTACAGATACGGATTGGGCGCTGCCATCCCCCCTTCATCTTTTGCTCAATGCAGCGTTTCCAAATGAAGATGAGGCATCTAGATTAGAGACCCAAATGTCTTGTATACAATAAAAATATGAGAATGGATTCCACACCGGTAATCAGTAGCATCTTAGTTAGGTTCACCCTCCCACCCACCAACAGCAACAACTTACAAGGCCTGAGCAATCATTGGTTGGTTATTTATGGCCACATAGTTTTTAGGACGGACAGACAGCCGAACTCCCAGACACTTCAAGGACAAAACAATTTGTAATAACCCAGCATCGAAACTGCTAGGGGAAGGAGAACCAATTCTAAATTTTGACTTTTAACCCCTTGCCGCAAACTGCCGTAATAGTATGCCGATGAGCAGCAAGAGGTGAATGGAGAGGTCTCACGGGCAGAGTCATCTCCATACAGCATGGGTGTTTGCTGCATATTGTAAATATATAAGACATATTCTCAATATATAAAAACAGTTATGTTAACCCAGTAACAGAAAATAGCGCCCAAACGTCCGAATTGCCACTTCTTCACCACTTAACACGTACGTTTTTTTTTTTTTATAAAACGATTAATAGTTTGTACATTCCTGAAAATGTTAATGGAAAATGGAAACAATAGCTTGCTCCGTAAAAAAAAAGACACCTGTCATAGCTCCATGTGCTGCAGTATGAAAAAGTTATTAGCTTCACAATATGATGTAACAAAGACATTTTTTGTTCATACAAAAGGTTTTAATATTTTTATCCTCCTTCCTGCTGCTCCCTATGCACTTACCCCCTCCCTCTGTCTGCTGTAATCGCACTCAGTGGGAAGGGGCCAGTCTGCACCATGGAAGGGCTCTGGTAACACTTCAGAGTCCTTCTGGCTCATTAGCATGCTTTTAAAAGTTGATTTTACAATCAAACAGATTACCACAGTCATGGTGCTTGATATTTCATGCTTTATTCTTGATGGAAGATTTCCTTTACGTCCTGACCTATGACCTCAATTTAGGTGATATTCAGTAAATCATTTTATTTTTTCTCAACTGATTGTTTAGGCTGGATTCACACATGTATTTTTTTATGAAGAGGCTTTTATGGAGCTTTCGGTCAGTTTGAAAGGTAGGTTTTGATCTGTACAGTAGGTAGAAGTTCACACAAAAGAGGGGATGGGATTGTGGCGCATTGGCACTGGCATGCACGTGACGGAAATCGGGGGCGTGGCCGAACTAAACCCCGACGGATTCGGAAAAAAACCGCCGCATTTAAAAATGGAAATTGTGTTGCGGAGCTTGCACTCACCTTCATCCAGGATAGGATCGTGAACTTCGGTGCATTTCAGGGAACTTCAGCGCAGCAGCGCCACCTGGTGGACGTCGGAGGAACTACCTTGATGAATCCTGGCCGGACCCGAATCCACCGCAGAGAACGCGACGCTGGATCGCGAACGGACCGGGTAAGTAAATCTGCCCCATTATTTGTTCAATTTTATAAATCAAAACAATCACGATTTACCAATTTCATTAAAATCCCCCAAAAAATGATGGGATTTCCTGTCATTTAAAAAGTAATAAAGAACGGCTTGTTCTTATGAAGAAATCATTAATAGTCCCCACGCTGAGAGCATCACGTCAACTACAAATTAGAAATGTGTTTTCTTAAGAATGACGAGGAATTTCAATAAAAACCAAAATTTTATTCTTTTTTTTTTAACATTTTTTTATTCTAATAAATTGAAATAATTGTGAAATAAACTACACAATGCATATTAGAAGAGCTATAAAACAACATAATAATAATAGAAGAAAGAAAGATGATTCAGGAAGCTCATAAATTCTATACAATGGGGGTCATTTACTAAGAGCGCGTTTTCCCGACGTGTTACCCGAATATTTCCGATTTGCGCCGATTGTACCTGAATTGCCCCGGGATTTTGGCGCACGCGATCGGATTGTGGCGCATCGGCGCTGACATACACATGACGGAAATCAGGGGGGCATGGCCGAACGAAAACCCGACGGATTCGGAAAAACCGCCGCATTTAATAACCGAAAATGTGTCGCTTGGGAAGCGCTTACCTTCACCTGGTCCAGCTAGGTGTATTCCGGCGCGTTCCGATGCTTTTCAGCGCAGCAGCGCCACCTGGTGGACGGCGGAGGAACTACCTTCATAAATCCCGTCCGGAACCGTCGGGTTTTCGTTCGGCCACGCCCCCCGATTTCCGTCGCGTGCATGCCAGCGTCGATGCGCCACAATCCGATCGCGTGCGGCAAAATCCTGGGGCAATTCAGGTACAATCTGCGCAAATCGGAAATATTCGGGTAACACGTCGGGAAAACAAAATCGGGCCCTTAGTAAATGACCCCCAATGTGTCTGTCAGGAACAAGATCAAATAAGTCTTAAAGAGACAACGCTCGCTTTTTTGGAACATGTTGTGTGCTCTACCTACCGTAGCCCAGAGCAGATGGAGCAGCCATGCAGAGAGGGCTCCACACTAAACTGATCACTAACATCAATCAAAGGTCATTGAAGATATTTTCCCAGTTTGGCTATTTAGGACATTTCCACAGGGTATGTAATAAGTACATAATATAATTATCTCGAGAACGAGAGGTCCTCCGATCCCCTTCATGCAGATGCTGAATGGAGAGTTTGCTGTGCATGTATGGCCACTATGGGGCACATTTACTAAGGGTCGGACGCATTTCTGTCAGGTTTCTCAAAGTTTTCCGTTTTGCCCTGAATTGCCCCTGCGCACGCGATCGATTGTGGCGCATTGGCACCGGCTTGCACGCAATACAAATCGGCTTGCCGCCAGACAACCAGACTGATTCGGACAAACCACGGAATTTAACTTTCAAAATTGTGTCGCAAGATCAGCACTTACATGCACCGGGAAGAAGATGGTGAACTCCTGGCGGACCTGAGCGACACGTGCAGGAAATTAGATGCACGATCTATGGGGCACATTTACTTACCCGTCCCGTTGACGCTGCCGATCGGGAATGTCCGACGAGGATTCAGAGCTGCCGTGATTCACTAAGATCATGCATCAAATTTCCTGCATGTGTCGCTTCCGCGCTGAGGTCCACCGGAGTTCACCTTCTTCTTCCCTGTGCATGTAAGTGCTGATCTTGCAACACAATTTTGAAAGTCCGAATCAGTCGGGTTGTCTGACGGCCACGCCCCCCCCCCCCGATTTGTGTCGCATGCAAGCCGGCACCAATGCGCCACAATCCGATCGTGTGCTCCAAAATCCTGGGGCAATTCACGGCAAATCGGAAAAATTTGCAAAACCCGAAGGAAATGCATCCGACGGACCCCTGGTAAATGTGACCCAATATGTTCAAGTCTATGGGATTGACAAAAATAGCTCCCGCAACACAAAAAGAAGGTAAGTCGACCTCCATTCTCGAGATAGGTCATGTATTTATAAAGTGTATTTCTGTGCAATCCTGTGTTTTTGATGTTACTGTGAGCATCACTGTTTGTATTACTTGTGTGCACTATTACAGTATTGTGTCATCATTATCCTGTATGAAAAGTTCGCATATCAACATTACTATGTGCATTTCCCTTGAACTCCCTATATATTTTGTCCATGTACTCTGACATCACTGGGTATATTGTCCCTGTAATGTGACATCACTATGTGTATTATTCCTGTACTGTGACACTACTGTGTATATTATCCATGTACTGTGACATCACGGTGTGTATTATCCCTGTACTGTGACATCACGGTGTGTATTATCCCTGTACTGTGACATCATTGTGTGTATTATCCTTGTACTGTGACATCACTGTGTGTATTATCCCTGTACTGTGACATCACTGTGTGTATTATCCCTGTGCTGTGACATCACACTGTGTGTATTATCCCTGTGCTGTGACATCACACTGTGTGTATTATCCCTGTACTGTGACATCACTGTGTGTATAATTCCTCTACGGTGACATCACTGTGTGTATTATCCCTGTACTGTGACATCGCTGTGTGTATTATCCCTGTACTGTGACATCACTGTGTGTATTATCCCTGTACTGTGACATCACTGTGTGTATTATCCCTGTACTGTGACATCACTGTGTGTATTATCCCTGTACTGTGACATCACTATGTGTACTTTCCTTGTACTGTGACATCACTGTGTGTATTATCCCTGTACTGTGACATCACTGTGTGTATAATCCATGTACTGTGACATCACTGTGTGTATTATCTCTGTACTGTGACATCACTGTGTGTATTATTCCTGTACTGTGACATCACGGTGTGTATTATCCCTGTACTGTGACATCACTGTGTGTATTATCCCTGTACTGTGACATCACTGTGTGTATTATTCCTGTACTGTGACATCACTGTGTGTATTACCCCTGTACTGTGACATCACTGTGTGTATTATCCCTGTACTGTGACATCACTGTGTGTATTACCCCTGTACTGTGACATCACTGTGTGTATTACCCCTGTACTGTGACATCACTTTGTGTATTATCCCTGTACTGTGACATCACTGTGTGCATTATCTCTGTACTGTGACATCACTTTGTGTATTATCCCTGTACTGTGACATCACGGTGTGTATTATCCCTGTACTGTGACATCACTGTGTGTATTATCCCTGTACTGTGACATCACTGTGTGTATTATTCCTGTACTGTGACATCACTGTGTGTATTACCCCTGTACTGTGACATCACTGTGTGTATTATCCCTGTACTGTGACATCACTGTGTGTATTATCCCTGTACTGTGACATCACTGTGTGTATTATCCCTGTACTGTGACATCACTGTGTGCATTATCTCTGTACTGTGACATCACTTTGTGTATTATCCCTGTACTGTGACATCACTGTGTGTATTATCCCTGTACTGTGACATCACTGTGTATCCTACAGTGCAGTTTGTTTTTAACCATTTTCCTATCCATTGTGCCATTTACAGGATAATGGGGACAATTTTTTATATTATTGAACACATAATTAAATCCTTCAGAGTAACACAAGTCTTCACCCGGTAATTGTCCTTCTGTGATGAATCCACACATAATACTTACAAGTCAAAGATTTCCTGTTGATTTCCCTGAGAATACAGGACACTTGGGAGTCCGGAGATTGGGCAGCGCGGGGCCGATCCCTATATTATTTCTCCTCCTAATGTAATGGGAAATGTTCCCCGTCAATAACCTGCATTAATAGTCAGGCTGAGAGCCCGGGCAGAGACTAATCAGGTCTCCCATCATATGTTTCCAGTAAATCATCGCTGTCCTCCAGCACATATTATTCATCTCAATAACCCCGCAGACATAATGAGATCTAATTATCTTTTCAATTGTTCATTGTAAATGTTAATTGTCTTTTAAATTACAGAGCAATTTAGAGGAGTATGAGAAATGTAATTGCTCATTTTTGTCAAGCTTATTTTTGTGAATAATGACCTCTTTTTTATAAGATAAGCACTTTATCTAAGAGCCATCTCCGAGGGGTTTTTTTGGGGGGCGTCATATTGGGAATTGGAAATATTACAGTAACCCCTTCCGATTTATTCCTGACAATGATATGAAGGCGTCAGCTGCTATAAACAGAGAGAGAGAGAGGAGCTCGATACAATCCATTTCCATTATCCGTGCTTATTAAATAGATGAAATTGAGTCCAGGGCAGTCCTCGGAGCAGGCGGCCGCGTTGGCAGGGCTCGCGGTGATAGCAAATGCAGAGTTTAATATATTGTGATGCGTAAATAGTTGTGGGTTTAACCAATATGTTGGCTGTAGGATGACATTGCTTTGCCCTACAGATGGGAAACTGGGAATGAATTCGGAAAAAAACGCTTTGTAATTTCTCATGTTTTGTGCTTGGATAGAGAACCCCTTTAATTTAGCGCATAACTATGAGCAGAAGCAGGATCCAAAACTTTCAAAAACTTTCATACAATCTAAAAAGTTACCACTATTAATGGCTTTGTATGTACAATATAGGGGATGAGCTGTATGTCGAGGGGGGGGGGGTTGAATGATGGAATCCCCTAATGATCACGAGTAAAGGGGTTCTTTGTCTTCCTGTCTGAAAGGAGTGGTGGTTACAGGCTCCAGGGTCGGCTCCAGGTTTCAGTAGGCCCCTGGGGGACAGAGGCTCAATGGGCCCTTTTGCAGTGAACTTACATGGTGGCATTAAAAATGCAGGAACTAAAACAGTCTCCTATTCCCTAAAATAGTCCCTTGTTTATAACAGCCCCCTCATGGTTAGTTTATATACAGCCCCCTCACCCCCTATGGATTTATTAAATACAGCCGCCCATGGATTTCTTATGTACAGCCTTATGTGGGCAACCCCAGCAGCTCTGGGCACTTGCCCGGGTTTGCCCAATGCTGGCACCGGCCTTGGTTACAGGGTCAAAATGCCACTTTATTCAACTTCATGGGGCTGCGAGAGATATCCAATCTCTGTACTCAGATATTTCCATCAGAAATAATTAGTACAGCAGAGCACCTGTATTTTAATCATATTGGGGGACAATGGCCCCCATTCAATCATTGCTCTGACTCTTGCCAATCTACATGTTTTTTCGAATTGCTATGGTAATGCTATAGATATTTCTAACCTGAACTCTGATTTTGCCTCCTTAATGGTCACTAACTTTTTACAAACATTAAAGGAGTTGACCATTTTTATAAATCTCTTCCATTAGACAGGTCTCTGCATGTATAAGCTCCTGTGTCTTTGAAAGCTGCAGCATCTCCCTCTTCTCAGCATGCTGCCCTCTGCTTATATACACAGCTGCTGTCCCTATCTCTGCTCCCGGTTGTCCACGTGATGTCATCCTCTCTTTCGCTCTTCTCACAGTCTGTCCAAACTGACAGAGGCAGGGAGGAGGAGAAAGAGGATGAGTCTGTCCTGCTGCAGGCTCTATCTATTCTGCAAAGCTCAGAGATGTAAAAAAAGAAGCATGGAGGGTCTGCACACAGTACTAGAGTAAGTAGCAGGGGTGCTGTATGGCTTGATGAACATATCTGAAAAGCTGTAAAGGCACATGGGAAACTTATGCAAAAGAGTGGCCAATCCTTTTAAAATATTTCTTATTAGAGGAAAACACTTCCTCCTCCACTAACCTCCATTTCCTTCTTCCTTTCTTTCTATTCTGCTTTTCACTCTCAAACCTGCTGAATTCCATCTTGCTAGCTAATAAGGAAGAAGTTTACTGAGGTCTCAGATTAAACAGTAGTTCTTTGCAGTGGTGTGGAGGGAGCAGTAGCTAAGTCTCTACCTGTCAACATTCAGGCTACTGTAAATTCACAGACAGAGACTGCAAAGAGAATAGCTACAGAAAAAATTAAAAGGAACGTGTCACCAGGGTTCTCATTTTCACTAAAGAGAGGTTGCACACCTGCAGTAAAAAATGCCTCTCTGCCTTTTATAAGCATGCATTTCAAAAAACAACAAGTGAGTTGTCTGTGTTACTCACTCCTCAGATATTGGCCCCACCTTTGAGCTTCTGTACTACTCCCTCCTTCTCCTACACAGAGGTCTGGTGAGCTGACATCAGTGGGGAAGGGAGGAGCTGTATAGGAGCACAAAGATGGAGGCAGCCTGCAGCACAGATACGTCACATGTTGTTTTTTGAAATGCATCCAAATTAAAGCCCAACCCCTGTGACTACACAGAACATTCTGTCTGAGTGCAAGGTAAGTTATAACACACAATTATATTGTAATGCAAATGCTTAGCAAAGGCAGAAAGGCAGATGTGCACTGCAGGTGTCATGGGCTTCTACAAACTGTCTTTAGTGATAGTGAGGTCCCTGGTGACAGGTTCCCTTTAAGATTATAAGTCCCATAATGACTATAAACCATGTTACTGTTCATGAACACACAAAGATTTCGAAAAGTTAGTTGAAAGTTGTGACATGCTTAAAATGCAATTTTGGCATTCCTAAATTATTTTATTTATTCATTGCTCTAGTTGTGTAAGGTCCTGTATTTTGTGTTTTGTTTTAGGGTGAATATAATGTTCTTCCATTGTTTTTATATCCTTCTTAGAATCATCTGTTTTGAAAGGGATCCTGCCAAATACTGATCCATCTTCTGGACACTTGATAACGGCATCAACTTTCAATTGAAATTACATTTTTGAAAGCCAAAAATATCAGAACATTTTGTCAATTAAAAACAACAAAAAGTAAAAGAATATTTATGCCTAAAAAAATTAAAGAAATGATAAATTAATGCCAAGATATCTGTCCTCTAACATAGGTCATTTACTTAACTCCTGCACGCCGATGCCGTTTTTGATTTAGCGTTTCTGTTTTTTTTTTCTCCCCTTCTTTAAAAATCCATAACTTTTAAGAATTTTTTTCCATGTACAGAGCATCACAAGGGCTTGTTTTCTGTGCAACAAATTGTACAGTTGGTACGGAAAGTTTCAGACTAGTCTGATCACTTATACAATATACTGCAACACTACGGCATTACATTATTCTGTATACTTCTGTTAAAGAGCCTTTACAGATCCTGCTATGACAGTGATAGAACCCTGCATTATGGTCCTTCTCCAATGGATGTGTGTAGCGGTGTTGAGCGTTTGGATGGCGCTAGGACGACCCAATGTGGTATTTTCAAGATCTTTTAATTTTATAAAATTAGCAACGCAGTAGTAAATAAATAAAAATCTATAAAAATAACAATAAAAGTTCCGAACAACACGTTTCGCGCTGGGGCCGAGCGCTTCTTCTGGTTGAACTGGGCCCGAGCGCGAAATATAGATTTTTATTTATTTACTACTGCGTTGCTAATTTTATAAAATTAAAAGATCTTGAAAATACCACATTGGGTCGTCCTAGCGCCATCCAAACGCTCAACACCGCTACACACATCCATTGGAGACTGACCTACAAGATAGATTCCTGCCACCCCGGAGTAAAGGATCGTATCTTGAGAGCATGGCAGCACGGGAACACAGTTATTATACTACACGTGCATCACAGAGTTGTGCCTGCCAGCACAACTCCGCCAGGTGAGCGGTTATATTTTTATTTATCATCCTACTATTGACAAAGGGTATTACACCATAGAAGCGCCCCTGTCTCTTCCTCCTACATTTCCTGCATTATGGTCCTGGCTGTAATAGCAACCAGGTGACGCCCACCAATGACGTCAGTGGGGGAGTCATCAGATTTAAAGACGGTGACTCCCATGCATCAAGTGCTGCCATTCTCTGTGTAGTGGTCAAGCCAAGTTACTGCAGCTCAACTTCAATTCAATGACTTGGTTCAACCATGTACTGTCCATGATGATGGCGGTCCAAAGAGCGGTCTGCGGCGCTGTTTTTGAAGGAAATCAGACATGATTTCTAATTGTTTACTCCTCTTTGAATAATAGACATAAAGAAAAACTAGATGAAAGCAAAAGCTAATCCATATGCTCACAAAATGATTCTATAAAAGCAGACGCTCCTCTGATGACCTTTCTAATATTATCAGAGGTTACCTCAATGAATAGAAACAATTTCATAATTGGAATTTGATGAATTTCTGAAATAGCTAACAACATGACTGGTCGTACAAGTTACACAAATATCCAATGATAATAAAGAACTTATTGAAAATATTTATCCCTTTTTTCTCAAATATTGACATTTCACAGCAGTTACAGTAAATTGTTAGCGCTGAGCTTTTTGTGTCCTGTCCTGCTAAAATCAGTCTTTGCCAATCATGACTTTACCCATAATGCACCAGACCATTTGCCCACTTTATCCCAAAAGTCTGGGCATTCCATTCAATATGTTGGTCAACTGGTGACGTTCGGTCACACCCCCTTTAGGTGTTAAGTAATAGTAGCAGAGGTGACCTTGCAGCCCTATGTAAGTTATTAAGTAGTATCCCACTTAATTAAAGCAAATGAGAAAGTTGTGTGTAGGCTTACACAATATTATAAAATGACTGGATGTACCAAAAACTTCATATTCATAGTTGCACTTGATTCCATATGTTTCACCAAAATGCAGTCATCCTCTTTACCCACACAGAAGTGTCTTTGGAGAATAATCATTCTCCAAAGAGTATTTGTATTTCCAACAAACAACAGTTCCAATCTACTTAATAGAAAACAAAATACATTTTTCATTATAGTGACTAAGATAAAAATTTATGCACAATTTATATGTTGCTAACTTTTTAATTGAAACATTTGTAAATGTACGGTAAAGACAGAGAAAGAGATGCAGGTCCTGAACTAATCCACAAACCCCGCACCTGCCTACTTGCCCACACTGCACTAACCTAGAGGGGGGACAACTGGATAACAGTCCCTACACGAAGAATGTGCTCTAAACAGATGACAAAAAAAGAAAGATAAATATACAGACACAAGCAAAGTCAGGATAACCTGATCAAAATCAAGATGGCGGCAAGGTACCAAATTGTTTAGCAAAGAATTGTCAAGTAACAGAACAAGGGTGAGAGTAAACAGCAAAGCACAATAGAGAAAGTAGTACTCAAAATATCCGGAGAATAGTAAACCAGCACCTGACTGAGGTGAGGAGCAGGTATATGTGGAGTTTCTGGATGCCGCCCCAGAAGCTGATTGTTTCGGCAATCTATCACTCAATCCACACATGATATATGCCGTAAGTTCCAAGATAAAACCACCCATCTTTATACAGAGCACCAGTCATCTCAGGCAAGGGAACTAAGCTCTGCATAGCAAGCTGCAAGATCTCAGCCTTAGGCAGAGCAGTCCTGGTTGTGGTTCATTGAGAATAGAATTAGAGCAAATTTTTATTGTATTCAATGCCTAAATCCTGGTCATTCCAAAGGGTTCACTTACTTTTTCCTAGCCACTTCTGAAGCTGTTTCCTTTATTCATTCAAATTAAATATAGAAATGACTAACAGACTGCTAGTTAGGAGTCTTCTTTTGTACAGTAGACCACAAAGGTGAATGAATTTCTTAGAAAAGATAACATTACCTTAAGAGCTTGTCCAAAAGGGGCAGCTGGGACAATGTACTGATTTTACCGGGAATAACATGCTTTTTAGCTGTCATAGAGTTCATTGATCCCTATTACCTGCTCAGCCTGTCCCACTGACCACAGTCGTAATCTGAGCGGAAAAAACAACATACTGTCCTAAAATCGACAAAGGGTAAGACATCCGTATAAAGGCATGGGTATGATGTCTAGCATTTTTCTTGCAAAAAATGATGATTATGTACTAAAGTTACTCCAAACTACTAGTAAGCATGGGAAATCACACATTTCCTACACAAATTAAGAGTTTGGTCCAATTATTTACAGTTTTTTTAATGCTAAGCACCATAATCAACAATGGTGGCAGAATAGACAGCGCCATCCTGTCTAGTGGCTGAACTTTGTAACTGCAGTTGATCTACTATTTGGGTAATGATGATTTCTATATAGAAGTGAATCTAGAGTACTTCATTCATATGCAGCCCTTAGGGGTGCTTGGAGGTCCCCTTATTTCTTGCAGCCAGATTTCAGCAACCAAAAACTACCATGTATATTGCAATTGTATATGATGAGGAAACTTCTTCAAACAAAAATATCTAGAAAGGTTTTGGTTTCAAGGGATGGTGCCAATTTTTTTAATTTTTTTTTTAATTTAGTCTTTTTTTATTCTTTTTTTGCAGAATGGAGCTTATTTACCATTACGAGTATAATTACAGAATTACCAGATCTTAGTTTAGTTTAGATGTTTTGAGAGAAAATTACAGTATCAACGTTACATCAACAAGTGACATTCCGGAATATTCAGGGCTGAAAGATTATTTCATCTAGTGCCAATTCTGATCATGTACGAGGCTCTGTTGTAGCTTGTGTCCAGAGAACTGTTAAAGTATACGTCAACCTTATCATTGAGTTTGATCTCTTTATCATTTTTAACACATCTGATATGTTTGTGGTTCTCGGCAGCCAGGAATTGATGCATAGGTCTTGGAAATTCATGACTGTCTGAGCTGTAAATGCAACCTGAGCTGCAAATCTGTGCAATGTGATATTTTAAGTGTCAAAGAAGAAGCGTAGGTGCCCATTTAGTGGAAGTCTGTCTGACCACGAGGCCATAAGCGGAATGTCAGGGAGATGAGCAGTCCATGGCTCTTACCCTAATGGTTCTTGACTCATATAGCATAAAGTATATAGTGAAATCCGAGGAAAATCGCTTGTTGGTAAAACAATAAGACAGATTATTTTTCAGGATGTCTTCTCTTTTAGCCTCTTTAGCCAATTGTGACCTTTACGATTAATGGGAATTGTTACGTTTCGGTTCCCCGTATTCTGATAGTCGTAACATTTCTGGGTTTTGACAGTAGAATGGGTTCTTGATTTTTCTGGTACAAGTTGTACCCTGCATTCATCATTTTGGAGTCCACCTCACAGAAGATTTTATTATTTTTATATTTCGTCTCAACTTTAATTCAGATGAATGGAGCCTTGCTGCAGGTCCCTGACCAATAGGAGTTGGCAAAGAAGATCTAAAAAGTCCCAGCATCATTAACTATAACAAATCTCCTAGTGTTAGGTTGCCTAGTCTAACTGAACTTCATCTTTTTGTTGCTTTAGTTTAAACCAAAAAAAAAGGTGGCCAACTTTCATGGCACATTTTTTACAGTGTCACCTCTTATGCCCCACCTCTTTCATGAGAGGCCATTAAAACAACCAAGTAATGTGAGTTTTATCATTTCTTTGTCATGTTGCCGATTGTGTGATCACTGTGATTTACACGGCAGGAGTCTTGCTCAAGATTTGATTTGTAGAGGCTCTGTCAAATTTAAGATCTAAAGAGAATCAATCTGAAGCAATGTTGCTCCAATTGCCAATTGCCAATTGGTACGTAACATCCTATAGTCCTCTAAAGGAATGGTTCCTAACAGCCTTGTCGTAGCCCAAGACCGGTCCATGAAAAGCTAGGTCAGAAGCTGTGGCCAAAGAACCAAAATAGCCGTCAGATGTGATGTCGGTCTGCAGAGATACGAGGTGAAAGGTGTGTATATATATATATATATATATATATAAACTTTTTCTCAGTGAATTGGAGGTTAGTGATCTGGAAGGGGGGAGGAGTTGGCTCTAGACCAGGAGGACATTATGGGGGTCATTTACTAAGGGCCCGATTCGCGTTTTCCCAACGTGTTACCCGAATATTTCCGATTTCCGCCGATTTCCCCTGAATTGCCCCGGGATTTTGGCGCACGCAATCGGATTGTGGCGCATCGGCGCCGGCATGCGCGCGACGGAAATCGGGGGGCGTGGCCGAACGAAAACCCGACGGATTCGGAAAAACCGCCGCATTTAAGACAAAAAATGTGTCGCGAAAATTACACTTACCTTCACCAGGTATAGGCCGGTGAATTTCAGGGCATTCCAGCGCGCCTCTGGGGAACTTCAGTGCAGCAGCGACACCTGGTGGACGGCGGAGGAACTACCTTAGTGAATCCCGGCCGGACCCGAATCCAGCGCAGAGAACGCGCCGCTGGATCGCGAACGGACGGGGTAAGTAAATCTGCCCCAATGAGTGTGTGGGGGATGGATGGGGACCGGAGAAAAACAGGTATTATAATACCCCCTTTTCTGCTGCCCCCTTCCTAAAAGTCAAGTGGGCACAGAAAAGTGGGTGTTCTTAAGGTGGCACAAAAAAGGTATAGGGTCCTAAACAGGGTCCATGGGGTGGAAGACACTTGAGCAAGTTCCTGGAAAATACATTTTGGTGCTGCCAGTCCCTGGTTGCAAAACAGTTGGGGACCACTGCTCTAAAACACAAAAGTTTCATATAGATCCTATCTTGTTTTGTCAAACTGTTTTGTCAGATTTTTTTCATTTTACCTCTCTTAAGCTGGGATGAATGACAGCAGTAGACAGCCACCATTTTGAAAGATTTGTCCAAAGCAAATGAGAAGAGATTTGAATTCGATTGGTGCCTGAAAAATGGCAGATCTGTTTCAAATCTTTGAACTGTCAAATAGATTTACTCATCTATATTCATAATGAAACTTATGCAATTTTTTTTTGGGGGGGGGGGTCATGGAAATTAGGGGGCAGAAAACAATGATGGGCTAAAGTTATTTCTCGCACAGTACTTGTTAAAAGGCACAACCAGTTCTGGAAAACAGGGAGAAATTGGTTGCCAACCCACTTTCTTTAAACTGTATCGGCACCCACGTGACACCAATACAATTTAAAGTAATGGCTGAGCAGGAAGTGATGTCCTCCCATTTTGGACCATTTAGAGTTGAGCAGTAGAGGACCTTAGACCTAGCTGTGCTTGGGGCCCTGAAAAAAATGCTAAATATTTCCGCCTAGTTACATGGTAGTTACATTTTATGGAAAATGGGATGGAGTCATTTGAATAGCAATGATTTATGTTATCACCGTATAAAAATGTAATATTTGTAGCCTTGGTCTGTCATATAAAAACAATCACCATGGCTCTTCAATTATTGCCAAAGGAATTTATCGTTATACACAATATGGTCTTTTTCCATCCCTCCCAATAGTGTCCACTACGGCTTAATGGAGTCCTGTTTTGTTTGGAAAAGGAAGTCCATCAATGAATAGGTTTTCACAGAAAGAATGAAATATATTTAAGGGATGAAAAAAAAAGAAAAAATGATTGTGTTAGGAAATGTCAGCGCAAACTGCAGGACGTGATAAGGCGATAACCTGGATAACCTACATCACATCCAGGAAACCTTCAATGTTCTTCATCGAGGCGTGTTGTTGGACATGGGTGTTAGAGACTCCATTAAAGTCAGGAAATAGTGACAATTAAGGTACAATTACTTTGAGCGAAACCCACAGTAATGTAAATTTCCAGTTACCATGTTTGACAATACTCGGTGAAATGCTAAATATACAGGGATGTTGGTTTATTTTTGTGTACAAGGAGAAGGTTATTTTTGAACTTTTGAAGGACTTTTAGATTATTGTATGTTATTGTTCTATAGTCAGTTAACTATACGTCTTTACATCCAGCCAGGAAGCGGAGAAGGTAGGAGAGATATCTGCTGTCAGATTTCAATGGTGTGTAGAAAATGTTATTATACCTTATATTGAATCATATAAATTGTATACATTTTACCGCAAATTAAAACATAAGTTCTTATTTAAATGCAAAAGGCTCAGACACAGGCTAAAGTATAAAGCTTTAAAATGGACTTTAATTATAGGAGAATATCTCTATAACATGGTACTATGGCAATGAGATGTAACTCCCAACTAGAGGCCTCCAGTCTGAGCCAGTCACTGCACTAGTTGCCCATACAGTTTTAACTAACTCCCCTCAGCCCCAAAGCTCTGCACAATGCTGCACCTCTCTACCTCTCCTCTGTCATCTCAGTCTATCGCCCAACCCAAGATTATCCTCTTCCTTTTTCAAACCTCTAATTCAAGTCTCCAGGATTTCTCCCGAGCTGCCCCAAGTTTCTTAAATGCTCTACCTCGGACTATCAGACTAATATACACACAGCTGTCGGATAATATATCAACCTCTAAGATAAATCAAACAAGTCCTAAAGTTAGAAGAAAAAAAAGAAAAGACATTCACAAATGTCCCCACTAAAGATAAATGACCCCGTATGTATTTTTGTTTTTTTGAGATTGATAAAAATGCCCTTGTTTTTTTTTTATGTTCTATACATAGGGTGTCAATGATACCTTGCTGGTGGCTACATCACACCTGGCATATGAACTGTTTGGGCCCAGTACAACAGAGTTGGTGGCATAGGAAGCAGCTGGTTCCCTGCTATATATAGAGGCCATGTGCTGTAAATAAAGGATAAGCTCTTATTTAATTTATTGGCTGTGGTTCTGTTTGAAACATTTTTTTAAATAAAGTAATTAATATCTGTAACTGACAAATTGGAATCCAATTTGCTGTGTGCCCTCCTCTTCAAATCCCAATGCGGGAGACTTGGCATCAGCCCCCCCAGCATCACTGGATCTGAGAATAAGCCATCAATAAAATGTCATGAAAAGTCCTTATGGACCATATAATATTGTATAATTGTTTAAAAAATCATTAAAAGAGTTTGTCTGTGAAAGATTTTATTTCTCTAGTGATGTATACACAATAAAGATCACTTTAAACCCCTTTATTTACAATTTTACTGCTGTTGCTGTGTTAGCTACTTTCACTCACTGAAGGTCAGTGTAAGATTCCAGGTGTGGGCGGGGAATCTCTAAGCAGACACTTCATGATTCCTCTGTGCTATGAGATGCTGTGTGCTGACAATGTGCTTAGATTATCAGGGTACAGGTCAATCTAAACTTTTATTTATCTTCTGAACATTGTACTAGTATCTGACACATAAAAAGAGATGATACAGATCAGAGATGAGAAATCAAGAGATAAATACAACACAATGACACTCTCAGCTGTGATACTTCTCAAATGTAACACATCATCTCTGCTATGCCTCCCTACCCAGGATAAAGACATTATCTTATCTGTAGCTTGTAGAGTAAAACTCTGGATGCTGCTTGCTGGCAGAAAGTGTCTGTGTGTAAGCTCGTCTTGTAGAGGGGGGAGGGGCTGGATGCAGAGTGCACTGCATTGTGCAGACAAGGGAAGCTATTGGTGAGAAGAATCTGCCCTGCCTGACCATAGTCAGAATATTTACGGTCAGATCCCGAAATCGTGTACACCAGGACTGATTGAGACCGGTTGGAATTATCTGTGAAATAACACTGAGTTAGAGAATGTGTTATTTTGTTACCCTGAGTATATTTAATAATCTTGTCTTTGTGAGAATAACCCTTTAACAAATAGATTTTCTCCTATTGTGCCAATAGGGAACGGGAGGGTGTTGTGTAAATGTGTGAACAAATGCCAATTTTGTCGCATGTTCACAGGAAATTGCAGAACTGAACCAGTTGGACACATCTGAAAGTTAAAAGTTTTAAATTAATTGTATAAATATAGGGATTGGTTTTAATTAATTTCATGAAGATCTGCAGTAAATGTCTGCAAATTTCTGCTCTGGTAGAACATCCTGCAGAGACCAGGAATGAAACAGAACATCTCCTGATGACAGGACCCCTTTAAATGTATTCCCTGGTTATATCAGCAAAGTGTTTCTATAAACTCATCTGTTACATCTGTCACTTTGCATTATATTCATACATACCACGAGTCATTGTTCTATCTTCCTATCCATGATAGAGTTTTCATTGGACTATTCAATCTGCCGGTTCTCAGATACTTCCGATGACATTTGAAGGATAGACCCCTCTAGGCTTTACAGATCGCACATAGATAACACAGGCAGAACAATTCATTACTCGGCACCATAATCTACAAAGGAACATTCTCTAGCTGAGGTGGCGGTACCTGCCAGATTTCCTTCCCCCAAATGTTGTACCTGGCTGACTTTGATCCTGAGATAATGCATTTACGATTACTTCTAGTCTGAAAGCTATGAAATGTGTTTCCTTATTCCAATAGCCACAGGAACACTCCGAATTATTTTACAGGATAATGAAAATCTATTCAGGTGGTTAAAGATCCTCAAGCAGAGATGATATTGTAAGAACCTAATTAAAAATATATACTATGCCGAAAGTAATTGAATCTTTGTAAAACAACAAATTTACTACCGTTTCCTATATAGCTAGAGGGCAAAGCCGGTGACAAGACGAAGACTCTTAAAGGTAGGACTTGATGGACTTGCGTCTTTTTCCAGGCTCATGACTAGCAACATGCACAAGTGTCCTGCACTAAAGGGAAGTCAGGAAATGTATATATATATATATATATATATATATATATATATACATATATATATATATATATATATATACGGTATATAGGTATGTAGGAGCTGCAGTGGTAGTTACAGCTTCCAGGCACTAAACAGAGTATAGAGACATCTTCTTTTTTGTGCTTTACTGATGCACGATGGGACAGCTGAACCATGAAGTGGAAGGTATCAGCCCTCACTAAAGAGATATCAGTATAAATTCATAATAGCAAACAGTCCGATTGTGGAGCAGCACAGCGAGTATAATGGATCAAGTCCAATGGTGGGTGCTCGCCTCCAACAAACCCGATCCACAGGTTTGTAAGGTCAGATATCCAAAAAAATGCAATGAGCACTCCGGTAAGTATAAAGGTGATCTTTATTCACCCGTGGCAAAATAAGGTGCAACGTTTCAGCTCATCCATAGAGCCATTATCAAGCTATTGCTGCTTCCACTGCAGTTACGCCCCTGACAGTAGTTCTATGTGTGTAGTATAGTTATATTACAGTGGTACAATGTATTCATTTGTAAAGCGCTACGGAATTTGATGGCACTATATAAATAAAGATTATTATTATATTGACAACATTTTTGTTATGTTTTACTAAAAATCCAGCCATGATACAGCCCATGTGCAAGGAATCTTAGTTTTTCATTTACCCACTTAGAAATTTTTAAGGAAACCAAATGTCAGGATGAGGTAAGTCTCCCTGCACTTTCATGTACAACATAGGACATTGGATCAGCCGCCTTGAGCCATTTCGGAAGTCCTATAGAAATCAATGAAGCACGGTCTTATTCACTGATGGGTAGATCAGAGAGACGTATGATCCCCCCATTTTTCTGATATCATTGATAAGTGATCCCCAATTTTCCTATATCACATGTACCATATGCTGCGGATGGCAGAAAGATGTCTAAACGACATACTATTATGTCACAGTGTAAATATGGGTGTATGGAGTGGGCTCAGCAACCTATACCTGCCAAGTATCTGTTGTAGATCAATTCTAATAGCCATAATTGATGCCAGATCAACACCGGTCAAAGCTCTTAACCCATTAGATGCTGCAGTCTATTTACGCAACTCTGTTTCAAACTCCACCACATTTGAAATTAGTGTATTCTATAAAACATTGTCAGTGGAAAGTGCAATTTGTCCCGCAGAAAATAAGCCCAAGAGTTTGTGTGTTCTCTCCGTGATTGCGTGGGTCTCCTCCGGGTCCTCCGGTTTCCTCCCACACTCCAAAACATACTGGTAGGTTGATTAGATTCTGAACCCCATTGGGGACAGGGACCGATTTGGCAAGCTCTGTGCAGCGCTGCGTAATCTGTGTGCGCTATATAAATAAAGAAAATTATAATACAGCTTTGTAAACAATAAATGGTTTAGCCTTTGAAAGGGAATGGGAAAAAAACTGGAAAAAGCAAAAAAGATGAAGAATTATGGGATTAATAAAAAAAAAACTGTAAATATATAAATACATTCTAAGTACGGAAATGGAGCCGGTCATTCCAGATATTACATAGGCAATCCTGCTGTTTAACATGCAAAATCTGACATTTAAAAATGTATTCACAAGATGTCGATGATTTTACACAGATTGATAAAAAAGAAATATGACATTTTTCTCCCCTAAAGAAATGTTTGAACACTAAATTATGGTGTTTTATGATGCGGAAGATAAGCAAAAGCTGTAAAGATTCCGTGGAGACTTTGGGAAGACAGCATTAGTACCTCATTATTATCGCCACATTTAGTTTGCTTGGAGCAGAGTAGAAAAACCATTAAGTTAATGTAATAGTTAAACGGCATTAATATAAAACCTTCTCGGAGTTCAGCAAAATCAACTTTTTCCTTACAATTAAGTAAAGATTTTTTTTTTCTCTAAAATTAGTGACCCTGTACATCATCCTGATCACCTTGTCCATGGTAGAGAGATCTTCTGCAATTTATATCAAAAGGGTTTGTTCACATAAGAATTAAAGGCACCATCGGAACCTTGGTGCGCAGTTACATCAGATTTCACACTAAGAATAGAAATGTATATAGTGCTTTATTCTTTGTTAAAATGACCACAATTTCCATGAAACCTGAAGGACCCACTATTGATCTACAGGGGCCATTGGGTGAGGTTGAAATGACTAAGGTTTGTCCAATCTGGTGCTGGGTTATGAGTAGGAAACATGATGCGGATGTGAACAGAACCCAGTGGGGCACATTTACTTCCCGCGGAGTCTGACGATAAAGCACTGTACCGCGATTCACTAAGATTGTGCGCTGATATCCTGCATGTGTTGCTTCCCCGCTCAGGACCAACAGAGTTCACCTTCTACTTCCTGGTGCATATAAGTGCTTGATCTTGTGACACAATTTGAATCTTAAATCCTGCGCTCAGTCTCGCATGATCATTCGGATCATGCGTGGGCCCCCCCCCCCCAATTTCTGTTGCTTGGAACCCAGCGCAGCTGCAACACAATCTGATCACGTGCGACACAATCCAAGCGTAAACCCCTGTTAAATACCTGTCAAAGCTGAGCAAATCCAGAAAACCGTGAACAGTCCGACCAAAGTGGAATCCGTGACCCTTAGTAAATATGCCCCAGTGCGGCCTTGTATCCCTTTAAGAGTTCTTCTTGAATGTAGAAATGAGCCTAAAATAGTTCCAAACTTTTCAACAAATCTTGAAGCTCAATAAAGAGTCAGATTATATAGAAATTCAATGGAGAAGGGACCGAGAACAGTTATGCCTCCACCTACAAGCTGGACAGTGAATTGCAAATTTTCAAACAGGAAAAGTATTCGAAAGGGAGATTATGAGTCTTATAAAGACCAGAAATAGTCTTATTCCTCATGTGTACAGTGCTGCTTTTTTCTGTTTCAGTGGAAGTGATAATAGAAGTAGAACATAGTAGAAAATCGAAACAAATTTGGACCCACAGCTTTAGTGAGTACGTACTATGGACATGACTTCACAGCTGAGCCACGAAATATCAAAAGAGGTCAGCAGTAATGGAGGATGCCATGCTGGGTCAGATTGCTGGGGCAATTATACACCACCTGGGGCCAGTCTAAAAAGTTTCTTGTGATTAATAATAATAATAATAATTCTTTATTTATATAGTGCACACAGTTTACGCAGCGCAGTTTACGCAGCACAAAGCATGTCAAATTGGTTCCTGTCCCCATGGGCGGATAACCCCTCTAAGAGTAAGAAAATGTTTCATCAACTATCAGAAACACTCATCATATGCATTTATACTAGATTTATTCTGCATATTATGTTTCCAAACTTTGCTTGTTTTGCTTATTTTAACTTGATTAACCCCATTTGGTGTTTTTACACCTTATGCTGTGCAACATCAAACAGTCCATAAGCTGTTTCCAAATGTTTTTATTAAAGAACGCCAAAATTAAGCTGTTCAATCGGCACAGCTACAATTTCCCCACGCAGGGGGTCAAATGTAAAAGATACACATGGGATGTTGCATAATAAGTTGAATATTCCTTCCTAAATGTTAGATAAACAACCCGGAACCTTGTAACAAGAATACAATACACTAAATACACTGAAGAGCCTCTTAGACATATAAAACATAGTGATAAGGGGACAAAAAAGTGTGGGGGGGGGGAGATTATATACTCATATACTCATTCTAGTTATCTTATACAGCTACTAGTTAGCAATATGACCCTCTATGGCAGTGGTGGCGAACCTATGGCACAGGTGCCAGAGGTGGCAATCAGAGTCCTTTCTGTGGGCACCCGGGCCATCGTCCCAGCACACCAGACAGGACTCAAATAATCCTTTCAGTCATATATTAAATTTATACTTACTTTGCTACTTGGGACTTTAGGAAGAATGTGTAAACAGGACCAAATTATCTCTGGAGGGCCTTCTG
The DNA here is from genome assembly GCF_040894005.1 of Engystomops pustulosus. Lineage (NCBI taxonomy): Eukaryota > Metazoa > Chordata > Amphibia > Anura > Leptodactylidae > Engystomops > Engystomops pustulosus. The sequence continues at coordinate 265,669,745 of NC_092411.1, read as the reverse complement.
CTGGCCCCACAATTCTCTGTATACAGAGGGACACTGGAAAGAAGCTAAAATGATGCAAATTTTCCATCTTGTCCTCAGGAGGCCAGTATGATTGAAAGTTATTGAAGAACAGGGAGCAATAAGTTACTGCTTTAATTTTTGGTTGACACCATAAATTTTGGGGGTTTTGGGTTGCAGTTTGGGCACTCGGCCACTAAAAGGTTCGCCATCACTGCTCTATGGGAACAGTTGTAATGTAGCAGAGAACCTAATCCATGGTTGCCAAACATTATTAAAATGTTCCATTCTTTCACACCTTATGTATGTAAAGTATAAAAAACAACTTTATACTCACCTACTTCCTTGTTTCCTTCTATGCCTGTGTATTGCGACAAGTGAAGTTGGTGTAGTACACCCCAACTTTACTGTGCAAGCGCTGTAAATACAGCACATGTGCATTGATGGTGGGAAATTATCCTGGCAAGAAGAAGCAATGGTGTGGGATCTGCAGATGTGAGTCCAATGTGTCTTATCTGACTCACATCTAGGGAAGTGTAAAAGATTGCTGTTGTCTTGGATCGCAGGCACACCCGTGTCCCTCTCTGTGGCGGCACGCCTGTCCCTGCTCACTTACCTCTCTGCGTTCCCGCTCCTGTCCCGGCTGGCTTGTGCATGCGTCCCCGCTCCCGGTACCAGGTGTCGGCTTGTGTAATCATCTGCGGTGGTTTACTACCCTGAAACCTGACAGTTTTTGCCCTAAACGACCGGTCGATAAGGATATGGAAGGAGACAGGCAACCAGTGCTTCGGCAGAAACTGGAGGCATCCGTGTAGCGTTTGGTCTGAAAGACGAGCCTGGCTGCTGCAATAAGAATAGATTGTAGAGGAGAGAGTTTAGCGAGTGGAAGACCGATCAGTGCGGAGTTACAGTAGTCTAGTCGAGAGTTAATCAGCGCAACAATCAGCATTTTAAAAGTTTCAAATGTCAGAAACGTTCGAATTCTGGAGATGTTTCTGAGATGCATCCAGCAATAGTGAGCAAGAGATTGAATATATGGTGAAAAGGAGAGGTCAGAGTCCAGCACAACCCCAAGACAGCGGGCCTGCAGCCTCGGTGCTATAGTGATCCCACAGACCGAGGTGGAGAGGTCAGGGTTGGTTTGGTTAGTAGATGGTGGAAAGACAAGAAGTTCAGTCTTAGAAAGATTAAGCTTCAAGAAGAGAGAGGACATGATGTTAGAGACAGCAGAGAGACAGTCACTATTGTTCTGGATTAAGGCGGAGGTGATGTTATGTGTAGAAGTATATAGCTGGGTATCATCAGCATAGAGATGATACTGGAAACCAAATCTGCTGATGGTTTGTCCAATGGGGGCAGTATAGAGGGAGAAGAGAAGAGGACCTAGGACTGACCTACCCTAGTAGGTTAATAAAAATACTATAGCACCAAAATCTAGTCTAATACACAAAAGGAAAAAAACCTTCTAAATAAACTTTATTGTGTAAACGAAAAATATAGAAATATGACGTTAAAATGATATAACAGGGCATATTACAGCCCCTATTAATTCAGTATTCTTGATTATCGGGGGTGAGGGTGGGGATTATGAGACATACTAACACATGGGTAATGTGTATCCCGTATGTTTCTGGGTTTTTTTCCTTCATTGTCTATGTCATTTTAACGTAATTTTTTATATATTTTTTGTTTGATTATGTAGAAGATTTTTTCCTTTTTTTACTTCTTTTGTGTATTAGACTAGGTTTTGCTATAATATTTGGGGTGAATGTGTTTTTACCACCATACATATCCCCAAGCCTTTTTTTGGTGTATTTCTATAATAAAAATACAGGCGGTCCCCTACTTAAGAGCACCCGACTTACAGATGACCCCTTGTTACAAACGGACCTCTAGATGTTGGTAATTTACTGTACTTTAGCCCTAGGCTACATTAAACAGCTGTAAGAATTATCAAAAGTGTCTGCAACTAAGATGTATTGTTAATCCTCGTATTTAGGACAATCAAACATTTTTAAAAACCAAAAAGATTCTGACTGGGGTTAGAATTATAAAATATACAAATCCAACTTACATACAAATTCAACTTCAGAACAAACCTACAAAATCTAACTTGTATGTAACCCGGGGACTGCCTGTATTAGCAAAATACCTTTTACTACAGTTTATCTTAAAAAAAAGTTAAGCCTCCTTTAATTTGGATTTCATTTTACAAATTAATTCAAGAAAATATATAGTTGTAAAAATACAATCCTACAGCACCTATACCCAAGGAAAAATTAAAAATATAGTCTCAAAATTAGCACTGTGTGTTTTCGTGAGGATTCTTGTAGACAGCTAACCCCCTCCCCCCCCCCCCCCCCCAGACAGGATACAGTCTGTTAGTGCAAAAGGTCATTATCAGGAGGGTTTATCAGGACTGTTTGGCCACATCTCAAGATACAAAAGTTCAAATTCTGTGAGATACATATGTACATCTCAACGTTATTTTCCAGACGATATTAGGTCTTTCTTTGAATCGTTTGTTTTAGGTCTTCTCAAATAATATAAGGCTTAAAGTGAACCTGTCACAAGTGCAATCCCCCCCCCCCTTCTACAAGCCACACACATTGCCTTTTAAATGTCTTTATATATGTTCTTCTGATGTCTCTATACATGGGATTAGACAGCATTCTTCTAAATAAAGACTTTTATTGATGTTCCATGGAAGGTCAGCAGCACACAGTCTATCTACCACATCTCCTCACTGATGCTGACACTGCTAAATCAGCTGAAGAGAATTCCTTGGGTGGTTGTGAGAAGAAAGGGTGATTTCTTTTCACATAGACAATGTCACTATCACCGACTCCTCCCTGAGGGAATGGTTAATAATGTAGCAGAGCGGTGTCACACACAACCACTGTCTGTCTCTCTCTCAACGTTTTAGCAAGGCATTGTGTAGCATTTACTACCCCTGATAATAAATAAACAATGCTGTATATGTCTTTAGTTGAATATTGGAAAACAGTCCCTAAGTACTAGTTCCATACCTGCAACATGGTGATAGCAGTGATATCTATCAATCAGGAACAGGGAGGGAGGGCAGTGCAGGGAATAATGAATAATGCAAACTCACTTACTGTGACTCAGGTGAGTTGCATAATACACAGACTGATTTTTAACATTGTAGCCATGGAAAGGAATCATTGAAAGATAAGGGCAATGCATTTTACAGGACATTTAGTATCAGATTACTGATGTTAGACCATCTCCAAACATATTCTCGTTACCTCTAAGGATGAATGGCGCAGTTTTTTATTAATTCCACCGCATCGTTATTGTGAATAAATTAAGTTTTCAAAACTTATTGCAGATAGCCGGTGACATCAGGTGGCTGTCTGCAAAACTTGCGCATGCACGAAAAGTCTTGTGCAGCAGCACTCGAAGCCTGGTGGCTGTGCTGGAAAGGCTTCTCACGCATGAGCGAGTTTTGCAGACAGCCGGCTGACGTCACCGGTTGTCTGCAATAAGTGGGAGGGAACAAGGGTTGCATATAGAGTATGAGGGACGTTCATATTTTACAAGATGATGTAGCCATGAGGCTGACATCACATGACAACTCAGGCTCATTTACATATTTTTTTATAAACTTCATTTCTTCAGAAAAAAGATGTGCTTGAATTAATGAAAAAGCGGACATCCACCCTTAGAGGCCTGTTTTGTGTCATGGCCGCAATGTGTCCGACAAGATAGAAAACGTGCACCTAGGGGGGCTGTTACTGCTCAGTCTGAGTTTGCGCCACACTTATTACTGATGTGCGACACAATTCTGCAGCATGAACAAAGTTGGTGCCCAAAAAAAGTGGTGTCCACTTCCCGAGCTGCACAGGGGGTGCCAGATTCATGATGACCGTGAGTTCTGATGACTACCAAAACTAGTGCAGTGTACCATGTGCAGTTAGTCCTCTATGACCTAGACAATCGTGTAACTGAAGCGTGTCCCAGAAAGCTTAATTGTAACCCCAGAAAACACAAAATATGTAAAAATTAAGAAAAACACTAAATATCCTCCTCAGTTATGCCTTAGCTGTTTTATTAGCTTCCTATTGATTTCGGTGACATGGATGAGGCAGGACAATTCTTTTTCCAGTTGCAGCTGTCAAGCCAGGAATTTCAGGCATTTTTTGTAAAGTTTCAATTGAAAAAGCAATGTAAAAGAGTCAGTGTGAACATACTGTTATTACTGCGCTGCAGCATTGACACATGCAGCCGATCACTGCTTTACTATCTAAGGCTACATGCACACTGCCGTGGCCTGCCGCACCATAGCACGGCAGGCACACGGCAGCGCTCACCTCCGCCCCTCTCCATAGGAACATATGGGCCACGGCGCCGTAATACAGGAAAAGATAGGATATGTCCTATCTTTTCCCGGGCTATGGAGCGGTACGGTGCCGCACGTGTGGTTTTGCTGGAACGTCACCTGACAATAACTTCAGTGTTGTATTTTTTGCTCCTATGTAATTTCTTGTAATGCACAAACCTGGTTGACATTTTCCCCTTTTAAGATTCTGTTACTGTATAATTTTAGCACAAGAAAGTCTCCTCTCTGCAAACCCCCCGAGCCTCTATTATCCTCCAGCATCAGTAGAAGCAATGTACATGGTATGAATGGCTGTCACAGAACTTCCAAACACAAGTATTTTTTGTTGCAGATTCAAATTTAGTTTCATTTATTACTTGTTGTTTGTGTTGCTTTTTGCTTTTCTGTTTTTGCCTTTGTATTGGTGAAAGGGAGGCAACACTCACACAGCGAGAATTGTCTCTTATAAGAAGAGAACACAAAAGGAAACTTTTTTCATAGATGTGAGGGATGTGCTTTAGTGAGAAGCTGGAGGAACATAGTTGTCATCCTTTTATATTTGGCCAGAAATCAAAAAAAATATTTAATAGTTTTTTCTTTAAGAAGAAGAACACAAGATGTGCTAGAAACAGAGATTTGTTTGTATGATTCTGTTGTGGAAATTTTCAATTATGTTGTAAAGGAGCCTCGATTGAAAACTAAGAAAATAACAAAATATACTGTGTAAATATAGACAATGGGGCACATTTACTAGGTACAGTGCAGTGTGTACTATGTGTAGTTTGTCTGAGTATAGTGCAGGGGGCGCCAGATTCAGGATTTCTAGCGCCTGTTTTTCATGAATCTGGCGCCTTCTGCACTGCCTCGACAGAGTGCACCACTTTTTTTGCTTCACCTTTAACATGGGGCGTGCAACACATTTCTGTTGGACTTTGCATAATAAACGCATGGTTCGACTGAGCACCGGAACGCCCCCTTCGGTGAAAAAATTTGTGACGGTTGTGTGTGACACATATACAAAGTCCCACAGAAAACTTGCGCAAGGACCTTAGTAAATGTGCCCCATGTCAGAACTAGGGCTATTTACCAAGATAGCTGAGCTCTACTGTGAAAAACAGAAGATGTATGTGATGAGTGTACTATACCTTTTCAAAGGAAATAGTGATATCATTCTTCACAGCTCCTCCTGCTCTATAACATGATGCCTGCAGATATGACACTATGTGCAATCTGCTCAGCTCCTCCTGCTCTATATCGTGAGACATGCAGATAGGACACATTGTACAATCTGATCAGCCCCTCCTGCTCTATAACATGCTGCCTGCAGATAGGACACTATGTACAATCTGCTCAGCTCCTCCTGCTCTATATCATGAGACCTGCAGATAGGACCCTGTATAATCTTCTCACCTCCTCCTGCTCTATATCATGAAACCTGCAAATTGGTCACTGTGTACTGTCTTCTCAGCTCCTCCTGCTCTATATCATGAGACCATAAGACCTACAGATTGGACACTGTACAATCTGCTCAGCTCCTCCTGCTCTATAACATGCTGCCTGCAGGTAGGAAACTAAGTACAATCTGCTCAGCTCCTCCTGCTCTATAACATGCTGCCTCCTCAGTGGACTGTACTTTTACATACCGGGCTTGCTTCAGATTTTATGTAACAGTTTGCTTTTTAGAACTGACATATATCAAACATTTCCTTGAACTCTCCTATGAAGTTAGACTAAACATCTTCTCCCAGTCTAATTAATAGAGATACAGAGAGAAGGGGAGATTACATCACAGAACATTCCCAATCTTTGCTCTCCACATAAATTAAGCCTGGATGAGCTCTTGGTAAGAGGTTAATGGGCTGTCACTTACAGAGAGGGCCCTGTAATGTCTGACACACACGGGGAGTCCTCCCACAGATTTTCCTGCTATTAAAGCATCATCTCTAAAATAATAAGTTACACTGTAAGAATGTCAACAAGGTCAGTGGTGGAGCAATCACGGCGGAGGTAATTGTTGGGAATTGTATCCATTAGCTCTTTCCATCGCTCCGCGCACATCAGTGTTCTCAAGGTTACACCGTACAAGCGCATTCAAGGCTTCATAGAGAAATGTAACACATTCAGAGCCATTAAGAGAACGCAACAAACAGAATGGAAAGTTTACATGCGGAAGGAACATTTAATAGACGGGTTTAAGGGTTTATTATTGTCATTAGTGCACCGCAAGGAAACTATTCACACGGGCAGGTTTTAATTTAAGGCCACAGTCACAGTTTCGAACAGGTGACAACAAGACGAAGAACAAACAGATGAAAATATTGCTGTCAGGTCTAAAGGAAATTTACAATCCGAATATATCATGTTAAACCAGGGATATGGTTTTTATTCTAAAACCAACTTAGAAAATTATGCTAATGAGTCAGTATTTCCGTGGTGTGTCTGTTATACTGTGCAGGAGCTCTTTACGCTCCCCGCCCCCCTTCCCCACTGTGTGAGATCACAGTAGTAGTAGTGTACCAGCCTTTGAAGATACAGCACAGAGGAGCTCTGGTAGCACCCTTCTGACTCATAAGCATAATTTTAAATAATTATTTTAGAAGGCCATGGATAACAAATATAAGAAGATAGCACAGTCATGGTGCCTGGATCTATGAGTGTTCCTGGTTTAGCTTGATGGATTTTGAACTTAAGAATTATGTTCAGGTTTGTGTATACAAGGTTGGCACTGATCGCTGGTGTTAACTGTTTAAAGGGCACTGACAAAGTTGCCAGTGGAGTTTAAAGCACAATGGGGGCTTACCCGCACTATCATTGCAGCAGCGCTGCACTCCACCCTTTTGGGTAAGGGTCATCACTCCCGATTGCAACATCAGCAAGCAACGACCCTCCCCAAAATGGCGGCACTGAACATCATTTTAAGGGTGTGGCGACTTTGCCAGCACCATTAAAGGGGTTGTCCGAGGGTATAAAAAAACCCTTGGGTGGCCGGGATGTGGTGGGGTTAAAAAAATTAAATATGTACTTAACTCTGTGGTCCCTCCCAGCATCCAGCGCTGTGATCTCTCCGATCCGTGCCCCATGTAAACAACCAGGGGAGCGATTGCAGTGCTGGACGCCAGGAGTGACTGAAGGTAAGTATATGTTTATTTTTTTTAAGCCGCCCCATCCTGGCCACCCAAGGGTCTTTTATACACTCGGACAACCCCCTTAAAGAGTTAACGTCCACGATCAGTACAAGCACCCATAACAGGTGTTTACCATGTGTGTGTGTGTGTGTGGAAATGAGGGAATTGAGCCACATCCATCCATGGTTCCGAAATTCTAATGAAGTAGTCAAATGAGCGTTTCGGGTAAAGGCAACACTAATGGTGACCAATCAGGCAACATGTTCTAAATAGGGATAGCTGAGTAGATTCATAGTACGAAAGTAGAAAAAGTTAAAATCGGACGTAAGTCCATCAAATCCAAACTATAACCCTACAGTATTGATCAAGAGGAAACCATAGAAACCCTACAAGGCACATGCCAATTGGTCAATAGTAGGCAAAAGTTGCTTCCTTGCCCCAAATATAGCAGTCAGAATAACATGGATCATTGTAAGGCCACATTCACACACATGTATGGGGGACGTATATACGGCCGATATACGTCCCCTATATACTTCTATGGGCTCACGACCCTGTACGGGAGTGGTACGGTGCAGCACACCTCTCCGTAGCCCGTAGAAAGATAGAACATGTCCTATCTTTCTACGTGATACGGCGCTGTGCGATGTATATTCCTATGGAGAGGGGCAGGGGTGAGCAACGCTCATCCCCTGCTCCTCTCCGCAGCTCCGATGTATGCCTGCTGTACTACGGTACAGCGGGCATACATCGTGTGAATGTAGCCTAACATTAACAATATTATTTGTTCCCATACCCTATTATATTTTTAATGGTGTTGTCCAGTTTGCATAAAGGGATTCTCCCGAGGTTGAAAAACATGGCTCTTTTCTTCCAAAAACAGTGCCACACCTGACCATGGATTGTGTGTAGTATTGCAACTAGGCTCCATTCATGTCTATACAGATGAGCTGCAATACCTGCACAAACCATGGTCAGATGTGGCGCTGTTTTTGGAAGAAAGCAGCCGTGCTCATTTCCATCTATGTTTGTATGCAGCCCTATCCCCCAACCCTATATAAAACTTATTTTATTCCTTTTAAAGGGGTGTTCCAAAAATTTTTTCCTATCTTTAGAAGCCATAAAAAATATCAGAAGGTGGGAAACTGACACCCAACATCCCCACTAATCACCTTATACAAGAGACTTCACCATTAAGACAAGTGCTAGGGCTGCTGATCAGTAGGGGGTGCCAGGTGTCAGATCCCTTTATTTTTACATAACATTATTGTAACATATCCTTAATGCCTGTGTTTAAAAAAATAGTCCACTGAGTGGCTCAATGAGTTACAGCTTTCACTGTATGAGTGTAGATAGTTATGTAAAATGATATGAAGTGAACTACTGTAGTGGCAGCTGTAGGTAGTAAATAAGCAACACCCCTGCCGATGCAAAGGGTTAATAGGTGTTGCGAAATTGGTCCCTCTCTATGTCAGGAGCTGTCTGGTGAGACTGATCACCTCACTAGGAGGTCTCTAGCATGAGAAACTTGGTAAATACAGCTGTAAGTCTCTGCCTGGGAGGCAAAGTGTTAATTGTATTGTCCAATTTTATGCTCTGTGTTACTGAGATGGTAGGAGCAAGCTGGATGGACAAGGGAGCTGCCAGCACACAATGGGAGGTTATAAAGCCCCTTGTGACTGAAAAGTTCCAGAGGGTCATCTCCAGTAAGTGAGTCCAGGAAGAAGAGGTGTCTGAGGCAAGCCTGCCTGACACCTTGGTCTACAAGAAACTAGGCCCAGAGCAGAGCTCCACCACAAGGACTTTGCTCCTACACAACTAGCCCAGCCTGAAGCTATTTACAGGCTGCATGCCCACCTTCCTGAGGATCTGAGATCCAACCAGTTACCTCCCTCCAGCTGAAGTTTTGTTGCTGTTAAGGCTGTTGCCTGTTCCAGTAAAGAACTGTAAGTTATACTTCACCAACGTGGCTCTGAGTGATCCCTGGCTTCGGCAGGTACACCATCATGGGCCCCCCATCCTTCATCCCTAGGGATTCCTATCTACACACTGGGGTTGCCCTAGGTAGAAACCTACTATGTCATCCTCTCCCTCCATTTTATTGCACACACCCCTCCTAGAGTCCTTCCAGGCTGTGGACGAGGCCTCCGTAATCATCACTGTGCACTAGGCCCCACTAGCCAACCACTCCAGTATTTAGGTTCTCCTCCCACTATGGGTCCCATAACAGTCACATATGAGCAAACTTAATAATAATAATCATGTAGCCATATTACAGAATAATTTGCTGACTGTATAGCAGAGTTTATTCAGTATCGGAGACTTTTCTGTCAATACTTTATTAAGCCCATCCTTCAAAAAGACAAATCAGAGACACAAAAAGGCATAAAAACAACATATGATATAGACGCGACTGTATAGGCTGGGGTGTTTTATTACCCAGAGTGCCTCTCTATTGTTTGTTGCTTCTTCAGTGCCTCATACTAGATCTTGATGAACATTTTGCTCTTTTTCTATTTGCATCTAGGAATCTTTCTATTGTTACCGTCGTTATTTGCATTTATCCAGAGAACCTTGTAGTTTCGGCAATTTGCATAGTTCTATTGAATACTACATATAAATGTAACCTTTGCTTTTATTCTACTCACAATGACTTGGTTTCCATTATAGCTGGAAATATGTAATTTAGTTATTTTATCTTACAACTACAGATGAGCGGACACAAAGTTCCCGTTCGGGTTCAGATGCATCCGTTCATCCCGGACACATGTTTGTCGAATAGCCAATGCAGCAAATCAACAGCCCTGGTGACTATCTATGACTTTGATTAGCCAGGGGGTTTCCATGGCTAGTGGCGTCAATTTGCCGGATTGGTGATTCGGCAATATGTCCGTGTCGCACAGGACGCACCAAAACGAGAACTAAAAAATCCGCTCATCTCTAGTTGTGAGATAAAGAACAAAATTACATTTTGTACACTGCTGTATATTTTGGATTTGAGTCTGTGACCTGCATTTTTAAGGACTCTAGTCGCCCCAAAGAGATAACAATATATGAGGGTGCAGTCACACTTGATGTTTGTGATGCGTTTTTTAAACGCATTGCATAAACGCATGCGTTATACATTTTACCATGTAATGGTTGAAACCGCTTCTTTTCATTGATGGAAGTGTAAGCACCCGTGTTAACATTTTCACAGCTGCTTACACTTCCAGCAATGAAGAAAAATGATTTGTAACCAACGAAAAGCATGGTAAAATGTAAAATGCATGCGTTTCTGCAATGCGTTTAAAAAAGCATCACAAACGTCACGTGTGACCTCGCCCTTAGAACTAACCAATAAATTTAAATAAAATGAGAATGCAAAAATTTATAAATTTAAAAAGACAGCCCAAACTTTCAATGCTCAGCAGGTTTATGTGCAAAATGTTAAACATTTAAAACATGTGAAATCATTCAAATTTACATGTTAAAACAGGGTCAATGAAAGAAAATCCTTCCTCTGGACCAAGTGCAGAGAAAAAGGATACATAAGTGAAAAGTCGTACGGGACATCTTGAAAATAAAGATACATAAGGCACAAGGTGCAGACCAAAGGTGTACTTGAAAAACGAAAGCAAAAGTAACAGTGAAAATAACTAATACTTCTGAATGCATTATATAAATTTATCGCGGCTGGGACAAATGAGTTTCTAACTTATTTGTCTTTATCCTAAATGGTCAAAACCGACCACTAAAAATACAATTACCAAATCATAAAGAGGATGTGATGTTGTGCTCGTAATGGCCCTGAATTTTTCTAACATTCTCAATTCCACCGTCTCAGCAAATTCCTCCAACTCCATAACAATTACAGCACCAGCTTTGATAACTCGATCAATCCTTCCTGGCACCCCTTTTTGTCATACCAAACCTAAAACAAGCTAAGCCATAAAACAAACTCTCAGTCACTAACGAATCGTAAAACATCTTTAACAATTTCCTACTTACATTAAAAATACAGAAAAAAAATATCTCTATCAGAGACCTGTGCAATTTTTCATTGTGGAATATAATTTGCCATTTACTACAAAATCTGCACAAAACCCACACAAAGTTTTTTCAGATGTTGTGTGGAAGGCCAATGTGTAGATTAAGACAACTTTTGAGTGCTGATATATCCTTTTCTTTACACTATCCTCTGGGGGAGTAATAAACCCCTTTTCGTGATGTGGACGTTCTACATGTAATCCCATTTTTACCCTGCTTGTTCTGTCTCAGACTAGTGAACACTAGTCTATATCCAAATTCCTGTTAACTGTCCGATTCAGCAGCTGCCAGACGAAGTAAGTCTTCCCTGTCACCTTGTAGGGTCACTCAGGGATTGCTACTTAGACTCCTGATAGCAGATTCGTCCTTTTCAGGGCGCTTTTTTCTGCTGACTTTGACGTCATAGAGATTGTAAACATGAAGGTGAGACGGCTTTACCTGTCCCTTTCTCCCTGCCTTCTTCTACTGTCTCCCTCCCTATATCTAAAGAGACCTTGCAGAATACTGTAAAGCCCATGAAAATTTAACTTGATGAGCCTATGGAACAGGGATCCATGGATGCTGAAGCTAGGAGGAAATATGGTTTGAAGTATGCCCTGTGTCTCCACTGTGGAAAGCCCAGTCATTTTCTGTGGTACTGTTCTACCAGACCCAGGTTATCACCAGAACATTTACAGTATCTGCACTGTCATTACCCACACATTGGCCTCTCAGATGTGAGACTGATATCTCCCCAGGGACTAAGTGCCCCAAGAAAGAGGATTTTAGCTTATCTCATGCAGTGCATGAGGCTGTGCAAGATAATGCTCAGACCAATATCTCTGAGGGTTCCTCTGAAAAAATCTTGTGTTCTGATAATGTCCTTGCTACCATTGATAATGGCCTTGCTACGTTTATTGTTAATTGTCAAGACCTGGCACCCAGAGACACCGCTGCTTATGGATTGTTTGTTTGTTTCTGCTCCAGCCTGTTGATGGGGGTGTGTCCAGGACATGCTTTAAATAACTGCCCAGTCCCAGCAGTCCTTGCAGTTATTCAGTCTTCTTTGCTATCTAGTGATATTGCTATTTTGTTTGCTACTCTGTGTATTTGACCTCTGCTATGCTTACCGACCATTCTATTGCTATACCTTGGTTTTGAACCAGTTTTGCCAACTCTACTTGTCTGCCTGTTTGTCCATCAGTGTTGTATATCTCCAACTGGTTGGTTTTTTGTGCACCAGTGTAAATACTGGTCTATATCCAAATTTTTGATACCTGTCAGCACCACCATCCCGCAGCTGCCAGACAAAAGTAAGTCTTCTCCGTCTCCTTGTAGGATCACTCAGGGACCATTAGTTAGGTTTGTGATAACTAGTTCACCCTTGTCAGGGGGGTTTTATCTCCTGTAGGCAGGGCCATAGCCCGCAGAGACGTTGCAGTGTAAGTTCACCACCACTTATCCAGTCTAACAGCTAGCACCAAGCCTGGTTGTGGTTAGGCTGTTGCAGGGACAGGTCCGTTTTGCATAGCTAAAATGATCAAGCGCTGGACTCAATAGTTTTTCACCCAACTCACAAAAGTGGTGTACCATTTTCTTTTGGAGCTCTGTTTGCATATGTATGAAATCAGAGGATTACAAGAGTAGGATAAGGGATTTCGAAGAAGAGCAGCAGAGGTATAGACTAACTTTTCTGTAATGTCTATTTATACCCTAAAATAGTCAAGTGCTTCAGCCCTCTTCTTGGCCACCATGTATTGTTAGGGCTTAGGCCTTCTGCACTTCAGCTGCAATATCTGACCATACACTAATATATGAGCTGGACAGATGACTATGGGGCAGGTTTACTTACCCGGTCCAGTCGCGATCCAGCGGCGGGTTCTCCGGCGCTGATTCGGGTCCGGCCGGGATTCACTAAGGTCCGTGCGCCTGATGTCCACCAGGTGTCGCAGCTGCGCCGAGGTCCGCTGGAGTTCACCGGAGTTCACCTTCTATTTCTTGGTGCAGGTAAGTGCGTGTCAAGCGACACTTAAAAAAAAAAAATCAGCAATTTTTCCGAATCCATCAGGTTTTCCGCCGGCCACGCCCCTGATTTCCGTTGTATGCATGCCGGCGCCGAAGCACCACAACCTGAAACCCGGGGCAGTTCCAGAAACCCGGGGCAATTCGGCGCAAATCGGAAAAATTCAGGAAACCCGATGAAAAAAATCGATTCGGGCCCTTAGTAAATGACCCCCTATGTGTTGCATATCAAATATCTGAGAAGACACAGAGGAGAATTACAAATGATCCAATAAATAATATAGAAATAATGTGTCTTTTTTATGAAAGTAGAACATTAAGATCTTCATTCAGCCTGGCTCTAATTACCATTTTAGTAATCGCTCCTATGAGGATTAAGGAAGCTAATTAAAAGATGTCACAGTTGGAATAAATGTTAATATAATTTCTGCTAATAATGATTTTATGCCTGGTTAACTGGAATGCAATGTTGGTATAATGAAGCATATAGCAAGGCGACAGCTTCATAGATAAGCTATAAGACGACGTCACAGATAGAAATAGATGAGCATCGAGCAATTGTTTTCTTTTGTCTCTAATTGAGTTTTCGACCTGTAAGTGTAACAATTTCATCTGAACAGCGACTAAATCGTCAACGAATGGAGCGCAACCCCAGAATATGAGCGATTCTCTGCTGATTGTCTCGATTGATATTTTTGGCATTTATACAGATAAGACTCACATCCAATATTTGTTGCACAATCGTGTGATACACCCGAGCCAGAGTATACCCCCATTAGTATTAGAATTACTTAATTTTTCTAAATTTTATTCGGGATTCAGCTCTGATGTTAAAGGACATCTACCACCAGTAATCTGCTAGTAGATGTTCTTTAAGTGCAAAAACCAAACAGAATCCAAACACATCACATCAATGTCAGGCTTCATTCCCACATTGAGATGTTTTCACTGAAAGAACACATTGAAAGAACACAGCGAAGAACACAGCGAAGAACACATTGCAGATGTTTCCATACATCTGCTAACTTATCGGAAGACACGCGTGCAGAACGATGTCCTTCACAATAGTATGTGAAGAACAATATGTGTGAAGAACACATTGCAGATGTATGGAAACATCTGCAATGTGTTCTTCACACATATTGTTCTTCACATACTATTGTGAAGAACACCGTTCTGCACGTGTGTCTTCAGATAAGTTAGCAGATGTACGGAAACATCTGCAATGTGTTTTTCAGTGTTCTTTCAATGTTTTCTTCACTTAAATGATCCTGTGTTCACTGTTTTCTTTGTTTTCTTCACTGTTCTTTACTGTCTTTTCTTAATTAAATGCTCGATCTCGAGCACAGGAAATACTCGTCCGAGCAAAGAGCCATTCCGAGTACTCTAATACTCGAACGAGCATCAAGCTCGGCCGAGTATACTCGCTCATCTCTAGTGACCACGTATAATGGAGATGCTGCTCCTCCTCTTATTTTTATTCCGCTCCTGGATTGGACATAAAAAAAAAAGCTTTCTTTCAAAAAAAAAAAAACCATTCTTATCAAGACCTTTAATTTATCACCATTTATAAACATGTATCCAATTACATTTTATTTAAAAAAATGTCCCTGTGTGAACATGATTTCGCATAAATTTCTCCATTTTGTCCCTCAGAAACAAGATAGTTGTTCTTGGATACAACTGTTTACTTAAAGGAAATCTACCATTTGCTTTTTGTGTATTATGAACCAAACATACCTTGAGAATGCTGTAGCTAAACTGGCGCAGAAACATATCTTGGTTAATCCCTGTGCTGAATGGTTTTGCTGAAAAACAATTATAAAATTATGATAATGAGGCTCTGTCGCTCCTGTGGCTTCCCCCAGTGCTTCTCTCCTTACTCTAATTATGCACTGTTCCAGAGAATGATGTAATGAGTTTGTTGTCCCTGTCCCTGAGTCATCCAGCAAGAATGTAGCAAATTGCACTAAAAGTGCTATTTCCGTGTATAATGTTGGATGCGACAGATTCAGTAAGATCGTGCGCCAGAAATCATGAATGTGTTGCTTCCCTGCACTGGCCTGACAGAGTTCACCAACTTTTTTATGGTGCATATTTAACATAGGGCTTGTGGCAGACTTTGCATGTTAAATCTGGTGCACGGTCTGACTGAGCACCGGATCGCCCCCTAATTTGTGTTGCATGGTGGCTACTGCAGCTTTGCCACAAAAGTGGTTGTGTGCAACACATATGTGGTGCAGACATAGTTTACACTTCCCCCCTCCCTCTGCCTGATGTAATCTCAAACAGTGGGCGGGGGAGGTGCTCCTTGGACAGTGTAACAGCCATTTAAGCTGCAGTATGGAATGGTTTTGGTAACATCTCCCAGAAATAAAAAAAAAATCTTCAAATTGCCACTACTAAAAAAGAGATCAAAAAGTTCTTTGAAGGAATATTGCCCCCATATAATTCCATTGGCCAATCTGAAATATGCACCTTATTTCTATGAACATTAGACTTAAGATAATGATTTATATACAGGAAAGGAAAAACCTTATTCAGCTCCTGCCTTGGTGGTTCAAGCACTTACTGACCTGTTACGGTAGGAGCTGATTGCTGTTAAGTGCCATTTAATATCAAAACTCGGTCCAGGCTCCGCAGTGGGCATTCATTTCATGCATTGACCTTTTAAGGTCTGAATTTTGGAACCATTATTACTATGTGGTGATAGACACAAGGTAAAATAATTGTGAAAATGTTCCGTATTGATGAACCCCTTCATCTTCCTGTCTGGAATTGTTGGCTGGCATGGATTTCAATTTTTGCTGACATTTTCCTGAGTGCAGTAATCTTTCTGACTTTTTGGGTTTAAATGATTCTATTTAATCTAAATGTTGATCTTTTGTACTTTGGATTATACATCGTAGGAGACAATGGAAGGTAATATTTTTGTACGTGGCCTTTCCAGAGTTGCAGAAAAGATTTGAAGACCAGATTGTTAGGTGAAAGGGTCGGTAGTTCAACCAACTTTCCATATTGTACAGAAATTTTTTGTTGGCACGAAAAGCAGCAATAACTTTTATAAAGCCACAATGAGAGCAGC
Organism: Engystomops pustulosus; assembly: GCF_040894005.1. Classification (NCBI taxonomy): domain Eukaryota; kingdom Metazoa; phylum Chordata; class Amphibia; order Anura; family Leptodactylidae; genus Engystomops; species Engystomops pustulosus. The sequence continues at coordinate 265,653,166 of NC_092411.1, read as the reverse complement.
TGTAAAAAAAAAATCACCCAAAGTATTAAAGATTTTTTTTAACTTTTTCACTAATAGCCTATTATAAGTTTTACAGTATGGCAGTCCAACACAAGGCACTATTTAGTACTAGTCTAATCTACTCTGCTAACCCTGATCCTATGATTGCACGTATTGCAGGGCTATATAGTTGTAACACCCAGGCCTGATTGGGCTCCAGCCCCTTCTCTGTCAGTATAGTATGGCAGAGGATGTGCTGTCGATTATGATTTAGTTCTTATTTTGTATTCTGTCTTGCACTAGTTTGAACACTGTCCTATTTCACTCCTCCACCACACCCATCAGTCTCCTGCTGATTTTGCTCTTAGTTCAAGATGGTTAAGCTACTGACAATCACACCTGACATCAGCATAAAAAGATAATCTGCCCTCTTCCTAGTTCTTTTAGTCTTTTCTGGAGCTTGCTAGTGTATTCTGTTTTAGTTTATTTGCGTTTTCTGTTCTTTTCTCATCCCCTTACCTTCAGTTTTCTCTTTTTCTTTTCTACATAGTCCTCTTTATTTTCACTTGGGAAGATTTTTAATTTCTTCCCAATATGTTTTGTTCTGTCTGGTTCTTTTCTCTGTGTTTCAATTTGGCACAGGAAGAGAATGTCGGCCAGTTGTCACCTACCATTTAGAGTCGAGTCGGCAAGTAGGCAAAGTCATCTTCCCTTACTTTCATGGGTTTTATGTTCTGTGTCATCATTACAATAGTACTGTCAAAAGGACACAAGTGGGAGTTCATGCAGGGAAAAGGAAATGTTGTGATAAATGTCAGAAGTTAGACATTTATTTTCTCTCTGCTTTTTGGTTTTCCTTCATCTACCATGAAGTTTCATTTTGTACTTTCCACCTGTCTCCTTCCTCACAAGAAAGTCACTGCCAAAGGCAGACATAGGAAGGATTAATTGGTATGGCAGATGAAGAAATACCTGGGATAGAAGAACCTTGGAACTGAAATTTTGCAAAGAGTCAACAAGATTGAACCACTTCTTACTAAGACCTCTACAGTATCAGACTTGGGTTTGTGCACCAGTGTTTTCACTGATCCATTGACTTCAATGGGTGTATTGGTCTAGGAAAACAGGTCTAGAGGTCCAATCCAGACATCACCATCTATGGCCACATGCCCTAAACAGTCAAATCCAACAAAACCAAAAAAGGCACATAATTAGTAGTAACTATAACAGACACTAATAATTCCTTTATTTATATAGCGCACATAGAGTTTGCCAAATTGGTCCCTGTTCCCATGGGGCTCACAATCTAATCAACCTACCAGTATTTTGGAGTGTGGAAGGACACCCACACAAACATGTAGAGAACATACAAACTCTTTGCAGATGTTGGACTGGACTTGACCCAGGACCCCAGTGCTGCAAGGCTGTAGTGCTAACCACTGAGACACCATGCCAGACTGGTATATATTTCACAATAGTGAAGTACAAGGAGAAATTGGTGTATAAAAATTCAAGAAAGAAGATATATTTTAATTACATATCTCAAATGTAGGGGAAGTTTTATACAATAGGTAAGCTGTGTGTCAATCATATTTGTACATAAAGTTCTAAAATTGTAGTAAATTCTAGGTAATTGCCCTGAAATACATATTTCACAGCTTACGAAACATACTATGAATATGAAATAAAAATACATCTAGCAATTGTAAAAATGTTAAATGAACACATTATCTACTGAACGTGTTACTCTTATTGTATTTAATGTAAGAAAATTGTAGTTTTTAATTCATTTCACAGAGTTTTCTAGTAACTACGTACTATCAATGTCAAGACAATCAAAAAATATGGGTTTATAACAATTCTTATAAAAAATAAATTATTTAAATGAATGCAGGAGATGAAATAAGACTTTAAAGAAAATACAGTTGCTTTCTATTGTTTAACTTTTTGATGTTTCAACCATACTACTTTTATATATTTTTTATGCGACACTTTATAGTAAATGCAACATAAAGAGTAACTATTTTTCCATAAATTAATAATACAGCTCATAACATTAAAGGAAAAAGCTTCTCTGTCTATTTTTCTGCTACTTTCTTCTCCTCTAGTGAGCAGTGTTTCTGAAAGTCTCTATACAGCAGAGTGATATGGAGAGGAAGCCGAGCGAGAAATAGTGAGAATTGTGAATCCACCATATACTGCACACTGTAACAGATCTTTAGCGAATCCACCACATAATGCACACTGTAACAGATCTTCAGTGAATCCACCATATACTGCAATACTACTGGTATATGGTATATATGGTAGGAGCGATTAGACCCCCTGGGATAAAAATACCCTAAGGGGCCTACATATGCAGTTAATAAAAAAAAAATAAAATAAAAACTTAAAAGTTTAAATCACCCACCTTTCCCTGGAACACATATAAAAATCAACAAAAAAATCATAAACATGTAAGTCATTGTTATAGACCAAAAGTCCTGATCTATCAAAATATAAAAAACATTATTCCTGGCGGTGAACTCCATAATAAAAAATGGCAGACAAATATCTGAAACAACTTTTTAACCATTTGGCAACTTTTACGAAGTATGAAAAAGTTATTTGTTTCAAGATATTGCAAAAAAAAAATTTCCATAGAAAAGATTTTCATTTTTTAAAATCTATTAAAACCAAGTAAAACTTACCCCAATGATTGTACAGAACTGGTGCAAAAGCATGTTTTCACCACTACTAGGACGTACAATTTGTTGAACAGAAAACAAGCCCTCATACTGCGCCATACATAGAAAAATAAAAAAGTTGGTGAGCAAAACATGGAAATGCAACAACAAAATAAGTCCATTCGGCAGCAAGGGGTTAAAAACGTTATCAGTTTATACTTATCTATCAGCTGTAAGTGTGAGCATGTAAAGATGTTTTATTATGCAAGCGGTCCCCTACTTAAGGACACCCGACTTACAGACAACCCATAGTTACAGAAAGATAGAAAGAGACACAGGCGGCGCCCCTAGTGCAATAGGTAACTTTAGTTTGGTGAGATAGATAATGTATCTACTCACCTGGAGACACCTTGTGTCTTATGCGTATAGAGTGGAAATTCGTAGTTTTGGTAGCTTCCTTGGTGGTCGTTAGTAGGGTGTGCTGCGTCCTCCCGGAGTCCGGTACAGGATTGTGCCGGATATGGAATTCCGTATATGTAGAGTTTAGAAAAAACCCGGGTTGGTGCAGGATGCGCTGCCCAATTAAGTCCAACAGAGGTGATGTATTTCAAGGTATAGGTTTATTGTTATGATAGAGGGACTACGCGTTTCGGGGGTGAGCTACCCCCTTCATCAGGTCCAAGATAAATACTAGGTAAAAGTGGTACATAGAAAATGCTTATGTGTAAGATGTGAGATGCTCTCTCACGTTAAAATGAAAAGTTCATAACATAATTACTAAGTTAAATATAATGATACAAAAATGCATATAAATATAAATATAAATATAAACATAAATGGGAAGTATGAATTGAGAAGTAGATAAAAATATAATATAAAATAAAAATACATGTTTATAGAAGAAATAAAAAAGGTGGTAATTGGTATGGGTGATTATAATTGGGTAAGTAGATGCATAAATAAATTACTGAATTAGTTCATAGATGAGAGGGATAAATAAATTAATGAATTGGGGATGGAAGATAGCTATGTTTGGATGTGAGGGATAAGATATGGGCAGGTTTGGTGAATGGGGGGGGGATGATGTAGTGGGTGTAAAGGAGTAGTAAAATGTAAAATGTAAGATGATGGAATGTAGCATGGACAATTACCTTATGCGCCAGAGTGGGTGGGAGATCCGAGGATTAGTACAATCGGCTGTGGATTATAGACATAAGTGTAAGTTCAGGTGTGGACTTGTATGGCTTCAGGTAGGGTTATGTGGATGGGGAGTACTTACTTGGTCTTGGAGTGACCTGCGGTGATCACCGCAGGTCACTCCAAGACCAAGTAAGTACTCCCCATCCACATAACCCTACCTGAAGCCATACAAGTCCACACCTGAACTTACACTTATGTCTATAATCCACAGCCGATTGTACTAATCCTCGGATCTCCCACCCACTCTGGCGCATAAGGTAATTGTCCATGCTACATTCCATCATCTTACATTTTACATTTTACTACTCCTTTACACCCACTACATCATCCCCCCCCCATTCACCAAACCTGCCCATATCTTATCCCTCACATCCAAACATAGCTATCTTCCATCCCCAATTCATTAATTTATTTATCCCTCTCATCTATGAACTAATTCAGTAATTTATTTATGCATCTACTTACCCAATTATAATCACCCATACCAATTACCACCTTTTTTATTTCTTCTATAAACATGTATTTTTATTTTATATTATATTTTTATCTACTTCTCAATTCATACTTCCCATTTATGTTTATATTTATATTTATATTTATATGCATTTTTGTATCATTATATTTAACTTAGTAATTATGTTATGAACTTTTCATTTTAACGTGAGAGAGCATCTCACATCTTACACATAAGCATTTTCTATGTACCACTTTTACCTAGTATTTATCTTGGACCTGATGAAGGGGGTAGCTCACCCCCGAAACGCGTAGTCCCTCTATCATAACAATAAACCTATACCTTGAAATACATCACCTCTGTTGGACTTAATTGGGCAGCGCATCCTGCACCAACCCGGGTTTTTTCTAAACTCTACATATACGGAATTCCATATCCGGCACAATCCTGTACCGGACTCCGGGAGGACGCAGCACACCCTACTAACGACCACCAAGGAAGCTACCAAAACTACGAATTTCCACTCTATACGCATAAGACACAAGGTGTCTCCAGGTGAGTAGATACATTATCTATCTCACCAAACTAAAGTTACCTATTGCACTAGGGGCGCCGCCTGTGTCTCTTTCTATCTTTCAGGATAAACCGGCCTCTCCTGGGGATCCGGTTGGAGACCCTCTAGAGGGACACTCTCCATTTTTTACACTACTGGCAGCCCCGAAAGCCAATGGAGTACTATAACACCAGATGGACCAGCCGAGAAAACCTCATCCGAGAACTATCTCACACAAAAACAGAAATCACCCATACCAATACAGCGAGTGAAAATCTTTCACTCACCAAAATCATGACCAACCTATTCTTGTCTCTAGAAGACGAGTGCAAGAAAGAGATACAACATAACATTGACATCACTTTTCTTAAAATATATCTAGAAGAAGGTATCACACCGCGGGGACTCAGAATGCCTTTCAAATCCCCCTTTCCAGACGACACTCAGTTCTCAAAAAATTGGGAATCATACATGGAAACTTGTTCGAAAGGCATGATAGAAAGGATCATAGAAAGAAGATCCACCATTACAAAACAAACAGATCATTCTATAGACATGCTAAAACAATCCTTAGATAAACATTCAACTCACCCAAAATTCTCAGAACTTAACACCTCCATTTCCAATAGACTCAGATCACTTGAATACGCCCTTATCTCAAAAAAATCAAAGAAACTCAGACGCGATAGAGATGAATACTCCAATAATGCTCATAGATTCTGGGAACCCGAACAAGACCAGATTAATCCACCCACTACCACCCACAATACCACATCTGTCACCCGAGACACACTCAACAAACAACAACCACCCACAAAACATATCCCTCCTCTCCTCTCTCAGAGAGAAATTCAATCTCTAAGGAAACCCCCATTTCCCCATAACAAAGAAAGAGTATACATCAACAAAAACTATAAAAAAAACTCCGAAATAAGTAACAATCAGAACCATGGATCCCATAACAATCAGAACTCCAACAGTCCTAAAACCTCCACAAATAGGTACAGAAAAGATAGCAAAATACCCTCCACATCACAAACAACACCCAAAGAGGACAAAAACACGGAAGATTCTACACCAATCAGTACATCACAACTTTCAGTATATGATGAACAGGATACACCAACCACCGAACATTCCCCTCCCCCCATATACAATGAGGACAAAGAAACATCATCCAACACCACACAAACCACAATAATCTCCCCAACTACGGGAAGTAGAAGGGACAGTAACGCCCTCACTTCTGCCGATTCCATCAACTCCCTCTCTTTTTTAGAGTTACCTCACACCCTGAGAGACTCACCTCGAATATCGACAGAGACAGATACACTCATTTTACCTCTACAGAGCCCAAAAGCGACCTTCGCAATTTTCACCCCAATGACCACCAGAACCAAAAGAAAAGAAAGACCAGAGGAAAGAGGGGAGGAACACATCACCGCCAAAAACAAAAACAAAAAGAAAGCCTAATAACCAGACCCAATGAACAACAAGAAATGAAACTTTTCAATCTGTCTACCCATGAACTTACAACACAAGAAATAGACCTCCTCCACAAGGGTCTTTCCTTCTGCCCATCCTCTAAATCAGACGAATTCGATTTATTCCTTGACCTAAATCATTTCATCAGAAAACTTACATTAATGCGTCACTTTGCTATTAACAAAGACAAAATTCCCCAACACAACAACACTGCTGAAACCACTAACCCAACTAGCAACACCCCATATATCCACACTAATCTCAAACCCCGATCAGGGTTTAACCCCATACATAATCGAGGTCCTCATATCGAAACCTTTTATACATCAGTTTCCACCACCTTCAGAACACTAGACCGATCCAAACTAAAAACCATTCATCACAACCTCAAATCTGGAGAAAGAAAGGCCCTGAAAGCATTAATGCAGAACCCTACAATAGTGATAAAACCAGCAGACAAAGGGGGAGGTACAGTTATCCTAAACAAAACAGATTACATCTCAGAAAGCCAACATATATTATCAGACACTAAGTACTACCAGAAACTGTCCCACGATCCAAAACAAGAACATCTCAGCCTCTTATCTACATTGGTCAACCAGGCATCCGAACAAGGGATTTTAACGAAGAAAGAAAAACAGTACATCATCCCCAGAAATCCACGCACGGCCCTCTTCTATTATCTACCCAAAATCCATAAAAACCCCACCAAACCACCCGGTCGTCCAATAATATCAGGAATTAATTCAGTTACATCCAACCTCTCCGAATACATAGACATCCAGTTACAAAAATTCGTCCGGACCCTTCCCACCTACCTTAGAGACTCGGCACAACTCATCATTGAACTCAAAGACATACAGTGGCAACCAGACCTCATTCTCATCACAATGGACGTCTCCTCACTCTACACGAACATCTCACACACCTTAGGCATCGAAGCAATAAAACAAACCCTTCTCACAGACTCTTCAATACCCCCAGCACAGATCCATTTCATTCTAAACAGTATTCAATTCATTCTGGAACACAATACCTTCGCCTTCCAAAACGACATCTACTCACAGATTAAGGGAACAGCTATGGGGACGAGATTTGCACCTAGTTATGCAAATATTTTTATGGGCCGCTTTGAACAAATTCACATAACAGGCAACACTAACTACAGTCACCGAATTCATTTCTTTAAAAGATATATAGATGATCTTTTCATCATCTGGAAGGGCACAGAAACCCAAGCCAAGAGTTTCGTTACAGAGATCAACCAAAACACTTGGGGAATTCAATTAACAGCCAATACATCTCGGACTCAGATCGAATTTTTGGATCTTCTAATTCAAACCGATGAACTAAATTCCCACCTAACAACCAAAACTTTCTTTAAAAGCGTAGATGTCAATAGCTTTCTAGACTTCTCCAGCTCGCACTACAAAAAGTGGCTACAAAATGTACCTTACGGTCAATATAAAAGAATCCGTCGCAACTGCACTGACCAAAAAACCTTCCAAGCTCAATCCAAAATCCTTAAAGACAGGTTCACAGAGAAAGGCTATCCACTACAACTACTAAAAAATGCCTATCAAAAAACCAACCGACTCACACAAAAAGATTGTCTGATACCTTCCCAAAATAAGAAACAAACCCCCACATTCAAGTCCAATTTTATTACTACCTACACAACAGACCACAATCTCATCAGACAAACTCTACAACAAAACTGGGACATTCTCAAAAAAGACCCACATATTTCAAAATTACTTCCACCCAAACCACACCTCACCTTCAGAAGGGCCCCCACCCTCAAAAGCATCCTAGCCCCCACAAAACTTCGCAAAGAAAAAAAGAAACCCCTTCCCTCCCTTTTCCCAGAATTAAAAGGATGCTACAAATGCAATAAAGATAGGTGCAAAACTTGTGACATCCTGTGTAACAAAATGAAAAACTTTAAGGCCCTGTCCACTGGAGAAATATTCAAAATCAATTCATTCATCAATTGCGGCTCTGACCATGTCGTCTACGTCCTAGAATGCCCATGCTCTATGCAATACGTAGGACGCACCATCCAAAGCCTCAGGGAACGCATGAATACACATCGGAGCAAAATCAGCTCCGGATATCTATTACATAGTGTGTCTCGCCATTTCACATCCCATCATAACAAAGACCCGTCCCTGTTAAAAGTGATTCCCATAGAACAGATCCCAACCACACACCCCGACCGGTTTAACCAACTGGTTCGCAGAGAAAACTTTTGGATTTTCAAATTGAATACCCTTACCCCCAGCGGCCTGAATGAACTTATTGAACGCGTCTGAGTAATGATATAACCTATCATATGGACTCGCTGCAACACTGTCTTATGACTTTTATATTTATATTTATGTTTTATATATATATATATATATGTTTTTTATATATTTCTTATGTTTATGTTTGTACTTTTTCACCAATCTTGTTGTCATATTAATGCCTAATTCTAATATTAATGTCTTACATACTTCTATAATCATTCCATTTCTCCTTATCCTCCCCCAACAAATCTTACATTCTTCCACCCATACCTATAACTACTGTACCCCTGTACCCCTGTACCCCTCATAGCCACACACAACTGTATACCTATACAGTAGCCACTCACTACTGTATACTTATACTACTATACCCCTCATAGCCACACACACTCACACATTCGTCCAATTTTAATACCCAACACCTCCTCTCAGCCCAAAGTTCTGCACCTAACATTACCCATTCTTCCTACATCATAAAATAACAATTCAATTCAACAGCAGACATCCACATTTGCATAAACTTATTGTGCACATGGCACAATAAGCTACCTACTATCACGGCCACACAATTCACCGTTCAATCTCATCCCCCTAGCCGATTTACATTTTTCACGGCTACAACCCTATTCCCAACTGCGCCTGCGCGGTCATCTCCCGTCCCAGCCGAAGCGCCCACTGCGCATGCGCGCAGTTTCACTATTGATCTGGCGCGCATAAGAGAGCTCCCGTTAGCAGGGACGCTCACTTCTGAGCCAGACATCACCGCAGGTCACTCCAAGACCAAGTAAGTACTCCCCATCCACATAACCCTACCTGAAGCCATACAAGTCCACACCTGAACTTACACTTATGTCTATAATCCACAGCCGATTGTACTAATCCTCGGATCTCCCACCCACTCTGGCGCATAAGGTAATTGTCCATGCTACATTCCATCATCTTACATTTTACATTTTACTACTCCTTTACACCCACTACATCATCCCCCCCCCATTCACCAAACCTGCCCATATCTTATCCCTCACATCCAAACATAGCTATCTTCCATCCCCAATTCATTAATTTATTTATCCCTCTCATCTATGAACTAATTCAGTAATTTATTTATGCATCTACTTACCCAATTATAATCACCCATACCAATTACCACCTTTTTTATTTCTTCTATAAACATGTATTTTTATTTTATATTATATTTTTATCTACTTCTCAATTCATACTTCCCATTTATGTTTATATTTATATTTATATTTATATGCATTTTTGTATCATTATATTTAACTTAGTAATTATGTTATGAACTTTTCATTTTAACGTGAGAGAGCATCTCACATCTTACACATAAGCATTTTCTATGTACCACTTTTACCTAGTATTTATCTTGGACCTGATGAAGGGGGTAGCTCACCCCCGAAACGCGTAGTCCCTCTATCATAACAATAAACCTATACCTTGAAATACATCACCTCTGTTGGACTTAATTGGGCAGCGCATCCTGCACCAACCCGGGTTTTTTCTAAACTCTACATATACGGAAACCCATAGTTACAGACAGACCCCTCTGACCTCTGGTGAAGTTCTCTGGATGTTACTATAGTCCCAGGCTGCAATGATCAGCTGTAAGGTGTCTGTAATGAAGCTTTATTGATAATCCTTGGTCCCATTACAGCTAAAAAAAATGAAAATCCAATTGTCACTGGGGCAAAAAAAAAAAGTCTGTCTGGATCTACAATGATAAAATATACAGTTTCGACTTACATACAAATTCAACTTAAGAACAAACCCATGGATCCTATTTTGTATGTAACCCGGGGACTGCCTGTACGTCACTGAAGTGTAAACATTTTATTATGACTGTCGTTACATATTTCACAACTACCATAGATTTTTCTAGATTCTCTCCCATCTCTGAATACGCTGCGAGCACTTACTTATTTCTTGGAATTTAACAGCAGCTCAATGTTCCAAACACCAGGACACAGGAAACCAGGAAATAGGAAGATAATCTAATAGTTCAAGTACCAGATAAACAAGGAAAGTGAATATAAAACTGAGTTGCCAAAAGGAAACACAGTATCCGATGAATATTTGAATGCTCTTTTATTGACTATACAGTATTTTGGCAAGTACATTTTATTACCCCCCTCCCCCCAGTGATAAAAGTATAATGACAAGTTTTCTGCTATATCATATTTTAGTACATTGCTTAGTGATTATCCACAGAATGCTGATCATGAGGGTAAGACTGATACATATGCAAAGTAGAGATGTTCATAGACTTGTTACAAATATGTCATTTTTTAGGCACCAAATCGAAACTGTATCTATCCTGCTTTGTTTCAGGACTAGAGCTTAGATAAGGAGAGGGGCGAAGAAAAAAGAAAAAAAAAATTCTTAAAAACTAACAAAACAAGCTATTCATGAAAAATCAGTAGTTCAGAGGACTACTGTATATACCAATTTCTAGGACAATTGGAGCAACATCTGTTTCAAGCCAGATAGATTGGGTAACAGCACTGAAACTTTTAAAAGCTACAACAAATCAATTTTTTGATGATCTCAAATGAACTTGGGGATAGTTTACATTAAAATGAACTATCTGACAATAGTGTGCCCTCTTATAGTGTGCCCTCTCATGGTCTGCCCTCTCATAGTGTGTCCTCTCATAGTTTGCCCTATCTCAGTGTGCCCTCTCATGGTCTGCCCTCTTAGAGTGCCCTCTCATATTGTGCCCTTTCATAGTGTGCCCTCTCTTAGTGTGCCCTCTCATAGTTTGCCATATCTCAGTGTGCACTCTTTTAGTGTGCCCTCTCATGGTCTGCCCACTCTTAGTTTGCCCTCTCTCAGTGTGCACTCTCTTAGTGTGCCCTCATAGTTTGCCCTCTCCTAGTGTGCCCTCTCCTAGTTTGCCCTCTCCTAGTGTGCCCTCTCCTGGTGTGCCCTCTCCTAGTGTGCCCTCCCTTAGTGTGGCCCTGTCTCCTCTTTGCTGTGCAAAAATAATAAACACCAAATACTCACCTTTCCACGTTCCCCAGCAGATTTTTTTCTCCTCTTTTTCTGCTGCTGTGTATAACAGGCCGACAGACGGTGATGTTGTTATGCTGTGCCTTCTGCAGTCTCAATGATGTTGTGAGATGCTGAGAGATCTGTCCAAGGATACAGATAGAGTTGGATTCTAATACAGAGTCACTGTGATGGGGGTGGGGTCAGTGGCAATCGGAGGCTTAGTCCATTTTTGTCAGGGCCCATTGGTGAGTCATTCCGACTCTATCCTTTTCCACTGCTTCATGCTAGGTCATCTTTGGTTTGGATGCATTTCAAAAAGCAACATGTGAGTTGTCTGTGGTGCAGACTGCTCAGCTCTCAGCCCCCACCTTTGTGTTCCTGTACAGCTCCTCCCTTTATTCCATAGGTACATGTGAGTATTTATGGAATAAAGTTTGACGTCATATAAAGTTCGCCTGATGTCATATAAATTAAAATACTAGACCACAGTAAATATTCTATTCATGATATTCATGACACAGCTAATGATGAGATGAGCAGATTGACCACTTTGGTCTGAAGCAACTAAAATGAAGCCCCCTTTTCCCTGATAGTACTGGATCAGTTTGGTTTGGAAGGCTTCACTTGGATCAGTTACCATGAAGTTGCTTTACTACTGCAAGTTGCTTTTCTCCTTTTGACAAACAAATATTGTTAATCAGAAATGGACATGTACAGTAACATTAAAGCTATACTTTAAGCTCCGAGTTGAGTCAGACCGAGACGAGATAAGTTGACCTGTTACGGTGCATTAGAACAGTGGGGGAGATTTATTAGAAGTGTCTGAGGTAAAACTGGTCTAGTCTGGAAACCAATCAGAGCTCAGCTTTAAGTTTATAAATAACTATGGAAAATATAAGATGAGCTCTGATTGGTTTCCATGGACAACTAGAACAGTTCTTCTCTCAGACAGGTGAACACAATAATCCATTCATTTGTATAGTTGCCACGAAATACTACATCTCCCAGGTGGAAAATGTTTGTCCATCTGGAGCTTCCCTAAGCCAAAAAGGCTGAAGAGTATACAGGCAGTCCCTGGGTTACGTACAAGATAGCTTACATAGGTTTGTTCTTAAGTTGAATTTATATGTAAGTCGAAACTGTATATTTTATAATTGTAGATCCATACAAAATTTTTTTTTGCCCCAGTAACATTTGGAGTTTCAAATTTTTTTTTGCTTTAATGGGACCAAGTATTATCCATAAAGCTTCATTACAGACACCTTACAGCTGATCATTGCAGTCTGGGACTAAAGTAACAACCAGAGAGCTTCACCAGAGGTCACAGTGGGCAGAGAGGTCCATCTTTAACTAGGGGTCGTCTGTAAGTCGGATGTCCTCAAGTAGGGAACCGCCTGTAATGATAGAGCAATATATCTCACACTTGATATTTCTTTTAGCAATTAAAAAGTCTAATACTTGTAACAACCTGACATCCAGCACTTGTGTTTCTTCTTCTACTTGTCCCTTATCTCAAAAACCCATTTACTAAGATCAAGACAAAAACCTCGCTGTAATGTAGGGGAAGAAAACAGGACATCTAATAGTCTTATATGTTTCTGGACAACTTCAGACAAATGATTTAATCAGCCATGAAATAGGTTCTTGTAGCTGTGTCAGTTCAATGGAAATTATGCAAATTCCAAATTCATCAGTGTCAAGGCATGGGGAAAAACAACCAATTAAATCTGAAAAGCAAAAAAATTACAGACGGAACAAAAAGTAACGCAGATAAACAAATTAAAAGTGCCACTTACTGAGAATGTTCTCATCTAAAGTTTAGAAGCAAAGAGCAAGTTGGATGAATTGATTCTACGGTCATAATGTACTTACATTGTGTGAACGGTGCTCATTAAATGGATACACCTACCTGTGACACAGCTGAAGATTAGTATAAGGGACAAGCACAGGAATGAGCGCAGCCAGGGTTACAGGGATTCTGCAGGGAAGCAGGGACTCCTTGCATTTTATATAACTGTTACGTCCCCAGTATAGTGTTCAGTCTTTGAAATGTGCGCAACACACAGACTGTGTTTCATAGACTAAACCCTTTTTCTGCTTCTGAAAAAAAACATTTGGGGCACATTTACTAAGAACAGTGCAGTCTATACTATGTGCAGTTTGCGTGTGTAGTGTGCAAGGGGTGCCAGAATCAGGATTTTTGGCGCCCGTTCTTCATGAATCTTGCGCCCCATGCACTGCTCCGACAATGAACCAAAAAGGTGCACCTTTACTATGGGGTGTGGACACAATTCTGTTGGACTTTACATGTTAAAACTGGCACAAGGTCCGACTGAGCACCAGAGCGCCCACTAATTTGTGCTGCATGATCACTAGTGCAGTTGTGCCACAGAAAAGTCAGACAGCAAACTGGCGCACAGCCCTTAGTAAATGTGCCCCTTTATGTTGTTGTTCACACAGTGGCCCAAATTTAATAAAGCCCCTGCACCAGTTTTCTGTTGGACTTTGTACATTCTTTCCAATGAAACTGCTTGCACATGTATTTAAAGGAAACCTACTGCAACATTGCACGTTCAGGCAAGATGTACAGCTGCTATTACATAATGACCAGGTTCTAGAACCTTCATAGAGGGTTCATGAGTCCCTTCTGTCAGCTCCTAACCTGGAGAGGGCGCTATTCGCAACTACCAGCCTGCAGGGGTGTTGCACTATTATTTGATCTCATGCGTTATGAACCAAACATACCTTGAGAATGCTGTAGCTACACTGATACAGAAACATATCTTGATAATGAGGCTCTGTCGCTCCTGTGGCTGCTCTGGTGCTTCTCCTCTCACATAAAGTATGCACTGGTGCAGAGAATTACGTAATCACTGTGCTGTGCCTGACAGGAAGAAATAATCAATTGCTGCACCATACCCCAACTGCTGTGTATGAGTGATCCAACTCAGCTTGATTAGTCCTGTTTGGACAGTTAAGGGAGTTTTGGGTAATGTGCAGGCTGATATCCAGCTTTCCCAAGATCCTGAATGTTATAATTGTTTTTTCAGCAAAACTACAAGATATGTTCCTGCATCAGTGTAGCTACTATTGTAGATTTTTCCCGTGTTAGCCATGGAGAGCAGAAGAAGAGTGAAGAATTCAGGTGATACCTTTTTTGAGGCTAACTGAGTATATTTGATGGTGAGCTTTCGAGAATACTAGTTCTCGTCAGTCATGATGTTAACAGTGTAGCTTTCAGTGTATCAGTTAGTGTATCTAACAGTGTATCAGTGTAGCTACAGCAAGTATGTTTTGTCCATAATGCATGAAATCAAATGGTAGGTTTCTTTTAAGAATTATCCGCACCACATATGTGTCATGGCTGCATTATACTTGATGCAACACAAAATTCTCCACTGAAAGGGGCGTTCTGGTGCTCAGTTGGACCGTGCACCAGATTTATCATACAGTGTCCTACACAATTGTGCTGTTGCACACTCTATATTAAAGGTGCACCAAAAAACAGTCGGTCCACTCTGTCGACGCCCCAGCACTGCAAGGCTGTAATGCTAACCACTAAGACTAACAACACTGGAGAACCCTAGAGCAGCCTCACAACACTGGAGACGACTAGAGCGGTACCATAGGAAAGGTCAGTAGTTGACGCTGCTGTTGGTGTAGAGTGGACAAATACAACAATCAGGTTTCCTTTAAATAGAGTATTGGTTTGTGTAGGTTTTATCTGGTTATGGAGAGACATGTGATCAAACTGAAAAGAAGGAATAACCAAGTAACTAGTTGAATTAACCAATGTAAATTGGTGTCATGGAGACATAAAGAATCCCTAAGTAATGTAATTAAAATGGGTGTAGCAGCAAATTTGACCATGAAAACTGAGGCCTATTTAAGGTAGAGACCCTGTAAGATTATTTTCCAACTGAATCAATTTTTTTTTAAATTAATAACATATTTTAAAGTTTATTTTATGGAAAACCAATATAATGTCTTTCCACTATTTGTCCCCAATTAAAAGTGTAATATTCAGCGACATCTGTATCCATTTCTCTATGCAAATAATAATGCAAGAAAAAGTCGATGGGATTTTTATTTTTACAAGTTGCCGTTGATTAATTTTTTTCCAACTTAACTTATTGACAGATTCAATTACGACCCTTAATAATTCTCCTGCCGTTAGCACGGCAATAATGTAACACTCGATTTTAGAGATCACGGCTGATGAATCTCTGTCTCGCCGGATGTGACACAGTCGCTAGCAAGAGATATTTTTAATTTGAAAAACAAATGAAATAGTGTAGCTCAGTGAACAATTGCAGAAGTAGACGTACAAGGATGTATTCATTTTACACTTTTTCTGTAGAATAACTAAATAATCACTGCAGATGGTAAAACTACCCTGTTTCCCCGAAAATAAGACAGCATCTTATATTAATTTTTGCTGCTAAAGAGGCTCTAGGTCTTATTTTCAGGGGATGTCTTATTTTTCCATTAACAAGAATTAACATTTATTGGTGAACAAAAAATCAACTATTTGGCCCCAATCTCTCATGTTTAGCAATTTGTCCTGCAACAGTCAGTGATTTTATTCCACAAATTCTTTACCTATGTCACAACCTATTGCAGTATCGAAAAAATCTACTAATACTAATGTACAGCTTGGGGTGAGATGTAGCAATGACTGCTGCTAGGTCTTATTTTCAGGGGAGGCCTTATAGTACTAAGATTGAACAAAATTGTACTAGGTCTTATTTTCGGGGATGTCCTATTTTAGGGGAAACAGGGTATATGGAGGCCGAAATAGGAGTTTCAAACAAGACTGAGGTCCCATAAGGAACAAATTTATCATATAGGGGGTCATTTACTAAGGGCCCGATTCGCGTTTTCCCGACATGTTACCCGAATATTTTCGATTTGCGCCGATTTTCCCTGTATTGCCCCGGGTTTTTGGCGCACGCGATCGGATTGTGGCGCATCGGCATCGGCATGCACGTGACGGAAATCTGGGGGCGTGGCCGAATGATAACCCGACGAATTCGGAAAAAACGCAGCAAAGACCGCTCTTCTACGGCAGTATACACCATGTTATTATTGGTACATGTGACAAACCCTCACTGCAGGTGCAAGTAATGTATTCACTTATGAGCACTTATACCCGCTCACCAAAGCATGATGGCGTATATGCGCTAAATTTTATTCTCCCCGACAACCACTCAAACCTTCACTGCCACCCCCTATACTTTTCTTATTACCTTATAATAAGAAGGAATATAGGTGCCGGTCTACAAAATTCCATCAATAATTTAGTAATATATAGCTATAAGATTACTTAAAGGGAAACTGTCATCAAGAAGGTAATTTTTACATGATGACGGATTGCAACAGCCTCTGGCAAGTTGATTTCTAGTATTACCTGGTTACCTAGGGCCTCACCACACACCACTGGCGGGGAGCCAAGTAATGTCAAAGAAACTATTAAAAATCACTTGAATTATTTAGAGGTATGAAAAAGCATTGAAAATCAACCTGCCATAGGCTATTGGTACCTATCATCATGTATAACTGACCTTCTTGATAACAGGTTCCCTTTAAAGAAAATAGCGCCACCCTTCTGATACTTAAGTTCTTTAAAAGCTACAAGTAGAGAGAGTACAATTGTCAGAGGAATAATAGAAAAACAAAGGAATACACATACAATACAAATGCAAACAGCTATAAAAAGGATAAGAATGAATAATCCTTATTACGGAGATAGAAGACTTATCAGGGCTGTGAGAGTAGGCAAAGGAAACTTGGACAACCGGTCCAAATGATATGGATCCCTTAGCATTTGCATAGCACAATAATTTATGCTTCATGGATTTTTCTCTTGCCCCCCGTGTTCATGTCACCTTTCCCGCTCCTCAGTGAGGTACATTTTGTAAGTGGATTGTTATTTAATTAAATAACTCTCTCACAAAAAATTGTTACAATGGTGTCACTGACTCCAATGAATTGGGTACCCTATTATCTATCACTCAAACCAAACTTGGGGGTGTTACACCTAAAAGCAGGGTTGTTATATGATCTATATGCTATTACCCACTGAGTACGGAACTGCATCGAGTCTGTACTACCTATTTAGGTTTTAACCTTGTCTTTTGTTTACTTTGGGGGTGGGACCTTATTTTGTTATTTTTATCTAGAATCTAATAAAAGTTAAATTTTATTCCTGAATGAACTACGTCAGTGAGCTCTTCAAGAAATTAGTGTAATTTGGGATACCTTAATCAAGCACGCTCTTCAGTGAATCCCCCCTTGTTATATGATCTAGTGGGGTTCCCAGAGAGACCCTGTTTTGTTAGTGGCGGCCTATTACTATGGGTTGTGTCCATTGTAACGGTCACACAGACAACAGAACAAAAAGTCTCTATGGGAAGAGTCCGGAGGGAGGAGTCTGTGGACCAGTGGACCCTCTGGACCACTGCGGGAGATGGTATGAGGCACGCAGTGACAGCCAAGGTAAAAGATATGCAGGTAAAGGATATACAGTCCGAGCCTGGGATGACAGCAGTAACACAGAGGAACACTGGTAACACTGGCACGGACTGGAGACACCACTGGACTGGAACCCTGGAAGGCACAGCAGGAAGCATGGAGGCAGAATGAAGACTTCACACTCGGAGATACACTGGTAACTCTGGAGACAGGAACATGGAGGCATCTGGGAACGCTGGAGACACACAGGAACAAGGAGGTGCCTGGGAACGCTGGAGAAACACAGGAACACGAAGGTGTCTGGGAACGCTGGAGACAGGAACACAGGAAAGTGTCTGGGAACGCTAATGGGCTTTCTCTTCCACAGAAACGCCTTAGGGAAACCTGGTATGGAAACCATAGGAGATCCTAGGAGAAGATCTGGCAGGGAGTGAAGGGAGGTGCTGGATTATAAGGGCGAGGCCGGATTAGCGAACTCCAATCAGGAGGACGCTGGCCCTTTAAGTCCTGAGAAGTCGACACTGCTAGGGCGCACACAGCCTGGAAGGCAGGAGGTGTGCGGCCCACACGCCGGGAGACGAAGCACAACCAGAAGCCAGGAGAGGCAAGTCCGGGCACGGGGACGGGAACAGGCACCCAGCGGAGCACGGGTGTACCCGTGATCCGAGACATGGATCACGGGAGCACCCGTGACAGTACCCGCCCCCTCTTTAGGGCCCCTCTTCTTCTTCAGCCTGTTCTTTCGCCTTCTCCAATTCATCTTGGGGATGAGATACCTGAGGAGGAAAGCAGAAACAGGATAAACCCCGATGAGGTCCGTGGACCTGGCAGGGAACAAGCTGAGGATATCCTCAAGGTGTCTGGAGTGTCCTTTGGCCGAGAGACGTACTCTGCTAACTTGCATAGACTCCTCTGCAAGCAGTAGGGCCGGAAGCTGAAGTGGCCCTTGGGAAGCCAGAACAGCTGGAGTGGCATCTGGGAAAGCCGGAGACTCTGGAGTGGCTTCTGGGAAAGCAGGAGACTCTGGAGTGACTTCTGGGAAAGCCGGAGAAGAACTTGAAAGCTTTTGGAACACCGGAGCCAAGCGAGGCTGACATGGAAGCCATACTTGTAGTTGCTGGTGATCAGACAGCTGTTGAGGCATGGAAGTAGGCTGGAGTGGCTCTTGGGAAGCTGGAGCAGAACATAGAAGCTGCAGGAATGGAGCCTGTGGTTGTCGGGAGTCTAGCAGCTGTTGGAGCAGGGTGGAAACTCTACTCGGATCCACGCCCCAAGAAAAAATCAGTTGAGATTGCTGGGCGAGAACATCTGCCAGCAACTGGTATGAGTCCTTGGAACAGTCCATGACTGGATCCATGGCCTTGGCGGGGTCCATGGCAGGATCTTGCTGTAACGGTCACACAGACAAGAGAACTAAAAGTCTCTATGGGAGGAGTCTGTGGACGAGTGGACCCTCTGGACCACGGTGGGAAATGGTATGAGGCCTGCGGTGGCAGCCAGGGTTCCAGTCCAGCGGTGTCTCCAGTCCATGCCAGCATTACCAGTGTCCCTCCGTGTTCCTGCTTTACCAGTGTTCCTCTGTGTTCCTGCTGTCATCCCAGGCTTGGACTGTTTCCTGCATATCATTTACCTTGGCTGCCATCGTGGGCCTCATACCATCTGACCTTAACATCCATGTTATTTGCAAATATATAATGATCTTATATAATTATATATTTATAATATACGTTTTTATGGTATATTGTGATTTTATGACAGGTCTATTGCTCTCTGACTTGTCCCTAAATGTAATAAGGATTTATATATTAGGAAAGGAATTTAGAAAAGCAATCTACACACAGTAAAATATGACAATATTCTTGTACTATTGCCACAATTACCTCAAAATATTCAAGTCCTTGGGTCATATATTCAAAATTAAAACAATTGTATCAAACAAATATCTTTTTTTAGGAAATCCAAACAGACAAGTGATACCCAGGTCTATGCTCTTTCTCCTGTCCAAAAAAAGGTATCCTGAGAAAGGGCTCGATACGATAGTGACCACGATATGGGTTGTCAACATGGATTTCCGATTAAGATATTTGCATCATACAGCTAACCAGATATGTCAAAGACCTCATGTGCACCAACGTTATTTTCGGTTTTGTTTCAACGGCCCCATGTATTTCAGTGGGTTCATACACACATCCATGGTTTTCACAGCCCAAGACCCAAAACTCTGAGCAGATCCTATTCGTGCTCGTGACTTTTCCCTCCCATAGAAGTGTATCGGAATGTAAAAACTAGAGATTCCACAAGGATGTCCCAAATTTGTGGATAGGTTTCTAGGCAACACAATCATGTGACTCTTAAAGGGGTTGGGACAAGGAAGTGACATCATTTACCAGCCTTCTATTTTTTTCATTTAGCGGCCTTCAAATACAAGTGACACACTGTCAGGTTCGCTGGAGAAAATGCTGGTACTTCTGGTTCTTCTGGTGGTGTTAGCAGCGTTCTCCGACCTCCGGCCCGTATTCGCTCAAACTCCACCTCTAGTCCCGGGAAGCGGCTGCTAAGATCTCGCGCTGTCTAGGAGTTGTGTTCTGAACTGCTGAGACTTGTGGTACCTCTGCATGGTGCCTGCTATTTTGCTTGGTTATTCTGCACCATGAGGGGTTAATTCTCAGAAGTTTTCCAGCTCCTATCAGGTTCTGGAGGTGGGGTTCTGGCTGCATAAATTGCAGCCTCAATAGTCACCTGTGCCTTCATCACTCGCTCTCTGCATTAGGTTTGACCTGCTCTGTGTCTGAATTGCTGTGACCTCGGCTAGGTTTTGACATTGACTCTTTGCTTACTGACTTTGTTCTTGACGTACCCTCTCGTTGTGACTCCGGCTAGTTTACCACTCTTTTGTGTTTTATGTTTGCCAGTCTGTTTGTGTTTCCCTTCCCACACCTATCCAGTGTATTTCAAGTCTTCAAGTAGTCGCCCCACGGTTTAGCGTGGGGGGCTATAGGAAGGGACAAAGGTTGGGACAAGCTCAGGGCACACTATCCCCTGTCTTCTGTGTTACCCAACCCTAACACACACAGGCTGGATGTGCAGAGTTTACAAAACTTTACAAATACTGAAAAACACTGACCACAAGAACAGACAAGAAAAACGTTGTTTGCCAAGAGGAAAAACAAACACTGGCGTGCAGATAGACACAAATCAATCCTGATGGACCTGATTGAATACAATAGGGCTGGCGAAGTTTCGATTATGTTCTCCATTCTGTTGCGGAAAGGTCCTGCATATAGGGTTTCTTGTTATCCAATGAAAGGACAGACACCATTTCCCAAACCTGACAGACCTCATTATAATCAGGGGTATCGGTTGCCACCAAGGTTTCAATTTTTTGTACCTATAATGCAACAGAAAATTTGTTATTGTGATGGGGAGTTGAACACAAACAGTTACAACAAAATGTTAAAAAAAATACAAAAAGTTGAAAAATTAAACATAGTAATTTTTTTGAATCTGCGATGGAGAAAAAATATAGCGTGCAAAAAAAAAAAAAAACCTTACTAAAAGCTTTAAAATGCTTTAAAAGCAATGTACATGATCTTCACGCTCTATACAAAAACTGTAGTCAGGGCAACAGGAATAGTTACAAGACGTTCACACAAACACAACGCAGGCAGGGATCAGACTAAAACAAGCCGAGTCCGATATAAACATGTAACAAATAATAGACCGCCACAGAATCCCTAAACACACAGTATAGGCTGAGTATGTCAAGTAACACTGACATCTCTGCTATTGGGGCACATGAGATCTGGCATAGTGACACCAATTACCGTTCTCTGAATGTCATAACGAATGGTAGGCGTGAGAGCCAAAAGTTACTAGACCGGTAACCAGTTCAGTATCTATTCAACGTAGTGCAATATACTGCAACTTTTTTACCTCTTTAAAATAGTTTTAAAAAAATACAAAAAATAATATAATTGAATCAAATTATTCATTGAATAAATATTTAATTGAAATTGGAAAACAGTTTTTATTTTTTATTAAAATTAGTAAAAAATTAAATGATGCAACTAAGTTTTACTAATGCCACCTTATACATAATTTTTTCTCCAGATTGCTAGCATGTTGTACAGCATATTAAATGGTCACATTGGGAAGTACAATGGGCCCCAACAAAAAGTTTTTACATTTTTATTTTCTGCTCACGCGGTGGTAAGAGGTTACCACTGTGTGAGAGGAAAATTAAAATTATGCTTTTTGAGTGTTGAGGTGAGGAGGTGAAGTGAATGTGGAACTGATGTATGTTCCAGTCGTGGAGGAGTTTTTATTTTCTCTAGAAGTAGTGGACACCCCCCTCCCCCTTATAGATAAAGACTTGCACATGATGTTAGATCATGACATAGAACTCTGAGTTGAGACAAATAAGTTGACAAACAAATAAGCTTAAAGGGATTGACCACTTTACCTCATGTTTTTTGTAATGTGGTGTAAGTGTGGGGGGGCAGGATATTAGGTAATTTACCAATTTACAGCTACATTTACATCTTCTTAAAGTAAAGTTCAGAAATATCTCTTACCTAATCCGATACCCTTCCTGTGAATAAAATGGCTGCTGATGGAGGGTCATATGGTCATAACTGTCCACGACTGATCTACCTTCCAGGACCTTACGACAGTGTTCTTGAATAGAAGCTTAAGGTCCTGGAAGGGAACTTTGTTGTGGAAATTGAGATCACATGACCCTCCATCTGCGGCCATTTTTTGGTCAGGAATCTCCGGCTGATGAGGTAAAAGACAGGAGGCTTCACTTTACATACCAAGAAAGCGGAGCAGAACTATTACTATATGTATATTGGTAAATTACCTAATATCCCACCCCACACACTCATTAAATAAAATGGCCAACCCCTTTCATTTTGATAGCCATTTATAGTTCTGTTATACACAAATTCAATTTATTAATTCTATTGATCAACTTTTTTTTTTTACTAGCGAATTTGTATTTTTTACCATTTTAATTTAGTTGCAAATATCACATTCACTGAGGTCATAAAGGTGGGCACGATCCCAAATCATAAACTTGGGGTAAATTATGAGGGGCTGTTGACATTGTTTCATATGCTTAAAGAATGTTGGTCGGGCCAAGTTATTTTGCCTTAGGACAACCATTTTTTAGGTCAAAAACAGAGACTTTTCATAAATGAAAGTTTGTGTACATATATTTCATTTTGAATACATATGGCAAAAACAATACCGTCGGGGTTATGAGTTATCGATTTTGAGCTAAATGTCATTTTTCAAAGTCATTATTGACTGGAAATGTCAGCAACACAGAAGGCAAGTTGTGTTTATGGAGAGTTTTGTTAGGTTCACATTGTTATGGAGAGAGAGGCATTTATTGATCGCAATCTGCTGAACTGGATGATGGTAAGCACCGGCCTATAACACGTCCCTTTATAGAATTTGTTTAACCACACAATGTAAAAGAGGAAAATCAATGATAGTCCTACAAAGGTATAATGCAACCTTTGAAATATTGAGTTTACGCTCAATTTTATTTGCAGTTAAAATGTCTTATATGTTACATGTTACAGTCTCCTTGGAGGAATCACAAGAGCAGAAAGTGTCAAAGTCTTCATCCACTGCAGCTATGATCAAGTTCCAAGTATGAAGATGTAACTGAATGATATCTTCATCCATATAATTATAATATAGTCTTGTGATTCTTTCCCAAAAGTACTATTATAAAAATGATAGTAAAATTAAAGGGAACCTGTCATCAGGAGACCTTTTTTCTGGCTCCCCCATGTCCCCATAGAGAACAGGGTACACAATGCCAAAGAGTTTTGAGTTGCCAAAGAGAGTTTGAAAAAAAAGATAAGTTGGATCAAAGTTTACCTTTCTGTTTACAGAGCTGTGTCCCTTGTACCATGGGAGTGGCCAGCGAGGAGTGATTCCCACCCAACCTCCGGAAACCGCTCTGTCATGGATCAATTTCAAAAGAGAAAAATATGAATTGGTTTAAAAGGTGGAACAGGAGGGTAACTAGGAAGGACCGGGCCCTATTACAAAACTGTGGTTGCCCCCTTTCACTTTACCATATACAATAGATCAAAATGCATATCGTTGTGTGTCTGTGCCCTAAGGCTGCCTGGTCAGTGGGAGGGTAAATGCATGATAATTAGCACTACTTGCCATGTGTTATAGAATACATATAATGATGTCTTTTTTAAAGGGCACAGATGCCAGAAAGTAGCTGTGGAGGAGGACTACATACAGTTCTTCTCTGCATCCCTTACTCATGACTATTGTGTTCCAACTAGTCTGAGCTGTTGGATCCACAGACACCTTGGGTCCCATAGCTGCTACAGTGGTTGTTACGTTCTTGGGTTTCATGAATCTTAGTCTCATGAATTTCACCTTATAGTTAAGAGGCTTGGGACAGATTTGGCCTAAGCAGTCTTAAGTTAAGATTCCATAGTCCGAAACGCGTTACCGCAGCCCTTTCTGTGTCTAATGTTTTGTGTTTCCGTGTGCATGTTACCTACCTCAAGCACGTTTTTATAAAGACCTATTAAAGTTGACGTTAACCGTTTTTGTTCACCTGGAGTGCTGAAATCCACCCTTTTTTTCAATCAGTTTGAGCCAAGTTGCTATCTGGACGCCAAATCGAATTTAGGATTCCGTGCACACAGTCGTTCTCCAAACCATCCGGACCCACTTAGGGTGAGCCGTTTTTTCTCTTGTTTACTTTTTTGAGTCTTAAGTTATGCCTGGGATTACTGAAGGTCCAACTGGTACTCCCACCAGGTTGCCCATTGTCCAAATTGTGAATAAAGAGTGTTTTTTCCCAAGTCAGATCTTCAGCATTCATATAGTTATCTTTCTCTTTTATGGCTCTAAACATGGATCTAAACTGCAGTTCTCCATATCCCGTTAGGGGTGCTGGATGAATAATTGTTGCTGGAATGTTTCAGTCATCACTCTATCATGGAAGCTGGAATAAATGTTTTTGTGGAATTTTTTTGTACTAAAAATGCAACCAAAATATCATTTTTAGGTGGATCATGTGGGGTTCTTTAGCTATTTTATGTCATGTTTAATAGCAACTTTGTTCTTTGTTGCAAAAAAAAGACCATAAACTCTGGGGTTGTGGAGGGTGCAGTCACCCTTGAATCTTGGGGCCCATAAATCAGTTCTATTCAGTATGGAGACAATGGGGCTCAAAACCCTAAGAATAGGCAAAGGCGAAAAATAACATTTTAGGGCCCTTACACAAAAATGATATACAAGTCCTACGGAACAAAACAACAGAAAATCTGAATAATATTCCAAAAACCTATTTTCATAAGCTCTTTTGCTTTTATTATATTTGCCATTTTATGCTTTTACATTACTTTAATACCAAAAGAACTTCTACACAACATCTTGAAATGAATCAGAAATGATTAGTAGGAATGTGAATCTGCCGTCTTATCATTAATGGCCGATGAACATAGACAAGGAGATCAGTGTGATGAGAAATTCATCTTAATAAGCACAATCATTTCCAGATTGGTGAGTGTTCATAGAGCGTGCTAACAGCCGGGGAGATGAAGCGTTCTGGTGCCATAGAGACGTCATGTTTAACTATTTCTCTACTGTGTATGGAGTCGTATGCGGAAAGTTCTTGGCAAGGTTATTTCGTTAGACCTAATGGAGATAAATTGCAAAGCATCGTCTCTGACTGAGCAGACACAGATGTAATATTTTTGTACAGACTATTTACAATATCTTGTTTTTTGTGATTTTGCTGCTATATACAATTTACATATTTGTCCTACTTAGTCTTGCAATTTTTTTGTTTTTGGTATTGTCCAACTAGCAGTTGCAGTGCACAATATTCAATATTATATCATCTCTGTGCTTATTTCACAATTGTGATCAAACCTTCTGATAAGGGGGGGAACGTGGTCGTGCTGGGGAGGGACAAATATGTCGAGATGTGCCTCGGGATCCTGAAGGACAAACATTGTTACAAGACACTATCTGGGAATCCTATGGGGACAATTCGTCAGGAACTCTCAGGGATCCTACATGATGCCCTGAGGGATAAGCTCATTTCTAAAAATTAATTAGATTTTATGCTCCCAGATCACCCCAGCACGGCCACGTTTTATTCCCTACCCAAGATTCATAAGGGGCTCTCTCTCCTAAAAGGGAGACCCATTGTTTTGGGTGTGGATTGTCTTACGCAAAACGTGAGCATCTTCTTGGATACCCTGTTGTGTCCATTTGTCACCTCACCCCCTTCTTATATAAGGGACACTAAGGACTCTTGAGAAGAATTGATGGAGTGGTGCTCCAAGTGGGTACTCTGCTTGCCAGTTTGGACGTAGAGGCCCTTTACAGCTCTATACCACACTCTAAGGGCTGTGAGGCTGTGGGAGACTTTTTGAAAACAAAAGGGGTGCACCACATGGCACATAATGCTCTGGTCCTGAGACTACTGGATTTTGTTCTCAGGAGAAATTACTTTCTCTTTGAGGGGAAGTTCTTCCACCAGCTCAGGGGGGTTGCAATGGGGAGCCCTTGTGCTCCCACATATGCAAACCTCTACCTGGGCTGGTGGGAGAGGGAGGTGGTTTTCCAGGAGGACTTGGAGGAGTGGACCTCAGCCATATTGTGATGACATCCTTCATGGAATTTGTGAAGAAGAAGCTCAATATAAATGAGCTGGGCCTATTCTTTACCTTTGAGATTAGCCCTGGATGTTACGATCTCCGTTACTCCTTCGGGAGATCTAAAAACAAAGGTCTTTAGGAAACCCACAGCAACGAACAGCTTGTTGCGCTGGCAGAGCTGGCACCCCGTTCCCCTGAAAAGGGGTATACCAAAAGGCCAGTATTTGAGGATGCGGAGGAACTGCTCTGCAACAGGGGATTACCTGGCAGCGGCTAAAGATCTTCAGAGGAGATTTACTGATAAGGGCTATCCCTCACAAATCTTGAGGGATGCACACCACCATGCCCTGACAAGACAGAGAAATGATCTCTTAAACCCAAGGCAACGTGAGACTGATGATCAGAAAGTATGGATAATAGGCACGTTTGATGGTTGCCATCATCGGTTACAGAAAATCCTATCTGACAATTGGGGCATTCTTAAGATGGATAAAGATATTATGGACGCGATTGATGATTATCCCTCAATTACTTACATAAGGGGTCGCAATATCAAGGATGTAACAGTCCACAGTCACCTTCAACCACAGACAGGAAAGGGAACATGGCTCCCGGAGAAACCCAAGGGGACCTTTAGATGTGGGGGCTGTAAGGCCTGCAAGAACTTCCGGTTGGGAAAGTCTTTCCTTAGTACTACTACTGGAAAGACTTTCTGGATAAGGGACTTCGCCAACTGTAAGACTACTGGAGTCGTTTATCTGATGACCAGTACCTGTGGGATGCAGTACGTGGGACAGACAAGTCGTGAATTCAGGAGAAGGATCAGGGACCATGTTAATGATAGCAACAATGGTGAAGACACAGCTGTAGCACGCCATGTGTGGCAACATCATGGTGGTGACCATAAGGTGCTACAATTCCAAGCCATAGAGGATGTGGCACCTTCCACGAGAGGAGGGGACTTTCAACGAAAATTATTGCAGCGTGAATCCAGATGGCTCTTTACTTTGAGAACGATACAGCCTGAAGGATTGAATGAGCAATTAACATACATATGCTTTATATAACTAGTATGTTACTGGATCCTCTGGAAGCTGCTATTTTTGTCATTCATTATGTTCCCATTTCTCTATGGCTGTGGTTGGGATCTATTTGGAGATTATGATCCTGAATCTCGACTGGGTAACCTGATTCTGCATGAATCCATGCTGTGGATGACACAATATGGACCCGCTGAATTATAAAGTACTGCATTCCCGTGGGATACTGCTAACATTTCTGGATCAATTATTTCCCTGTGATGTTTGTATGCTTTTGTGCTCAATCCTCTGAGATGGCTGGGCACCTGATCTGAATTTGCTGTCCCATATGCATAGTAAGCCTATATCGGCATGTTCACTTGTCTTTTGGCACTTACCATACATGTCCGCAACTGTAACGTCCCATGTAAACACATATTCACCCACGTCACTGCATTACTGCAATGGGATTGGCCGTGATTTGAGGGGGGTGGAGACTCCACCACGACTCTGGTGATTGGTAGATCAGGTGCTTCCCTTGGTGACGCCTTTGGTCCGTCATGACGAGGCGGGGTATCTACAGTGGTGTAGTCAAATCTTATTGGTCAATACCCTCCGGCGATGGGCGGAGGTTAGGCTATAAATAGCCACGCGTGCACGTGCGACTCGTGGCCAAACTAGTGCCGCTATCCTGTCTAGGTAGTCAGTCAGCGCTGTGTGCAAAATACATTAGCCAGTGAGGTAGGAATGAATAAATACAAAGTATACTGGCTTGTACCGGGTGCATGATCCAGTGAGAACCACTGACCCAGACATTAGTATGGCACATTAACAAGATCTACACGGGCCGTGGCTTGAGTGTGAGAGGGCACGCCATTACCCGCCATATTCTTACTAAATACATTACACACCTCTGATGAACTGCTACGGTGATCAGTAGCAAGGAAACGCGTTAGATGCATAGGTGTAATTGTGGGACCGTGCAGCTAGATGTCACTGCTACACGGCACCTCATAAGATTTTTATATATGGGTGGAAGCCATAGAATTAATATCCTTGGGAATTAAATAGCCTATTCTTGGCTTTTTTACTTAAGCACGCTAGTAGGTCCTCTATTGGGCTAATACCCAAAAATTTGATCCAAGTGATACTCCAGCCTCCATTGTGAAGTAACGTGGGTGACTAGTGAGGTGACAGATCATCATTATCTGCATTTCCTCCGACCCCAATATTCAGGCAGTGTGCTGGAAGAGTCTCTGGTCCTAATAAAGGTACCTAAGCCTGTATATGCATGTAACTAATGCAAGAATTTTTTGGCTATGAGCCTAGTTTTTAATTTTATACTTAATAAATATTTATACAATTTTACTGTTCCTATTTACAGGCAGTCACTGCTCTAATTTGTACTTTTGAGATTTGATGTGGAACAAAACTTTTTGAATTGGAAGGCAGTAGTCCTTTAACAGGGGCGGATTGGGAATTTAAAGTGGCCCTGGAAAAAACTGTAAAAGTGGCCCTATTCTGTGGGCGGGGGTCAAAACAAGTAGGCGTGGCCTTGTGATGTGGGTGGAGTCAACATGTACACCACAGAGAAAGAGACTCGTACTTCCTCCTTTATAGAGGAATAATGCTTCTATTTTAAGAGCACACAACTTAATACTGCCATATATGTACACTAAAAACATACTACAATACCTTCTCTGATAAATTACCATAGTACTGCCCCCTATGTACAAGAATATAACTACTATAATACTGCCCCTATGTACAGGAATATAACTACTATAATACTGCCCCCTATGTACAAGAATATAACTACTATAATACTGCCCCATATGTACAGGAGAATAACTACTATAATACTGCCCCCTATGTACAAGAATATAACTACTATAATACTGCCCCCTATGTACAGGAGTATAACTACTATAATACTGCCCCCTATGTACAAGAATATAACTACTATAATACTGCCCCCTATGTACAGGAATATAACTACTATAATACTACCCCTATGTACAAGAATATAACTACTATAATACTGCCCCCTATGTACAAGAATATAACTACTATAATACTGCCCCCTATGTACAAGAATATAACTACTATAATACTCCCCCTATGTACAGGAGTATAACTACTATAATACTGCCCCCTATGTACAAGAATATAACTACTATAATACTGCCCCCTATGTACAGGAATATAACTACTATAATACTGCCCCTATGTAAAAGAATATAACTACTATAATACTGCCCCCTATGTACAAGAATATAACTACTATAATACTGCCCCCTATGTACAAGAATATAACTACTATAATACTCCCCCTATGTACAGGAGTATAACTACTATAATACTGCCCCCTATGTACAAGAATATAACTACTATAATACTGCCCCCTATGTACAGGAATATAACTACTATAATACTGCCCCTATGTACAAGAATATAACTACTATAATACTGCACCCTATATACAAGAATATAACTACTATAATACTGCACCCTATGTACAGGAATATAACTACTATAATACTGCCCCCTATGTACAGGGATATAACTACTATAATACTGCCCCCTATGTACAAGAATATAACTACTATAATACTGCCCCCTATGTACAAGAATATAACTACTATAATACTGCCCCTATGTAAAAGAATATAACTACTATAATACTGCCCCCTATGTACAAGAATATAACTACTATAATACTCCCCCTATGTACAGGAGTATAACTACTATAATACTGCCCCCTATGTACAAGAATATAACTACTATAATACTGCCCCCTATGTACAGGAATATAACTACTATAATACTGCCCCTATGTACAAGAATATAACTACTATAATACTGCACCCTATATACAAGAATATAACTACTATAATACTGCCCCCTATGTACAGGAATATAACTACTATAATACTGCCCCCTATGTACAGGGATATAACTACTATAATACTGCCCCCTATGTACAAGAATATAACTACTATAATACTGCCCCCTATGTACAAGAATATAACTACTATAATACTGCCCCCTATGTACAGGGATATAACTACTATAATACTGCCCCCTATGTACAAGAATATAACTACTATAATACTGCCCCCTATGTACAAGAATATAACTACTATAATACTGCCCCCTATGTACAGGAATATATTTACTATAATACTGCCCCCTATGTACAGGAATATAACTACTATAATACTGCCCCCTATGTACAAGAATATAACTACTATAATACTGCCCCCTATGTACAGGAGTATAACTACTATAATACTGCCCCCTATGTACAGGAGTATAACTACTATAATACTGCCCCCTATGTACAGGAATATAACTACTATAATACTGCCCCCTATGTACAAGAATATAACTACTTTAATACTGCTCCCTATGTACAGGGATATAACTACTATAATACTGCCCCCTATATACAGGAATATAACTACTATAATACTGCCCCCTATGTACAAGAATATAACTACTATAATACTGCCCCCTATGTACAGGGATATAACTACTATAATACTGCCCCCTATGTACAGGGATATAACTACTATAATACTGCCCCCTATGTACAGGAGTATACCTACTATAATACTGCCCCCTATGTACAAGAATATAACTACTATAATACTGCCCCCCTATGTACAAGAATATAACTACTATAATACTGCCCCCTATGTACAAGAATATAACTACTATAATACTGCCCCCTATGTACAAGAATATAACTACTATAATACTCCCCCTATGTACAGGAGTATAACTACTATAATACTGCCCCCTATGTACAAGAATATAACTACTATAATACTGCCCCCTATGTACAGGAATATAACTACTATAATACTGCCCCTATGTACAAGAATATAACTACTATAATACTGCACCCTATATACAAGAATATAACTACTATAATACTGCCCCCTATGTACAGGAATATAACTACTATAATACTCCCCCTATGTACAGGGATATAACTACTATAATACTGCCCCCTATGTACAGGAATATAACTACTATAATACTGCCCCCTATGTACAGGGATATAACTACCATAATACTGCCCCCTATGTACAAGAATATAACTACTATAATACTGCCCCCTATGTACAAGAATATAACTACTATAATACTGCCCCCTATGTACAAGAATATAACTACTATAATACTGCCCCCTATGTACAAGAATATAACTACTATAATACTGCCCCCTAAGTACAGGGATATAACTACTATAATACTGCCCCCTATGTACAAGAATATAACTACTATAATACTGCCCCCTATGTACAGGAATATAACTACTATAATACTGCCCCCTATGTACAGGAATATAACTACTATAATACTGCCCCTATGTACAAGAATATAACTACTATAATACTGCCCCCTATGTACAAGAATATAACTACTATAATACTGCCCCCTATGTACAAGAATATAACTACTATAATACTCCCCCTATGTACAGGAGTATAACTACTATAATACTGCCCCCTATGTACAAGAATATAACTACTATAATACTGCCCCCTATGTACAGGAATATAACTACTATAATACTGCCCCCTATGTACAGGAATATAGCTACTATAATACTGCCCCCTATGTACAAGAATATAACTACTATAATACTGCCCCCTATGTACAGGAGTATAACTACTATAATACTGCCCCCTATGTACAGGAGTATAACTACTATAATACTGCCCCCTATGTACAGGAATATAACTACTATAATACTGCCCCCTATGTACAAGAATATAACTACTTTAATACTGCTCCCTATGTACAGGGATATAACTACTATAATACTGCCCCCTATGTACAGGAATATAACTACTATAATACTGCCCCCTATGTACAAGAATATAACTACTATAATACTGCCCCCTATGTACAGGGATATAACTACTATAATACTGCCCCCTATGTACAGGAATATAACTACTATAATACTGCCCCCTATGTACAAGAATATAACTACTATAATACTGCCCCCCTATGTACAAGAATATAACTACTGCCCCAGTGTATACAGCTGCCAGCCCCTGCCCCAGTGTATACAGCTGCCAGCCCCTGCCCCAGTGTATACAGCTGCCAGCCCCTGCCCCAGTGTATACAGCTGCCAGCCCCTGCCCCAGTGTATACAGCTGCCAGCCCCTGCCCCAGTGTATACAGCTGCCAGCCCCTGCCCCAGTGTATACAGCTGCCAGCCCCTGCCCCAGTGTATACAGCTGCCAGCCCCTGCCCCAGTGTATACAGCTGCCAGCCCCTGCCCCAGTGTATACAGCTGCCAGCCCCTGCCCCAGTGTATACAGCTGCCAGCCCCTGCCCCAGTGTATACAGCTGACATCCCCTGCCCCAGTGTATATAGCCTGCCAGACCCTGCCCCAGTGTATATAGCCTGCCAGACCCTGCCCCCGTGTATACAGCTGACAGCCCCTGCCCCAGTGTATATAGCCTGCCAGACCCTGCCTCCGTGTATACAGCTGTCAGCCCCTGCCCCAGTGTATACAGCTGCAAGCCCCTGCCCCAGTGTATACAGCTGCCAGCCCCTGCCCCAGTGTATACAGCTGCCAGCCCCTGCCCCAGTGTATACAGCTGCCAGCCCCTGCCCCAGTGTATACAGCTGCCAGCCCCTGCCCCAGTGTATACAGCTGCCAGCCCCTGCCCCAGTGTATACAGCTGCCAGCCCCTGCCCCAGTGTATACAGCTGCCAGCCCCTGCCCCAGTGTATACAGCTGACAGCCCCTGCCCCAGTGTATACAGCTGACAGCCCCTGCCCCAGTGTATACAGCCAGTCGGTCACCCCGGGATACAGCAGCCCCCGGGATACAGCAGCCCCCGGGATACAGCAGCCCCCTGGATACAGCAGCCCCCGGTATACAGCAGCCCCCTGGATACAGCAGCCCCCTGGATACAGCAGCCCCCTGGATACAGCAGCCCCCGGTATACAGCAGCCCCCGGTATACAGCCAGCCCAACCCAGTACATAAAAATAAAAACACATGAAACTCACCTCTTCGACGCCCCGACGCTGCGCCCCTGCTTGATCCAGTCCGGCCGCGGTGACAGCTCCGTACGGGCCGGCGTCGCACAGACCATGACGTCAGACGCTTGCCGACGTCATGGTCTGTGCGACGCCGGCCCGTACGGAGCTGTCACCGCGGCCGGACTGAATCAAGCTGGGCCGCAGCGTCGGGGCGTCGGAGAGGTGAGTTTCATGTGTTTTTATTTTTTCACCGGCCCCACCGGCCCCGGACCGGCCCTAAACCAATCGGCCCACCGGGATTTCTCCCGGTGGGTCTTATGGCCAGTCCGCCCCTGTCCTTTAATATGGTTTCTATTAACTTGTCAGGGTGATTTGGGACACTAAACCACCCACACGCACTTATGGATCGTGGTCTAGGGTCCCAAATTGACCTGTTTGATTTTTGACTGTCTTAACAAAAAATTATACATACCTCCCTTTGCAATGTAGAGGAAGTGATGATCTATTGTCGGGCAAGGAGGCCACTCATTGGCCAAAGTTGGTCCTGTGGGACTATCCGGAACATCCATGCTGTGCCAAAGCTACGCTGTGCCAGAGCTACGCGAGAACCAGAGCAGGGTACATATGCTTTCTTTCTTTTTTATTTTAACTGCATGTGGGAAACTTTGAATGTTGTTCTTGTAGTGGAACACGTATATATGAAATGCTTGACCGAATTTGTGAGGGTGCACATGGTCACACTAGAAAACTTTCTACGGAAGTCGACACAAACCATTAAGTATTGCATGGAACCAATGAGGAATGCACAGAATGTCCATAAATGAACCATCTTTTGTAGACCCTCACTGCACAGTAATGGTGCGTTACAGCGAGTGAAGCCAGTATAGTGCATCCCAGCTTCATTGCACTTCACTGGCCCCACCGCAAGAGGGGGCACTGGCGCGGGATCTGAAGATATGAGTCTGGCGTGCCTCATTGAACTCACCTCTAGGTAAGTATAAAAGTAACATTTTTTAAAAATTTTTCTCCACTTACAGACTTGAGTGAGGTCGATTTGGGACCCTAAAACACAAGACCACTTTCTTTAAAGTGGTTTTCTGGGACCAACAGAAAAAACTTAGAAATCAGACCAGGAGGTAGATAGATAAAGAAAATATAACTATGCTGCTCCAACTCCCTCTCCCTCCATTGCAATCTCCTTGGGTAAACTCCCATTCAGACTGGAAGGGTTGGCGGTCACTTGATCACAGCGGTCTATCTGTGGTGTCAGCTATAACTGGGGCAGGAACGTTAATTTGCAGCAGCGAAGCCGGAAAACCTCTTAAACAATCCTGGGCAAAGGTTGGAATCAAAGATTGGCCTATAAACGCAAGTAACTAGTATATTCCTTTTACAATTCTTTGTGTTACAGTGTAACTATTCCTTGGAGCACTTTATGGCTGTGTACTGCTATTGTCTCTGAGGACATTATTTGGAACTACAGTATTTCTATGGTTGCAGAATTAGACTAATACTAGATCCCTTGAAACCAGTAGCACTGAAGGTACCATTCCAGGAGTATACAGGTGGTCCCCTACTTAAGAACACCCGACTTACAGACGACCTCCTAGTTACAAACGGACCTCTGGATGTTAGTAATTTACTGTACTTTAGCCCTAGGCTACAATAAACCACTATATCAGTTCTCACAGGTGTCTGCACTTAAGATTTATTGTCACTCCTGGTTTTTATTACAATCCAACATTTTAAAAATGCAATTGTCACAGAGACCAAAAAAAATTTGTCTGGAGTTACAATTATAAAATATACGGTTCCGACTTGCATACAAATTCAACTTAAGAACAAACCTACAAAATCTATCTTGTACGTAACCCGGGGACTGCCTGTACCTAACATGTGGTGATGCCTAACATCTTTAGGATTTTTACTCTTTATTTATATCAGTTCTAGGGAAAGGGGGGTGATTTAAATTTTTAGGTTTTTTGTATTTACATTTTTTTTTACTATTTTTCAGGCCCCTAGGGTACTTTAATCCTAGGTTATTTGATTGATCCTACCATATACTGCCACTCACCTTGTTCGGAGAGGACTCAACCCGTGAGTCCTCCCCGTATACCCGCAGCCGACGTCACACATTAAGGGGTTAAAGTAAAGTAAAATTTTCATATATATTTGTAATTGTCAAACTGTAGCGACCCACATAATAAAGCTACTGCACAGATATTGCCACATTGGCCATTTAATTTTACTTGTAAAAAACAGGCAAATTATTAATAACCTTTGACACACTTCACCAACCACATTTAATAAGCATTTTCACTAAATTTTGGACCACCTGCAACCAACAGACTCTCCAAGTAATCAGGGTCATTATGTTAATCTCTCTAAAGTCATATTGGTAAAAATCTTTTCTAGTCCAGGACCACCCATAAGACTGTAGAGGGTCTAATCACATACGGTAGTTTCATAGTGTCAGTACCCAATATGTAAATTCAACTTTCTGATGGGCTGTCCTGGGGTGGTCAGATAATCTGACTTTGACCATTTGACAGTAGAGATTCAAAAATATGGACCTTGATGACTTGGGAAAGGTGAGGGTAAGAGCTGGAGCATCAGTGGTGGGGCACCTATTACTGGATACAAATAGTTTGAGTTGACAGAGAAGGTGTTTGCTGTTGGACTAATTGTATCCCGTTTCTATGCTTCAGTGTAGACTCATTAGAAGATCCTCTGGGACTACAGTGGCCAAATCTATTTGTACATATAACTAAAGGTTAAAAGTTCACTAATAATATTTGCGTGTGAACAGATTTTCCACATTCTAGTAGTACATCCGTCGTAAACACTTGACAGAACAACTAATGACTTTCTTATATAGAAGTATTTGAATAGCAAGTTATTTTCTCTTGGAAAGAAATATGATGGAAATTCTATGGGCACACTCCAGTTAAAACAAGACTTTCCTTGCATTGTCCTCCACAACCATACATCTCACAAATTTGATGGTTCTTCACTACAGTTAATTCCGACTTAAGGAAAACATTGGTATGAAATAGAGGAAAAGGGAGAAGTCTGTTAGGAGAATTTCTCACTGATAAAAGTCTATGGCCTGACCATGGGGTAATACATGTAATAGTAACACTCACAGTCCAGCAGAGTGGAAAATATTTTTAAGAGGGTGCGGTGTTCATAGTTTTATTTTAGTTTTATTTTTTTTTAACTAAAAGGAACACATTTTCCAGACAAGAAGATAATGTGTCTACTGGCAAGGAAAATTTGCTTTGGACACATGAGAATATATTCATTTTTCTTTGTATGTTGGACACAGGTACATTAAACAGTAATTTTTGTTTCCTTTTGATAAAAGGGGTTAAAGGAAATGTCTCATGTTTGGAATTCTGGTCTCTTTAACAAGATGTGACCCTGTATGAAAGAAGTAATGGGGCACATTTTGTAAGCTAGTGTAAATGTGCTAGGATAGTAGTGCACATGTTGTACACCACATTTATGATAATATTTATACAGATTTTATGCTTGTTTCAAGAAGGGTAAGGTTATTTATTGAAAAGGAATGGGTTACCAAGCCAATGTAAATTGCCAAACTTGACAAGTATTGTGCCAAACTTTGAGACATACTTGGCTTAACGATGACATCAATTGATTTTTTTATTTGGGTGCTATATTACTATTTTTACAAATATCAAAATTGCCATTGTTGGTTGCAGCTTTAGACCAGGTTAAGCGTTTCCTATAAAGTGCGGTTGCTTATTTACCCTTTGATTGAAGGGAATTTTTGGATTTATATCCAAATTCAGAGAGATTCATTAGACATTGTCACAAAAGACAGGATGTCACATCTGGGTGAGCGTCTTCCACAACTCGTGCTAGTTCATTGAAGAGACATTGGGGGTCTTTATTTTTCTTCCTTTTTTCTGTCTTTTTTAAGACATTTTTTGGCACATTGCAATTTTTGCGCCTTTTCAGGGGCATTTTGAAATGTCCTCCATCAGTAAGACACATTTATTCCAGATGCGCTAAATATTTCAAATGAAATTTAGAATTTCAAATTGTCTAAAACTTGCAATTTTTTGGAGCGCAAAAAACTCCAGACCAAACCATACTTAGAAAATGGAAAGAAATGACTTGAGACATTTGTGCGACATTTGTAACAAATGTCTCAAAAAGAGATCTAAAAAAGAAACTCATTTAACTCAAGGAAAAAGTGAGACTGATAAATTGCCAAAGAAGCAGATGGAAAAAAAGACAGGCAAAAACAAGCCAAAACAAACAGAGATAAGATAAATAACCCCCATTAACTTTTCCCGTCATTCACTGAACTGTACTCCACTGGTATCTGCCACACATATCGTACTTTGTCTTTGTTTTACAAGAGTTAACTCTGTGGGGCTCATTTACTTACCCGGTCCAGTCGCGATCCAGCGGTGCGCTCTCGGGCAAGGATTCGGGTTCTGCCGGGATTCACTAAGGTCATGAGACCGATGTCCACCAGGTGTCGCTGCTGCGCTGAGGTCCGCCGGAGTTCACCTTCTTCTCTTCTGTGCATGTGAGTGCGTGTCAAGCAACACAAATTATTTTTTAATACCGCGGTTTTTCAGAATCCGTGGGTTTTCCGATGGCCATGCCCCCCGATTTCCGTCGCGTGCAAGCCGGCGCCAAATTGACACTTTCTCTTACTACCCATTGTATTCCAATATTCTCTTTCTTTACTCTCGCTGTTGTTGACTTGGTTTGTCCATTTCGCCTTGTTCTTTGTCTGCACAGAAACGTAAGGAAGGATCGTCTTTTAGTTATCCTGTGAAACTTGGGGATCACTGTCTAGTTTGTCTACCTGAGTTCCAGTCCCCCTTACACAAGAGTTTCCAAATATCTGAGTTTTTATTCTTTTTTTTATTCACATGATGATGTGATTGCCACATTTCACATATCAAAAAATGAGATAGATCACCAACCATCAAAGTTAGTCTCTCCACCAAATGGGTGGCTGCATGGACATACGGTAAATGACATTCAAAGTAGCCCTCCTATGGTAAAGTACTCTTGTATGCAGTTGTGTGAAACAGTTGCCCCATTGGATGCTGGTACAAAGGGTACAATGTAAGCTTGGGAATGTTCTAGGTTTTCTTGATAAATGTTTACATGGGGATACTCGGCCGGGGTCTATGTCGGCTATCTCTAGTCTGTGTTTTATGAAGGGAGATCTCTTCTACAAATGTGGAAGGAATGGGCCTCAGGGTGCTTATCCTTAAGAATAAACAAATGTTTGCATATTGACTTGTGGATCCTGTACCTGAATGGGTGTATACTTCCCTGGGTTTGGTTTGGTATGGTGTTGGAGATTAGTTTCTACTCCGTGTGGGAATGTGAGTTGGGTAACCCCTGTCCTGGAATTTAATTGCATTCAATTGTTGTTCTTAGTCTTCTGGGTTGTCTACGATATTTTGACCCTTTGGAATTGCAAAATTGGAAGCAAGTTTTTTGCTTCCGAAGAGAGTCTAGAAAAAGCAAATCTGACCAACAACTGTAAATAATAATGTTCTATTGGTGCGGGTGAAAATTGAAAGATTTTCTGTTTTACAGAAATTTAGATATTTGATATCATGAAGACAATCTTTAAGTCTTAAGGGACCCATAACAATCCGTTTAGACTGATCCTATATGGTGTTGCTACTTTATAGTATTTTTATCTCTTGCTCTTTTTATTAAATCTATCTAATGACCCAGGACTCAACATTTTACTGCTAGATCCAATCACACTTGCATAAAATACACATAAAATATTATAGGCACCTTATATAATAAAATGTTACATTCTCCATTCTCAGGATTTTATGAGTTCTATTCTGCATCCATTTTGTGAGAGACATTTAAAAATCTTACATATTTGTAACTAGCGCTCACTATTAATGACCACGTCGGTAAGACTATTATCTGAAAACAATAGGACTTGTAACAGTTCTGTCTTTAAATCACCCTGTATTGTATTGCAACCGTATCTAAAAGGTGTGATAAATTACATAGGACACATGGAATACACCTGTGATTAATGAGGCATTATACCATTGTTGCAAGAGGAGTAGAACCACTGTGAAGGGAGATAACCAGGGAAAATTATTGCCTGGTGCAATGCAATTAACTTTCGTCTTCCTTCTCAAGTGATAGCTGATTATGAAGAACCAGCCCCATTGTACTCTAAATAATAACCATGAATGAGATAGTCGGAAACACATCTCTGCCAAAGAGAAGCTTCACCCCTCGCAACGGGGAACAATGCAGACAGCGTTCCGTAATTTGGAGCATGGCTCCTTTATGATACTCTAGAGAATCTTTCTGTTGCCCAAGGAAGAAAAATGGGAAAAAATAGCTCTAAAAAAGTTATTTTGTTGGTGATTTATGAGGCTCTTCGTGGACTTAAGCAAAGGAGGTTGATTAGTTTCGGAGTCTTTGGCTTTCTCAGTTCTTTCATATTAATAAAGGTTGCGAACGTTAGTAATTGGGGTCATCAATCCTGTGTACAGTGGGTTTTTATATATATATATATATATATTTCTTGCTGCAGGTGTTTTGAATGATATTTGGACATTTTATGATCTATCATGTCATATCACTACCATTTCTATCACTTATAGAACTATAGGTTTTCTTGGCGTTCTACAAATTTCTATTGTCTACCTTCCTTCAATTTACATCATGTAGACCTCCAGTTCTAACTGCATTGTAATATCTGTTGTCATTGTACACAAAGCATATATCATCAACTATGTCTAACACAGGCAGTCCCCTACTTAAGAACAACGACTTACAGAAGACCCCTAGTTACAAACGGACCTCCGGTAATTGGTAATTTACTTTACTTTAGCCCTAGGCTACAATAAACAGCTATAACAGTTATCACAGGGGTCTGTAATGAAGATTTATTGTTAATCCTGGTTCCTATGACAATCCAACATTTTTAAAATCCAATTGTCACAGAGACCAAAATTTTTTTTCTGGAGTTACAGTTATAAAATATACAGTTCCGACTTACCTACAAATTCAACTTAAGAACAAACCTACAGAACCTATCTTGTACGTAATCCAGGGACTGCCTGTATATGGAATTATCCCATTAAAAAAGCTCCCAGTGATAAGCGATTGGTTAAAAAGTGACCTTCTAAATAGGGTTCTCGACTGCTGAACTTTATCGGGTCAATGTCTAAACCATCGGACGATCTTCCATTACCAGTTCTACCCTGATTTTAAGTTAAGTTCTCATTTGTAATAAGTTTTTACTATTTTATGTTCATTCCGATGACCTGATGATATATTATACTATAGTTTTATGTTTGATACAGAACATTTTATCTCCCCGCAGCAATGATCCCAGCAGTTTGTCGGAGTTCTCCCCACTTATATGGTTGACAATGTTTCAATGTTGATTCTATTCATTCCCTGTTCTGTTAATGAGAATATCAACGCTGCATGAAAGCTCATAGAAATGGCAAGGGGACACAGTCCCGAATAATACCCTAATCAGAACCTTACAAATGCAGATTAGTTGCTCATAATGGAGCCTCACAAGGTGGCAATTTTTCAGATTAATAAAAGACATTTAAAATGTACTTACAGTTTTATGAAATATGAAATGACAGGTGACATTTATTTCCTTTACACTGATAAATATTCTAATATAATACTTATTCCAGCAGAAGCTAAAGTCAAATTTAAAAATTGTAATATTGTTCTGCTGATCCAAATTGAGGGCATTATACAATATTATTATTATTATTATTATTATTATTATTATTATTATTATTATTATTATTATTGTTATAGTCAAATCATTACACAGATTAGTCAGGAATTAACAGATGACCACAACTTTTTTCATTCCAATTTGCAGTACTTTTTGGTTAACTACTTTGGGTTGAAGACAATACTCTGTACTCTATATTCTGCCCTTGAAGATATTTGTGTGGCTATTTATTATGATTACAAGTACCTAAAGGTGGACATATAGATACAAACTTAGAGGCACATATGCAACTGGAAATGATAGGCTCAATCACCCAACTTTCCTACTTAGATTGCTGAACTTTTGTAATCCCCTTAAGGCCTCATGCACATGACCTGATCCAAAAATTGTAGGTGCCCGGCCATTTTGTACTGTGCCCTCATTGCACCGTGTCCATGTCTACTAGCAGTCAATGAGAGCAATTTGTGCGGCTAGCTCACGGCCCCATATTCGGCTGTGTGCATGAGGCCTTAGACTAAGCACCCAGTAGATATGATTTGAGAACCAAGGTGCCATCATAGGAAAAATACATAGTTGCCGTATATACTCAAGTAAAAGTCGAGTTTTTCAGCACAATTTTTGTGCTGATAAAGCCCCACTTGGTTGTGCATACATGCAGACGTGCATCTGCTGGCCCGGCCGGGATACGGAAGAGGTGCTGGGGGTAGAAGAGAATATGGAGGGTGAGTACTAACTTTATTTTTTTAGTTGGGGCACTCTGCTGGGCATTATATTAATGGGTGCACTCTGCTGGGCATTATACTTATGGGGGCACTCTGCTGGGCATGATATTAATGAGGGTACTCTCCTGAGCATTATACTAATGGAGGCGCTCTGCTGGGCATTATACTATGGGGGCGCTCTGATGGCCATTATACTTATGGGGGCACTCTGCTGGACATTACATAAATGGGGGAGCTCTGCTGGACATTACATTAATGGGTGCACTCTGCTGGGTATTATACTTATAGGGGCACACTGCTGGAAATTATACTATGGGGGGCACTCTTCAGGACATCATACTTATGGGGGCACTCTGCTGGACATTATACTTATGGGGGCACTATGCTGGACATTATACTTATGGGGGCACTATGCTGGACATTATACTTATGGGAGCACTCTGCTGAGCATTATATTAATTGGAGGGGATGGACATTTACTGGACATTTTATTAGGGAGTAGTGGACCTATTTCTCGCCATAGGTTTATACTTGAGTCAATATGTTTTTCCAGTTTTTTTGTGGTACAATTAGGTGCTTTGCTACTTGGGTTGGCTTATACTCGTGTATATACAGTACTTGTACACGTGAAGATGATATAGAATAGGTGGAGGTGCAGGATTCAATAGTGAATGGTGAACACCATCAGGCAAACATCTCAACGTTTTCAATAGATGTAAAGCTTGTTAGTGTTACAACCCCTATACAACACAGCCTCCGTGTTCTCAAATTGTACACCTTTTCAGCCAAGGCATATGTGGGGAGTACTGCAATAGTGATAGCAATAGATATAATAGATACCTCACAAAGACTCATGTTAAGAGCCACTATGCATCCTCCTAACCCCTCATCTCCAAATATTTTGCCACATTCTCACATCAGCATAAAGGATCTACTACAACACTACCGGTGCCTGGTTAACCATTTAAAGGTAATCTGCCACCAGGATCAAAGATTGTGCACCAAGCACACTTACATGCAGGTGCGTGTCCATCTGGCAGGATCTGCTCTTCTTTTAGCTTTATACGCCCTTGTTTTTACAAAAAAATGCACTTTAAAATAATTCAAATAAGCCTTAGGGGCTCCAGGCTCGATATGTGTGAATTGAGCCTGGAGACCCTGAGGCACATTTGCATAATTTGAAAGCCTTTTTTGTAAAATCAAGGGCACTAGAAACTTAAGGAAGAGCCAATCCAGCCAGAGGGGGGCACACACCAGCATGTAAGTGTATTTGGTTTACAATCCTCCATCCTGGTGGTAGATTTCCTTTAAACTTTCCAACTAGTCTGCATGAGGGTTACACATATTAGTTCTGGATCAACTACATTTCAAGTTGCAACTTTTTCTCATAATGGGGCACATTTACTAAGGGTCCGCAGCCACGAATCCGTCGGGTTTTTCCCAAATATTTCCGTTTTGCGCTGTATTTCACGGGATTGTGGCGCACGCGATCGATTTTTGGCGCAATCGCGCCGACTTTCGCGCGACAGAAATCGGGGGGCGTGGCCACCGGACAACCCGAAGGATTCGGAAAAACCGCAGAATTTAAAAAGCCATTTGTGTCGCAAGATCAAGCACTCACATACACCAGAAAAAAGCAGGTGAACTCCGGCGGACCTCCGGCAGAACCCGAATCAGCGTTGGAGAAACCGCCGCTGGATCGCGACTGGACCGGGTAAGTAAATGTGCCCCAATGTCTTTTTCTGAAATTAAGTACAGAAATTCTTAGCATATTTTTTTATGGTAGAAGACTTCTTCTCTAATACATGACTCCAGACTCGGTGGACAGGCATAGATTTCAAATTGAGAGGATCACTTTTGCTATGCTTGTGTCCATCTTTTGCATCTCTTAACCCCTTAAGGACAGAGAGTTTTTCGGCTCATTTCTCGCTCTCCAACTTCAAAAATCTATAACTTTTTCATTTTTACGTGTACAGACCTGTGTGAGGGCTTATTTTGTGCATAACAAATTTTACTTTCCCGTAATGTTATTTATTTTAACATGCCGTGTACTGCAAAGCTGAAAAAAAATTCCAAATGTGGA
The DNA here is from genome assembly GCF_040894005.1 of Engystomops pustulosus. Classification (NCBI taxonomy): domain Eukaryota; kingdom Metazoa; phylum Chordata; class Amphibia; order Anura; family Leptodactylidae; genus Engystomops; species Engystomops pustulosus. The sequence continues at coordinate 265,608,803 of NC_092411.1, read as the reverse complement.
AAAATTGAAAAAAAACCGCACGTGCGTCACCTTCTTGTGGGCTCAGTTTTTACGACTTTCACTCTTCGCTCCAAATAACATGCCTACTTTATTCTTTGGTTCGGTGCGATCGCGGTGATACCAAATTTATATAGGTTTTATTGTGTTTTAATACATTTTCAAAAATTAAACGAATGTGTACAAAAAAGAAAAACATTTTTTTGCAATCTTCTGACGCTAATAACTTTTTCATAATTTGGTGCACGGAAATGTGTGAGTGGTCATTTTTTGCGAAATGAGACGAAGTTTTCATTGCTACCATTTTGAGGTCTGTGCGACATTTGGATCATTTTTTATTTTATTTTTTATGTTATGTAAAAAGGTGTAAAAGTCGCATTTTGGACATTTGAGCGCCATTTCCCGCCTCGGAGGTCACCGCCGGCCGTAACCGTTTTTATATTTTGATAGAACGGGCATTTTGGGACGCGGCGATACCTAATATGTTTGTGATTTTTACTGTTTATTATGTTTTATATCAGTTCTAGGGAAAGGGGGGTGATTTGAATTTTTAATATTTTATAAATTTTTTTTATTTTTTAAACTTTTTTTTTTATTTTTTTTTCCACTATTTCTTAGACCATCTAGGGTACATTAACCCTAGATGGTCATATCGCTCCTAACATATACTGCAATACTTCTGTATTGCAATATATGGCATTTTTGCAGCACATTCATTACAATGAGCCACTGGCTCATTGTAACGAATCTGCAGAAGCCATGTAGCCTCGTGTCAAAAGAAGACCCGAGGCTACCATGGCAACTGATCGTTTTTTTAAACGCCGCCGGCGACTTTGCCGGCGGCAATCACATGGTTAGTAGCCGCGATCGGTGCTTGCTTGTTATTAGCGGTGGGGGTTTTCTGCAAAATGCAAAAACCCCCACCTTTGTATGAAGAGCAGTGGCGTAACAATAGCCGTAGCAGCCGTAGCGGTTGCTACGGGGCCCGTGCTGCTAGGGGGCCCGGGATGGACGTGAACCGTGTTGTCCGCCCACTCTCCCGCCCCCCCTGACAGTCAGCAACAAATCCTCCCCGCTGACATGTGCCCCTGCCCGCCTGCCGGCACATCCTGCCACCTATCCACCTCCACATCCTCCTTCCAAACGCCCACCAGCAAGTCTTCCCGCCCATCAGCATTCTTCCTGCCCACCAGCATTCTTCCTATCTGCCCACCTGCATGTCTGCCCGCCTGCCACCATATCCTCCTATTCAACCACCCGCCTCCACGATCCCCTGCCCACCTCCACGATCGCCAGCCCGCCTCCACGATCCCCTGCCCGCCTCCACGATCGCCAGCCCGCCTCCACGATCGCCAGCCCACCCACCGTCATGTTTTCCCGACCCCCTTCACGTCTCCGTGCCCGCCCACCAGCATGTCCCCCCACCCCCGCCGGCACATTCCCCTACCTGCCTGTCAGTGCGTCCTTCCGGCCGGCTCTATCAGACGCCCGCCGTCACGTCTCCCTACTCGCCCACCGCCCGACTACAGCCATGTGGCCCGCCCCTGCCTCACCCCCGCTCACCCCTGGCAGGACATCACTACTAAAACGAACTTCACGGGACGCTCCACCCCTCCTGAAAGCACCGCCCGCCAGGACCATAAAGTAATTTAATAATTTTATCTGTGCATATATATATATATATATATATATATATATATATATATATATATATATATGCCTATGTATATATGTGTATGCCTATATGCATGTATATATGTGTATGCCTCTGTGTGTATATATGCATATGCTGTATGTGTGTATCTGCTGTATGAGTATGTATATTCTGTATGAGTGTATATGGTGTGTATGTATATATGTGTATATTTTCAGTATGAATGTGTATTTATGTTGTATGTATATGTGGTACATGTGTATATGCTGTATATACTGTATGTGTATTTATGCTGTATGTATATGCAGTACATGTGTATATGCTGTATATACTGTATGTGTATTTATGCTGTATGTATATGTGGTACATGTGTATATGCTGTATATACTGTATGTGTATTTATGCTGTATGTATATGCAGTACATGTGTATATGCTGTATATACTGTATGTGTATTTATGTTGTATGTATATGTGGTACATGTGTATATGCTGTATATACTGTATGTGTATTTATGCTGTATGTATATGCAGTACATGTGTATACGCTGTATATACTGTATGTGTATTTATGCTGTATGTATATGCAGTACATGTGTATATGCTGTATATACTGTATGTGTATTTATGTTGTATGTATATGTGGTACATGTGTATATGCTGTATATACTGTATGTGTATTTATGCTGTATGTATATGCAGTACATGTGTATACGCTGTATATACTGTATGTGTATTTATGCTGTATGTATATGCAGTACATATGTGTAGATTCTGTATATACTGTATGTGTATATATGCTGTATGTATACACAGTACATGTGTAGATTCTGTATATACTGTATGTGTATATATGCTGTATGTATACACAGTATGGGGGGTATTTATCAGGACTTTTGCACCCTAATGCGCCAATCCACCATGTGTATGCATGGTATGTGTGTATATACTGTATGAGTTTGTATAACCTGTATGTATTAGTGTATAAATGAATATGTAAGTGCATAAATGTGTGCGTATACGAGTATATAAAAGTGAGTGAATGAATTTAGAACTTTACCTGTGTGTATATAATGTAAATATGTGTACATGAGTGCATGAGATCAAAATATGTTCGATCGTATAAACGTGTCCGTACCAATATGTATATAATTTTTTTTAAGAGGAAGGGGGCCCCATGCAGAAATCTGCTATGGGGCCCAAGCTCTCCTAGTTACGCCCCTGATGAAGAGGACTCAGCCCATGAGCCCTCTTCATACATCCCTTATACCTCTGCGCTGTAGAGCTACGGCGCAGAGCGTTAAGGGGTTAAAGGCGTTTCCCACGAATGAAAGTTAGGCCCTTTCCACAGATAGTGCCTAACTTGCTGATCAGTGTGGGTCTCAGTGTTGAGACCCCCACAGATCGGTTCGTCAGATTAATGAAGCAGACGGCCACATATGACCGTTCTGCTCCATTAATTTCTATGGAGCTGACGAAAATTGCCGAGCGCCATTCGACCGTCTGCTCCGTTAATCTAACAGAGGGACAAGGGCTCCAACAGACACCTCATTTGCGCTATCTGTGGGGGTCTCAGCACTGAGACCCCCACTGATCAGCAAGTTAATTCCTATCCTGTGGATAGGGCCTAACTTTCGTTCGTGGAAACACCCTTTAAAAGGTACCTTTCTATTTAAGTTCACTGCCAAATTTGCCAATAATTTCCTTACTGTCAATTGCTGGAATCCATTGAACCATGCAAAAAGTAGGTGATGGTCATTTTTAAGGGTTCCGAGCTTTATATCAGATTTCAAAGGGGAAATTGAATCTTATATGTGACCCAAAAACTGCTCTCCTAAGTTTCTTTCTTTAAAGTTAGATGGTGATTACGTTCATTAGGAAATGTGTCAGAAAATAAGAGAACATTACTTTCCTTTCATCACACTTACCTTGTAATTGCACAAATCACATTCTGAGGTGTCACATACTTTTATGTTAGCTACCAATTTATTTTATTTTCTTCTTGGGGAATGGAGGATGTGTCCCTTCTGTTTACTTTCATAGGTGAAGGTCATTCTCAGTATAAAATTTGGTGGGTGGTTTTAGCCCCGGGCTACCGCCCAAACCGCCTATATTATAATCCACTACTGGTACTGCACATGCGTGATATCTCATCATTGTTTGCTGCTACAGTGCCAAAAGACAATGGTGTTTACCAGCAGGTGGCGGTCCTGTGCACAGTTCAAGGCAGCTGTTGTCTGTAAGTATGGTTCATATATAAGGCGCACTGGACTATAAGGCGCACCTTTGATTTCTGAAAAAAATCAAAGGATTTTTTGTGTGCCTTATAGTCTGAAAAATACGGTAGTAATCATTGACCACAACTCTCTGGATATGATCCTTCAGCCAGTTTTCAATCCAAATGCAAATTATTCCTCTCAAACCAATTCCTCTGCTGATTATATTTTATATTATAGGGGTATTCCAGGAATAAGCATAATTCATATAGACATCGGTCATTAAAATATAAGCTAATGTGTAATTAGCTGTTATTTAAAATTTTGTTCCCCTTAGCAGAAAATGCTGGTGACATACACTGTAATGAAGAATTAAAATGCTACTGGCCCTTTAATCAGTCCGTTAATTTCCTCTGCGCGGTCCGTTGCAGAGCAGACACAGGAGAGAAGATGGCCGCTGGTCACATGTCCACATCACATGTCCTGCACCTGCCTGGGCAGGTCATGTGATCACCACTATGTTTGGCTGTAGTCGGTTGGTTGCAGTGCATCCAGTGATGGCAGTTACACATCATTACTATGGTAACAGAGCAGGAAAGTCTGTTACATTATCACTGGGAGCAGAGCGTAAGTGGTAGGAGGAGTTACTGAGAACTAAAGGATCATGGAACTTGTAGTTTCCAGTGGCAGCCATCTTAATGATAACTCCACCTACTTTAAAGAGGCCATACATTTTGTAAATCATAAAATCAAACTAGCTCCATTTTGTGACTAATGACATTGAGTATTGTTGTATTCATTTATTTATATCATCATGGGTTTTTGTGTCAGACGTTCATATTCCCGGAATACCCCTTTAACTTACAGTATGTGCCACATCACAGACATACTGTAAATATTATATTTAACACACATATAGCACCCATATACAAATATACTGTGAATAATAGGATTGATCCATACACACATATACTACAGACATACATGCGTCTAACAAACATATATGTATGTTACACCCATATATATATATATATATATATATATATATATATATATATATATATATACAAGTAGAAAAAGAGCAGCATTCTAGTTGATAGTGATAAAAAAGTGAATTGTCCACTTTATTCCATACCCAAGTGGACAGCGAAGTTTCGGCTCAAGAAAGGCTCTTGTGGAGCCAAAACGTCGCTGTCCACTTGGGTATGGAATAATTCTTGAATCTGGCGCCCCCTTCACACTACACAGGCAAAATGCACATAGTACAGACTGCACTGTTCTTAGTAAATGTGCCCCAAAGTCCTAAGCACTAGAGGCTAAGTTGAAGTTAAAAAAACAATAATGAATAGATCCATGCGATGGTTTTACCTCCAGGGAACAGATTGCACACACAAAATCTAATAGAGAATGTATAGAGATTGCTAGGACCTACAAAAAACCCCAATAATAATAATAATAATAATAATAATAATAATATCAGAGGGAGGATCATGTGTGTGAGATGGGTGCCTTTGACTCATGTATGCCATATATATTGATCATTATAATGGATAAGTATATAGGGGCTACAACTAATCATAAGTAGCACTGAGAAAAGCTGCAGCTAATGGACCTGCGATGAACACATTAAAGGTTTCCTATAACCACAAGTAAATACATATTTCAATACCAGGTTTATAGTAATTGTGGTGATAGGAAATCTATATTTCTAAATTACTTTTATTAATTTTCAATTTTATGCAGATTGTACATGTAGAATATATGGATTTCCGCAGTAGAGGCTGTCACTCCGGATGTGCTTGACGTATGAATGCTTCAGCAGCTCGCAATGCTCTGGACTAGGAGCCTTTTTTATAATGAAGACCTTCCTTTAATAACACATAAGTGGAGATCCAACATCCCCTTCATGCAGATGGTGTTTTGGCTATCATCTTGTACTCACAGTGTAACTGCAGTAACACAAATCAGCCACTACTCAGTGAACGGAGCTTTTCTTCTGACTCTGCATCTGACATTAGAGGAAGCCATAACCAGCTGCTTAGAATGAGAGCCATACTTTAGAACCACCAACAATCTAGACTTGGTGGGGACAACACCCATCATTTATTAGTGATGCTGGATAAGAAATCAGGTTTTAATTTGGCTTAGTTTTCACCCGAATTTTGGCACACATTTCATAATAAGCCATTATATAGAAGTTAAAATAAGCCACGAAAAATTTCTAAAACACCTAATGAATATAATGCACAGGAGGATGTACCGGAGAAATCTGCTACATTTAGCTAATCTACTCCATTGTGTTTAGGGAAATCTACCACCAGGATGAAGGATTGTAAACCCAGCACACTGACATACTGGTGTGTACCCCCTCTGGCAGGATCTGCTCTTCTTTAAGCTTCTTTGGACATTGTTTTGTTTTTTTTTTTTAAAGGTTTTAAAATTAGCCTGAGGGGCTCTGAGCTTCATAGATGTCAATACCACAAATAGTAAATCATATGTCCATACTTATTGCACATCCCTTGTCTCCTCCTGCAGGCAAGCAAAAGCCATTCACATATCCCACCAGAAGCCATACTGCAAAACCAAGTTCCACATGGTCCTACACCCCAACGTACCATTCGCACCCAGGTGCGAACATTGTTCCCAAAGTAGCAAAAACTTTATTGGTGCGTCTAAAGTATATTGAAACAGGGTACCCATTGTAGCCACAACAGTCACAGGACACCCACTGCATCCAATATAGTAAGATTGTCCCCAGATGGTGCCCCTATAGTATATAGTAACAGAGCTTCCACATTAGCCAAAATAGTCATAGGAACTCCAAAATAGCAAATATAGTTACAGGGCCATCACAGCAGACATTAAAGTCACATGACACCCACAGCTGCCATTATAATCACAGGGCCTCCAGAGCAGCCAGTATAGTCACATAGCCTCCTCAGCACCCTAATAGACACAAGGCCACCACAGCAGCCGTTCTATTCACAGGGGCCCCTACTGTTGTCAAGATGCATCAGGGTAGAAAAACCATACTACTCACCTTTCTGCTGCAGATGTCCAGTCCTTTGACCTGAATTGCCTGAGTGCCAGCTCAGACGAACATGATGACATCAGTACTATAGTCCTCCAGTGGGCTAGTATGGCGCTACTCTCAGGACAATAACCATCAATGGAGTCAATGGATAGGAAGCAATAAACTACTAACATAAATTTCTGTCAGCTATGATTTAGGAATTTGTGAATAGGTGTCAGATAATGTTTGGTTTGGACATAGGACAGTGATGGGCACCAATAAAAGATTTTACTGCTTGGCCCAACACATTCCCCTCCTTAACTGCAGTAAGCAATGACTACAGGTTACTGCATGTAATGTAAGGTCAGTCTGGATTTTAGAGCACATTCATATCAAGATAAATTGTTCTTGAAGAATGTAAATCCTGTCAGCCTGCCAAGCCTGAGTTCTGATGGCTGACTAATCTGTTTTCTGGAAAATTTTAAATTAGATGAGTTCAGTGTACAATATAAAGGTTTTCTCCTGGTTCTTAATACTGTGGTCTATCCTTAGTGGGGGTCTAACTTCCATCACTCCCACCTCTTAGTGTAGCTGTTTGCCAAGGCTACTGTCTTTGTGTGGGAAATAAGACCTCTTTAGTGCTTATGCAACGACCATAGACCTGACTGCAGTTTAGGGGTAGCTGGGTTCCCCTGGACCCGAGTGGTTGGCTTGTTGTGCAGCCTAGCACCAGAGTTATGTCACAGGTGCCTTGGTCCAGGAGAACAGGCCCCCTCTATGCCCAGCAATTCCAGTAGGGAGATGCAACGGGGGAGGTAGTGACCGGGAGCTTTCCACACTCTATCCGCTAACCAGAAGGCTTGACTGAAGCTAAACTTTAGTAATGACTCATCCGGCGGGACATTACAATCACATTTGGAGGACACTGAGGGACTGGAATTCTCCTATGACACCCATAACAGCCTAGTACAGTCTGTAGTGGCAAAGCAATGTCCCTGGTGAAACTTTGTATACCATAGAGGCTGACAGTGATTGGAGGAGCTGTGCTGTACCAAAGGTGATGGCCAGTTTTATACATTATTGGATTTGATACTTAAGGTCTTGTGCATGAAGAATCTGAAGATCCAGAACTGTGCAGTTTGAACTTGATGTTCTTGCTTTAGCTTTATCTATATCTCTCTGTATCTATGTCAGTAGCTGAAATCAGCAAGGAGGAAGTAAAGAGCTGCCATAATTTTCTTTTTTTTGTGCCTCATATTGAAAATAAAAGGGAAGCACATGCCACAAAAAAATAAAGCCACTTAACGGCATAGATCACCCATTTTCTTAATTGTAGATGAAAATAACAGTTTTTAGGGTTCCGTTTTTAAGCTGATCATTTCCGGCACATGTTATACTGTATAAATCTGGTTATTCATAAAATTAATGGTTATATAGGAAGGTTTCACTGACTGGAGCTGCTGTTTAAGAGGAATTTAATTACCATTTAGAAGGTCTACTGGTAAACGACTGCAGATCAAGCATCTATAAATGTAAAAACTGAAAAGTACATAAAGTGCAAGGTTCAGCTATTCACATTATACAGCAATGATACTGCCCGTAAAACAAACCCATTAATGGACACAGGGGGCCCTTATGAGATCTGCTGTGCAAATAAAACTTCTGTAGCTGAGCCCATTTGTAATAAAACCATCTAATGGTAGCTTGGACCTAGAATAAACGGATGGAATCACGCAAATAATATGGTTAATGGCTAATAAAGGTGAGGTCATGTAGATAGAGAGAGAGGTTAATTAGATAGCACTAATTAGATTAGATTTAAAGTTTAAATGAATATAAAAATACCTGCATAAAATAATCTAATGGTTCAATTACTGCACAAATATAGAATAAATACAGGTAAGCAAAAAGGAAAGAGAGCAATTCACTGCACTTCCAACAACATTTCTCCCTGGCTACTTGCCTACACTGCTATGACAAAAGTGACCACAGGAAGACTCTGAAAGTGTACATACAGAACAGATGAATAATCAAAAAACAGACAGACACAAGCAAGGTCAGGCTAATAGGTTCCAAACTAAGATTGCAACAGGATACACAATCATTAGACCAATCATGGCCTTGGTGTTCCCAGAGCCACTCCAGCCTGCGGCTCTCCCAGAGCCACTCCAGCCGGCGGCTCTCCCAGAGCCATTCCAGCCTGAGGCTTCCCAGGAGCCATTCCAGCCTGTGGCTTCCCAGTGCTGCTCTGGATTCCCAAGAGCCAACCCAACCTCCGCAGCTTCCCAGTGCTGCCCGGCTTCCAAGAGCCAACCCAACCTCCGCAGCTTCCCAGTGCTCCTCCGGCTTCCCAAGAGCCAACCCAACCTCCGCAGCTTCCCAGTGCTGCTCCAGCTTCCCAAGAGCCAACCTCCGCAGCCTCCCAGTGCTGCTCCGGTTTCCAAGAGCCAACCCAACCTTCGCAGTTCCTCAGTGCGGCTTCGGCTTCCCAAGAGCCAACCCATCTCCGCAGCTTCCCAGTGCTGCTCCTGCTTCCCAAGAGCCAATCCAACCTCTACAGCTTTCCAGTGCTGCTCCGGCTACCCAAGAGCCAACCCAACCTCCGCAGTTTCCAAGTGCTGCTCCAGCTTTCCTAGAGCCACTTCAGTCTCTGGCCGTACTGCTTGCAGAGGAATCTGTGCAAGGTATTAGAGTCCGTCTCCCGGCCAAAGGCCGCTCCAGATGTCTCCAGGATATCCTCAGCTTGTTCCCTGCCAGGGTAAAGCACCTTTGGGGTCTGTCCTGTCTTCACTGTTCCTGCTATCCTCATGAGCCATAAGTTTATCACGGAAAGGTGGCAGCATGACAATAGAAGAGCCAGGTAATGATATACATTTTATTATGGTCCAATATACTATTGTTAATTGTTAATCTTATGACCATTGAGAAACATTTGCATAGCTTCCTTTTCTTTGGCAAAAAAGTGACATTTTTAAATTCGGGAGCTATTTTCAGTTACGGGGTTAAACGCAGTGAAAAAACGTTATTATATTTTGATAGATCGGGCATTTTTGGACGCACTGATACCTAATGTGTTTATGATTTTTACTCTTTATTTATATTTATATCAGTTCTAGGGCAAGGGGGGGGATTTGAATTTTTAGGTTTTTTTATTATAATTTTTTTTACTTTTTTTATTTTTACTATTTTTCAGACCACCTAGGGTACTTTAACCCTAGGTTGTCTGATCGAGCTTATCATATATTGCCATACTACAGTGATCGCACATTGTAAAGAAAGGGTTAAAATGAGAAGAGTTATGGTGACGGATCGCTGATCCTCGATGACTTCACAGAGAGCAAAGATCCTCGCAAAGATGGCGCGCCATTTTTTTTAAGCCGCTGGCTGCGATCAGTGGGTTGACACCCGCGTTCAGTGCTAGCAATGACTGCGGGTGTTACCAGTAAGCCTTTGCAGCAATATGCAGCAAAGACTTACCAGATATGGAGAGGGCTCAGCCCGTGAGCCCTTGCCTGCACCCGCACCTGACATGTGAGGTACTATTACATCACATGTCGTTAAGGGGTTAACCCCTACTGTAGACATCAGAAGTCAGAGACCTTTGCCATAAATGTTTCTATTATGTTTAAGTGACTTATTGCTACAGCCTGCAGAGAGCAGGAAGATATAGTGGGTACAGAAAGTATCCAGACCATTTTACATTTTTTATTCTTTGTTTCATTGCAGCCAATTGGTAAGATGAAAAAAATCCACTCTTCTCCCCATCTTGACAGAAAAAAAACAGAAATGTAGAAATTTTTGATAATTTATTAAACAAGAAAACCTGAAATATCACATGGTGATAAGTATTCGGCCCCCATGGTCAGTGTTGAGTAGAAGCAGCTTTGGAGTTGGTGCAGCCAGGAGTCTTCTTGGGAAGATGCTAAAAGTTTTTCACACCTGGATTTGGGGATCCTCTGCCTCTTCCTTGCGGATCCTTTCCAGTTCCCTCAGGTTGGATGGTGAACCTTTGTGGACGCCATTTTCAAGTCTCTCCAGAGATGCTTAATTGGGCTTAGGTCCAGGCTCTGGCTTGGCCAATCAGGAATGATCACAGAGAAGTTCTAAAGTCCATGCTTGGTTATTTTAGCTATTGTCTTGTTGGAAGGTGAACCTTCGGCCCAGTATGAGGTCCAGGATATCTCTGTTTTCATCCAGGATATCTCTATACTTGGCGGCATTCATCTTTCCTTCAATTGTAACCACTGGTCCTGTCCCCATAGCATGATGCTGCCACCACCATGTGTCACTGTTAGGATAGTATTTGGCAGGTGATGAGCAGTGCCTGTTTTTCTCCACACAAACTGCATAGAATTAACACCAAAAAGTTCAATCTTTGTCTGATCAGACCAGAGAATCTTAATCCGTCCTGTGTTTTTTTGCAAACTGTATGCAGCTTTCATATGTTTTGCACTGAGGAAAGGCTTTGTTCGCCCCTAAAGCCCTGACAGTGATAGTTGGCTTTGTGGAACTTTCCCCCATCTCCCTACTGCATCTCTGGAACTCAGCCACAGTGATTTTATGATTCTTCTTTACCTCTCTTACCAAGGTTTTTCACCCACGATTGCTTAGTTTGGCTGGAGGACCAGGTTGAGGAAAAGTTGTGGTCATCCCAAAATTCTTCAATTTAAGGATTATGAAGGCCACTGTGAACCCTCAGTGAACCTTGAGTGCTGCAGAAACTTTTTTGTAACCTTGGCCAGATCTGTGCCTTGCCACAATTCTGTCTCTGAGCTCCTTGGGCAGTTCCTTGGACCTCATGATTCTCATGTACTCTGACATGTACTGTGAGCCTATATAGACAGATGTGTGCCTTTCCTAATCAAGTCCAATCAGTTTTATAAAACACAGCTGTACTTTAATGAAGGAGTAGAACCATCTCAAGGAGGACCAGAAGGAACTGGAAAGCATGTGAGTTAAATATAAGTGTCACAGGAAAGGGTCTGAATAATTAAGTCCATATCATAATTTCAGTTTTACCTGTTTAATAAATGAGCAAAAATATCTACATTTCTGGGTTTTTCTGTCAAAATGGAGAGGGTACATTAATGAGCAGAAAAAACTTTTTTGATTTTGCCAACTTGCTTGAATACTGGTTTGAATACTTTACAGACTTCTTATTAGTCAGTTATGTCCGAACTACTAAACACATTTCTCTTTGATCATAACAACATTTTTGAAGATATCCAAAGTAAAAAGCGTAACTTCCTGTGGGATTGGGATAATAAGGCTTTGGTGTATGAAAGTCAATGGTCAGGGGTTCAGGTTTGAAACTGCAATGTGTGAACTCACTCTTATACTTACCTGAACCCTTGACCATTGATTAGAATATCATTTAGTTTTGATATTTATTTTAATGCAACTTTTGATTTTTACAGGTGAAAATTATGATTTGCCTTTTCTATTATGAAACTGCTCTGCAGCTGCTCTGCCTATAGTAATGCAAAGCTGCTTTGTAGAACCCATAGTAAATTAGGAGCAAGAGAACAGTGAACATAAGCCCTGGTATATTATATAATCGTTGAAGATACTTTTTTACTGATCATGAAAATCGATACTTTTTTGAAGCAAATTCTAAAATGAAAGGTGCAACTTAAACCTAGGCACAAATCAAAGTACAGGCAGTTCCCGGGTTACATACAAGATAGGGTCCGTAGGTTTGTTCTTAAGTTGAATTTGTATGTAAGTCGAAACTGTATATTTTATCATTCTAGTTCCCGACAAATTTTTTTTTTGCCCCAGTGACAATTGGAGTTTCAAAATTTTTTGCTGTAATAGGACCAAGAATTATCAATAAAGCTTCATTACAGACACTTTTAAGCTGATTATTAAAATCTGGGACTATTTTAAAACATCCAGAGAGCTTCACCAGAGGTCACAGTGGGCAGAGGGGTCCGTCTGTAACTATGGGTTGTCTGTAAGTCGGGTGTCCTTAAGTAGGGGACCGCCTGTAAATATTTGTATACTTTGATTGTCAGTCATATAATTTTGGGAATAACTTTATATTTCAGTTACCCTGTAAGTAGTAACACTATGGGGGTCATTTGTCTTAAATCCCCCTTCTCTGCGCTCATTTTGCGCCTGTAGCGAGTCTATTTTTTGCACCTAATTTGTCTTTGTCGTTTTGTCTCTTTGTCAATTGTTTTGTTTTGCATATTATTAGGCACAAATTTTTAAAAAGGCGCAATTTGTTGTGCAAATCGTACCATTGCCTTTCCTAAGCATAGTCAACACTGGCGTGTTATTGTGCAATTATTGGCGCCCATATAGGTGCAATGTAATGACAAATAGGGCGCAAAAAACACACAGCAAATTGAGGTGTAAAATTCCCCAAAAAATTGCAAAATAGGCACAAAACAGCCATTACACAGCAAAAAGGCGCAAAAACACCAACGGAAGGGAAATATAAATGACCCCCTATCTGTACAGCACTGTGGATGCTGTTAGAGCTATATTAATGATCAATGATACATTACATGATACATTCTGCCTGGAGTCTTACTAATCTCTACCAAAGTGCTGCAATATCACCACCTGGTGGAGCTAAGAGGATGATGTTTTTAAAATTGTAGTTATAAAAAACTTCTTTCCACTTGAACTTTACATGCAAAACAAAGTAACTTCTATATAAAATAGAAAAGGCAATTACCTAAAGTAACTACTTAATATCTAACAAATATCTAAAATATGAAGCTAGTAATGGTAATGATATTACAATGATGACATCTGTGTGGGGTACAGGCAGACTAAGAAAACCATGACTTCTAGAAAAAAACCTAGCAAGTTTCAGGGAAAGTATGAAAAAAAGCTGCAGCAAACTTTAAAATGGGTTTCCCTATTAGGGGGGGGGGGGGCATGGACACTTTAGTTTTTCTTAAAGTTTTTTCTTTAAAAAAGTATATAATAGTTGTACATTTCCTTTAAAGGTGAAGACAAGGAGCGAAAATAGGAGCTTCATTTGTAACCGAAGTTCAAAACTTCTCCATCAAACAGACATTTAGTAGATGTAGGATCATGGATCCAATAAAGGACTCACTTATAAGAGGTCGACGTTCAGTTGGAGGCTCCAAATCCTTGTTGGGTTCCTCCTGCAAAAGTAAACATTTGTAGGTCGAATCCACTACAGATAGCAGATCCAGTCACCTGCACTCAGAATACACGGATCATATGGGGTTCTGTTGTTACATTCCATAGAACAGTGATGGGGAACCTTTTAGCGGCCGAGTGCCCAAACTGCAACCCAAAACCCCCCTTATTTATCGCGAGGTGCCAACTAAAAATTAAAGCAGTAACTTATTGCTCCCTGTTCAACAACTTTCAATCATATTGGCCTCCTGAGGACAGCAACACAGTAGAAAGATGGAAAATTTCCATCATTTTAGCTTCTTTCCAGTGTCCCTCTGTACACAGGGAAAATTGTGGGGCCAGCAGGAGGTCCTCCAAAGATAATTCAGCCCTGTCTACTCATTCTCCCTCTTCCTACAGTCCCAAGTAGAGAAGTAAGTATCAAAATATGACTGAAAGCAGAATCTTTTAAGTTGCTTGGAACTGCAGGAAGATTCTTTGAGTCCTGTCTGGGTGCCCACGGAAAGGGCTCTGAGTGCCACCTCTGGCACCAGTGCCATAGGTTCGCCACCACTGCCATAGAATATTTGGAAGGTGACATCATAGCAACCGTCTGTGATGCCAATGCTCTTTGGTTTTGTACTGCACAAATCTATTTATTCTATACCCAGGATTATGGATTATTATTAATACTTGAACTCTAGAAAAAAACTAACAAGTTTTATGAAAAAATATGAAAAAACTGCTGCTGAAAACTTTAAAATGGGCTTCACCATTTAAGGTTATTGGGCGCGCCCACTCGGAGCAGCTGTCTTACACTAAGGGCCAAGCTCCGTCTGTAGATTAGCTGGAATAAGGGGTGGCCTCCCAGGGAGCATACTCCAGGACCCCCACCAAGTGTGGGGTGTTCAGGCGGCGCATGGCCACCATAATTGATGACTATATGTTTGGGCCGGCATCGACCGGGTGGTAGCTGGTAGATTTCTTTCTGTGGCAATAAGCTGTGCCTTAGACCATGGAGAACACAGGACATTGAACAGAAACAATCTTGGCATTTATCAGCAAAATCAGAAAGTGTGGCTTTGTAAAATCTTCTTTATTGTAAATAGAAATTTAAAAGTAGAACACGTATCCAAAGAGAGCAACCCACGGGCCTACGCGTTTTGGCTGTTACGCCTTATTCATGGTCTACACTTTGTAACAAACAAACACTGACACATCATGTGACTAAGGTGAAGGAAGAAACTCAGAAACATAACTGTGTAAGTATAAAAACAGCATGTTTAGAGATAGAAATAACACATGCCCTGTAAACTGAACAGTCTTTCTGTTTATGGAAGAAAACAAATATACTGGAATTACCATAATATGGAACATTATGGACAAACCCTCGTTGGCATAGTGATAGGATTAAACAAAACACTCACGATGCTGTCTTAGGCTACATGCACACTGCCGTGTGCCCGCCGCACCGTAGCACGGCGGGCACGCGGCAGCACAGGGAGAGGAGGAGGAAGTGAGCGCCGCTCACCCCCACCCCTCTCCATAGGCACACGGCGCCGTAATACGGGAAAAGATAGGACATGTCCCATCTTTTCCCGGGCACGGAGCAGTATTGTGCCGCACATGTGCGGCACCGCACCGCTCCCGTACAGGGCCGTGAGCCCATAGAAGTGTATGGGGGACGTATATCGCCCGTATATACGTCGGCCGTATATACGTTCCCCATACATGTGTGTGAATGCAGCCTTACTACAATACCCACTTAGCGTAAGTTCTATTACATAGAGTGAACTAGACTTCATTCACCTACATATATAATACACAGAGATGTCTCTTGATTAATCCAAATATGAAATATAACAAATATATATATATACATTGTGTGTAATATACACATTCCCTTATTCCATCCACATCATCAACATAAAAGGGCACATTGCGTGTACTTTGAACTGATGGTACCATTTATACATTCCCTTATTCCATGAACATCATCTACACAAGAAGGCACATTGTCAGTGTTGGTCCTTGTAAGGAATAATTAGGTGAGGATTAAGTCCTGTCTAATGTTCAGACCTTGCGGTTGCCAGCTGCCTACAACAAACATCCAATAGCTTTCTCTATTGAGGAGTCTTCTCCCCTATCCCCTCCCCTTGCTTGCTTGAGGACTCTTTGTATTCCTTTTCTGAACCCTAAATCTCTTTTGGCATGTATTTCTCTAAAATGACGATACACATTCGAAATGTTCGATAAATGCCTACGGATCCTAACTTTAAGGGGTCCATATGTATGACCCACATACTGTTTATTGCAGATGGTGTTACAATTGACATAAGCTTTGATGTCATATGTTTTTTGAGTGGTAGAAGACATAAATGTTTTTCCTATCACGATATGTTCACATGCAATACACTTGGAATGTCCACATTTGTTACACCCTGCATAATTTAACCATGTAGGCTGTACTAAAGACTTCTCACTGAGAAACAACGACGAAGAAACCACTCACTCCCTTAGATAGAATTGGTTCTAACCACTGGTCTGGTTGTAATATAGGGATACTACGTTTGATTACATTAGTGATTTGCCCAAATTGTTTATTATAGGCAGTAGAGAAAATGACACTGTTTTCAATGTTGGACACATTTTCATGTGCATCATGTAGTAAAGAGTGTTGTGTTACATCCCTGATACTCTTTTCTGCTTTGCTAATATATTTTATTCTGTACTTCCTTTGTTTGAGCCT
Source organism: Engystomops pustulosus (assembly GCF_040894005.1). Classification (NCBI taxonomy): domain Eukaryota; kingdom Metazoa; phylum Chordata; class Amphibia; order Anura; family Leptodactylidae; genus Engystomops; species Engystomops pustulosus. The sequence continues at coordinate 265,592,072 of NC_092411.1, read as the reverse complement.
ACTTGTCAAATGATTTTTGTGTGTCTTGTGTCCTGTGTCCTGTTCTTTGATACAGTTGCATCTCAGCCTAATCATTTCTCCATAGGGGATGTTGACCATTGCATGGGCAGGGTGACATGACGTCGCGAATAGGGGATGGTGGAAGCGGCTGTGTATATAGGTGTTAGAGATGGGCAATTTTTTTTTTAAATCGTTTCGCCGAGTTCGGCGAATAATCCAACAAAATTTTATTCAACCTGAATCGAATCATGGCGATTCAAGTTGAAATACAGGTATTTCCTGGCTGCCTAGAGCCTGTAGGGTGTTGTAGAACGTTGTGCCATGCTCAAATATGCATAGGGAGCGTGGTTTGGTCTTCAAACAATGCTGTGTTTTAGTATGACACGCACATGACAACCGCCGCTTTTAGAATCGCTTCACTCTTCACTTCCATGTGCACTTACATAGGCCAACTTCCCCAAATAAGCAAAGTGGGAACGCAGCCTGACAAGGTAACGTCTGTGCCAGCTCGAAAGGACCGAGCTGAGGGCCAAGATCCCACTATAACATCACAGAGTGCACTCTTTTTACACTGACATCAGATGATTCCATAGATTACAACAGAACCTGTTCTGTTAAACGCGGATACATGTAGAAACCCCCCTAAAGAGTGCAGAGGGTGTAGGCAGTAATTTTGCATTGACGTCACTGATCATTTTTCCCTTCTTTTCATCTGTCAGTGTGCACTTGGTCAATAATCCATCATTATTGCTAAAGCCAAAAACAAACAGGAGTTGATCCAGAATAGAGATGACCAGTAAATGGGATACTTGCATGTCCTGTGTGTTCTATATCCACTCCTGCTTTTCGCTATCCATCCTGAAGCTTTTCATTCCTTCTGACAGATGAAATGAAGGGGAAAACCAAACCTAGTGGCAACATCATAGTGTGGTGGAGGGTGAAAACAGCATTATGAAAATCACAGGGTGTTCTAGGGAGACAGCTATCAGTTGGCAGCAGCTTGAGTAGGCCGCAGAGTGACACAATGACAAATTATGGAGGGGGCAGCAACATGGTAGTCCACAGAGTGGCACAATGACAAAGCGGGGAGGTGGCGGCAGCAGCAGGAGGTCAGAGAGTGGCACAATCACATTGTGTGTAGGTGGACGGCAGCAGTAGCAGCAGCATGAGTCCAGAGAGTGGCACAATGACAAATTCTGGTGGTGGCAGCAACACGGTAGGGCACAGTGTGGCACAATGACAGAGTGTGGAGGTGCCGACAGCAGCAGCAGGAGGTCAGAAAGTGGCACAATGACAGTGTAGAGGTGGCTGACAATTCCAGTCCCTGGTAAAGATGGTGGGAGGCAGATGGAGCAACTGGCAGCGGATGTGCGGCATCAGGGGGGTGGCAGCTTCAGAATAGTGGCTGAGACAAGTAGTTAGAATCCAGACTCATTTCTCAATGTAACAAAAAAGAATCAAAATTTTGGGAAGACAGAACCCCAAAAACTGACACCCTGGACTTTGAGCAAAAATCACTCCATCAACTATGTGGAATTGACACAATTTCTTGATATCTACTTTAGCAACAAAAAAGAATTGAAATTTGGGGTATACAGATCCCCCAAAACGGACACCCTGGACTTTGAGCAAAAATCACTCCATCAGTTTCTGAGTACAAGCAGCTAGACGCTAGAGACAGCACATGCAGTGTGATATGACAGGATTGCAAATGGCCATCTGTTTCTATAGGGCTGTGACATCAGCCTGCTGGTCGCTGATTGGCTTACATGTCTGCACATATGATCGAGGGTGTTCCTTTCTTCTTCCCAGAGTTCTCTGCCCAATGTAATACGTTATGCTCACGGCCATTTTGCTAATAAAGGGGGGAAAAAACTTGGTTCCCATAAATCACCGTAAACTTTGGATTCATGCTGAACCAAAGTTTTCCTGAAATTCGAAACAAATTCCATTCCATTCCATCGATTAGCCCATCTCTAATAGGTGTATTATTGGTGGGGGATGGAGGCTATGTATATAGGTGTATTACTGGGAGAGGGGTAAAGGCTATATATAGGAGCCCCCAGCAGATTTTGCGCCCAGGGGCTCCCACCAACCTTAATCCAGCCCTGGTGCATCATTGTCAGGCCTTGTTAGGTAAGTACTTGTGCTCCAGTGATACTGCTTGTTGTACCGCACAGAATAGCTCCAGTGGATCATATGACCCTCTACACTGCTGGACCAGCTATCAGTGCACTCAGTGGCCCAGATTTATTAACAGAGAGGCAGACATCACTATGTATGCAGACTGCACTGGATTAATGAAGACTGGCTCATGGTCTTCATTAATTTGGTACATCCTGCACGCGTCCAAAGTGCTTAAACTGAGTGCACCAGTTTTTTATGGTGCACTCAGTTTAACGGGCGTGCACAATTATTACACAATTATTACCACAATTATGTCGGACTTGCTGACCTAAATGTGGTGCACGGTGCGAATATGCCCCAGAACGCCCTTTTAGGTGCATAGACACAGTGAATCCGTGACACAATACTGGGGCACATGCATCATAAATACATATGCAGGCAGTTTCCATGTTCTTTTCAGTGCAAAGTCAGACAGAAAACTGACGCATACATTTTGATAAATGCGGCCCAATGGGTGCCATGCCTAAACACCACTAAGCACCAAATAAGTGGTGCGTCAAAAATAACCACGTTTTTATCATTTATCACATAAATCCAGATGTTTTGCTGCACCTACTAAAAATTTACAATTAGCAAATCCCTGAGCTCTTGTGCAGAGCAGTGTATCCCCTGTATAGTACAGCAGCAGAGCAGTGTATTCCCTGTATAGTACAGCAGCAGAGCAGTGTATCCCCTGTATAGTACAGCAGCAGAGCAGTGTATGCCCTGTATAGTACAGCAGCAGGGCAGTATATCCCCTGTATAGCACAGCAGCAGAGCAGTGTATCCCCTGTATAGTACAGCAGCAGAGCAGTGTATCCCCTGTATAGTACAGCAGCAGAGCAGTGTATTCCCTGTATAGTACAGCAGCAGAGCAGTGTATTCCCTGTATAGTACAGCAGCAGAGCAGTGTATTCCCTGTATAGTACAGCAGCAGAGCAGTGTATTCCCTGTATAGTACAGCAGCAGAGCAGTGTATCCCCTGTATAGTACAGCAGCAGAGCAGTGTATGCCCTGTATAGTACAGCAGCAGGGCAGTATATCCCCTGTATAGCACAGCAGCAGAGCAGTGTATCCCCTGTATAGTACAGCAGCAGAGCAGTGTATCCCCTGTATAGTACAGCAGCAGAGCAGTGTGTCCCCTGTATAGTACAGCAACAGAGCAGTGTATCCGCTGTATAGTACATCAGCAGAGCAGTGTATCCTCTGTATAGTACAGCAGCAGAGCAGTGTATCCCCTGTATAGTACAGCAGCAGGGCAGTGTATCCCCTGTATAGTACAGCAGCAGAGCAGTGTATCCCCTGTATAGTACAGCAGCAGAGCAGTGTATCCCCTGTATAGTACAGCAGCAGAGCAGTGTATCCCCTGTATAGTACAGCAGCAGAGCAGTGTATCCCCTGTATAGTACAGCAGCAGAGCAGTGTATCCCCTGTATAATACAGCAGCAGAGCAGTGTATCCCCTGTATAGTACAGCAGCAGAGCAGTGTATCCCCTGTATAATACAGCAGCAGAGCAGGGTATCCCCTGTATAGTACAGCAGCAGAGCAGTGTATCCCCTGTATAGTACAGCAGCAGTGCAGTGTATCCCCTGTATAGTACAGCAGCAGAGCAGTGTTTCCCCTGTATAATACAGTAGCAGAACAGTGCATCCCCTGTATAGTACAGCAGCAGAGCAGTGTGTCCCCTGTATAGTACAGCAGCAGAGCAGTGTATCCCCTGTATAATGCAGCAGCAGAGCAGTGTATCTTCTGTATAGTACAGCAGCAGAGCAGTGTATCCCCTGTATAGTACAGCAGCCGAGCAGTGTATCCCCTGTATAGTACAGCAGCAGAGCAGTGTATCCCCTGTATAGTACAGCAGCAGAGCAGTGTTTCCCCTGTATAATACAGCAGCAGAGCAGTGTGTGACCCGTACAGTACAGTAGCAGAGCAGTGTATCCCATCTATAGTACAGCAGCAGAGCAGTGTATCCCCTGTATAATACAGCAGCAGAGCAGTGTATCCCCTGTATAGTAAGGCAGCAGAGCAGTGTGTCTCCCGTATAGTACAGCAGCAGAGCAGTGTGTCCCCTGCATAGTACAGCAGCAGAGCAGTGTTTCCCCTGTATAATACAGTAGCAGAACAGTGCATCCCCTGTATAGTACAGCAGCAGAGCAGTGTGTCCCCTGTATAGTACAGCAGCAGAGCAGTGTATCCCCTGTATAATGCAGCAGCAGAGCAGTGTATCTTCTGTATAGTACAGCAGCAGAGCAGTGTATCCCCTGTATAGTACAGCAGCAGAGCAGTGTATCCCCTGTATAGTATAGCAGCAGAGCAGTGTGTCCCCTGTATAGTACAGCAGCAGAGCAGTGTATCCCCAGAATAGTACAGCAGCAAAGCAGTGTATCCCCTGTATAGTACAGCAGCAGAGGAGGGTATCCCCTGTATAGTACAGCAGCTTAGCAGTGTATCCCCTGTATAATACAGCAGCAGAGCAGTGTATCCCATGTGTAGTACAGCAGCAGTGCAGTGTATCCCCTGTATAGTACAGCAGCAGAGCAGTGTATTCCCTGTATAGTACAGCAGCAGAGCAGTGTATCCCCTGTATAGTACAGCAGCAGATCAGTATATCCCCTGTATAGTACAGCAGCAGAGGAGGGTATCCCCTGTATAGTACAGCAGCTTAGCAGTGTATCCCCTGTATAATACAGCAGCAGAGCAGTGTATCCCATGTGTAGTACAGCAGCAGTGCAGTGTATCCCATGTGTAGTACAGCAGCAGTGCAGTGTATCCCCTGTATAGTACAGCAGCAGAGCAGTGTATTCCCTGTATAGTACAGCAGCAGAGCAGTGTATCCCCTGTATAGTACAGCAGCAGATCAGTATATCCCCTGTATAGTACAGCAGCAGAGCAGTGTATCCCCTGTATAGTACAGCAGCAGTGCAGTGTATCCCCTGTATAGTACAGCAGCAGAGCAGTGTTTCCCTTGTATAATACAGCAGCAGAACAGTGTATCCCCTATATAGTACAGCAGCAGAGCAGTGTGTCCCCTGTATAGTACAGCAGCAGAGCAGTGTATCCCCTGTATAGTGCAGCAGCAGAGCAGTGTATCCTCTGTATAGTACAGCAGCAGAGCAGTGTATCCCCTGTATAATACAGCAGCAGTGCAGTGTATTCCCTGTATAGTACAGCAGCAGAGCAGTGTTTCCCCTATATAATACAGCAGCAGAGCAGTGTGTGACCTGTACAGTACAGCAGCAGAGCAGTGTATCCCATCTATAGTACAGCAGCAGAGCAGTGTATCCCCTGTATAATACAGCAGCAGAGCAGTGTATCCCCTGTATAGTAAGGCAGCAGAGCAGTGTGTCTCCCGTATAGTACAGCAGCAGAGCAGTGTGTCCCCTGCATAGTACAGCAGCAGGGCAGTGTATCCCCTGTATAGTACAGCAGCAGAGCATTGTATCCCCAGAATAGTACAGCAGCAGATCAGTGTATCCCCTGTATAATACAGCAGCAGAGCAGTGTATCCCCTGTATAGTACAGCAGCAGAGCAGTGTATCCGCTGTATAGTACAGCAGCAGAGCAGTGTAACCCCTGTATAGTACAGCAGCAGAGCAGTGTATCCCCTGTATAGTACAGCAGCAGAGCAGTGTATCCGCTGTATAGTACAGCAGCAGAGCAGTGTGTCTTCTGTATAGTACAGCAGCAGAGTAGTGTGTCCCCTGTATAGTACATCAGCAGAGCAGTGTATCCTCTGTATAGTACAGCAGCAGAGCAGTGTATCCCCTGTATAGTACATCAGCAGAGCAGTGTATCCCCTGTATAGAACAGCAGCAGAGCAGTGTATCCCCTGTATATTACAGCAGCAGAGCAGTGTATCCCCTGTATAGTACAGCAGCAGAGCAGTGTATCCCCTGTATAGTACAGCAGCAGAGCAGTGTATCCCCTGTATAGTACAGCAGCAGAGCAGTGTATCCCCTGTATAGTACAGCAGCAGAGCAGTGTATCCCCTGTATAGTACAGCAGCAGAGCAGTGTATCCCCTGTATAGTACAGCAGCAGAGCAGTGTATCCCATCTATAGTACAGCAGCAGTGCAGTGTATCCCCTGTATAGTACAGCAGCAGAGCAGTGTATCCCCTGTATAGTGCAGCAGCAGAGCAGTGTATCCTCTGTATAGTACAGCAGCAGAGCAGTGTATCCCCTATATAATACAGCAGCAGTGCAGTGTATTCCCTGTATAGTACAGCAGCAGAGCAGTGTTTCCCCTATATAATACAGCAGCAGAGCAGTGTGTGACCTGTACAGTACAGCAGCAGAGCAGAGTATCCCATCTATAGTACAGCAGCAGAGCAGTGTATCCCCTGTATAGTAAGGCAGCAGAGCAGTGTGTCTCCCGTATAGTACAGCAGCAGAGCAGTGTGTCCCCTGCATAGTACAGCAGCAGGGCAGTGTATCCCCTGTATAGTACAGCAGCAGAGCAGTGTATCCCCAGAATAGTACAGCAGCAGATCAGTGTATCCCCTGTATAATACAGCAGCAGAGCAGTGTATCCCCTGTATAGTACAGCAGCAGAGCAGTGTATCCGCTGTATAGTACAGCAGCAGAGCAGTGTAACCCCTGTATAGTACAGCAGCAGAGCAGTGTATCCCCTGTATAGTACAGCAGCAGAGCAGTGTATCCGCTGTATAGTACAGCAGCAGAGCAGTGTGTCCCCTGTATAGTACAGCAGCAGAGTAGTGTGTCCCCTGTATAGTACATCAGCAGAGCAGTGTATCCTCTGTATAGTACAGCAGCAGAGCAGTGTATCCCCTGTATAGTACATCAGCAGAGCAGTGTATCCCCTGTATAGAACAGCAGCAGAGCAGTGTATCCCCTGTATAGTACAGCAGCAGAGCAGTGTATCCCCTGTATAGAACAGCAGCAGAGCAGTGTATCCCCTTTATATTACAGCAGCAGAGCAGTGTATCCCCTGTATAGTACAGCAGCAGAGCAGTGTATCCCCTGTATAGTACAGCAGCAGAGCAGTGTATCCCCTGTATAGTACAGCAGCAGAGCAGTGTATCCCCTGTATAGTACAGCAGCAGAGCAGTGTATCCCATCTATAGTACAGCAGCAGAGCAGTGTATCCCCTGTATAGTACAGCAGCAGAGCAGTGTATCCCCAGAATAGTACAGCAGCAGAGCAGTGTATCCCCAGAATAGTACAGCAGCAGAGCTCAGCCAGTGTTTACACTACAAATGCAGCCTCTGTTTAGAGTTCATGAGCTACTGTTTACAAATATTCTGCAAAAGCAGCAGGATGACCACACTAGTATCTAAGAATTACAGGAGAATTACAGGGAAGCAGCAGGAGATCAGCACTGGGGGATCCCCTCCAGGAGAAGCCCCTACTGAGGAGATCACTGGGTGCAGGGTGTTATACACCTGGGTGCTGCTGTGAGGGTCATTCTCATGCTGGGGTGGGGGAGAGAAGCAGAGAGGAGCTTGGAGGATCACATGTAAGTGCTAGCACCAGGAATTACACCTATGTTGTGCCTAATTTGCTCCTAAAGCATAGTACAGTCACAAAATCATGCAGAGACTCACAAGTGATTAATAAGACCATGAATCTCAACTCATCGGAGATGGTTGTAGCTTGCAATAATTCAGCGCAACAATGTGCCTCATTTAGGCGCAAAACCAAAACTAGAGCGACAAAACTGTGACGCATCTGGGCCATAGAAGCTTTGGATAGGAATACAGCAAGCAGAGATCTAGAAAACCATGATGAATTAATACAGAAAGTATATTGGAAAAATGTGTAACTATTCATTACACAATCCATACCAATCATTTGCTGAAAGTGGACAACCCCTTCAAAGACCAAAACTAAAAAAAAAAAATAAAAAACAGGCACAATATTCCACAATACTTTTAAGGTTACTGAAAATTCATTTCTATTTGGTTTCTATATTCCAGGTTTAATAAGCAAATCCTGACCCCTGGTGGTCCTGCTACAAAATGACAGTGTTTTACGTCAGTTAAATACAAAATTGAATGTATCAAAGTAGTTGATTCTATTTTTTACATTTTTTGCAATGTTTTTCACTTTATTGTTTCTTCTTTTCTTCTTTGCATTTTTTTTCTATTGAGAGTTTTGTAAAAAATAAAACATTTGAAAGTAAACATTCCAGTTGAAATATGTTGAAATAGCTTTTAAGAACATCTCTTCTTCTCCTCTTAGTATATTTGTCTACAGAAATTCTTCTATTAAGGATTTTGGATAATGAATTGATAGCTGTATTAGGAATGTACTATGACATTATTTACTTGATTTGTTTACATGTTTTTTTTTTGCTTTTTTGTACGTTATTTATGTATTTCTAGTTGTTAGTTATTATTTTTTAGTATTATTATAAAGTACAGGCAGTCCCCGGGTTATGTACAAGATAGGGTATTTGGGTTTGTACTTAAGTTGAATTTGTATGTAAGTCGGGACTGTATATTTTATCATTGTAGCTCCAGGCAAAATGAGACCAAGGATTATCCATAAAGCTTCATTACAGACACCTTACAGCTGATCATTGCAGCCTGGGACTATAGTAGCATCCAGAGAGCTTCACCAGAGGTCACAGTGGAAAGAGAGGTCCATCTGTAACTAGGGGTCATCTGTAAGTCGGGTGTCCTTAAGTAGGGGACCGCCTGTATAATAGAATATGTTTCTGTTTGTTATTAGTAGTAGTATTAGTATCAGAGATGAGCAGGCATATCGCCAGACTATCTGCCGAACAGTGAATCCGGCATATTAACTCCCCTAGCAGCTAGCTATGGCTTTGATAGGTCAGCGATGTCCCTTTGGCCAATCACAGCCATGGCTAGGAGCTAGGGGAGTTAATATGCCGGATTGACTTTTCACCCCGAGAGAGAGTTGCACCTGAACTCTGAACCCAAATGGAAGGTTTGGGACCGCTAATCCCTACTTATTGTTCTGTACTTTATATTTTTTAATGACTTTTTAAAAATATGTTTCTAAAACTTTACTTATTTTAGTTTTATGTCATATAGTTGCAGAGGATCAACCATTGTTTTTCTCTATATTAGAAGCAGAAAAGTTGAAAAAGCTGAAGTAACTAAATTGCTAAAATGGTTCCAAAAAGACCACATGAACTTGCAATTTTGTACTTGAATTTTGCACATGACCACAGTTTTTTACATGCATTTTTACAGAATCTGCATATGAACCTCCTTAAACAGTTCAGCCAGTTCATGGTAAAGTTTCCTTCAGATGACCGCTGTGGGACATATATCCACAAGTTTTTGGCCAGACATACGTTCCCATACATGCCTATGGGGACCTGGTGTCTATCTTTCCCTGTGTCTTTGGTTAAGGGAACATTGTCAGGACCGTGCGCAGAAATAAAAATTAACACTGTGCGCCACATTGGAGCTTATTTACTAAGGGTAGCGGATCGCACTTTCGTCAGGCTGTTCATGGTTTTCAGGATTTGTGCAGCTTTGAGTGGTATTTAACAGGGGTTTGTGCTGGGATTGTGTCGCATGGGATCAGTCTTTGGTGCAGCTGGCGCTGGCTTTCATGCAACAGAAATCAGGGGGCAGCCCATCGGACGATCTGACTGATTGGACTGAGTGCGGGATTTAACTTTCAAATTGTGTCACAAGCCCCAGCACTTACATTCACCAGGAAGAAGAAGGTGAACTCCGGTGGACCTGAGTGGGGAAGCGACACATGCAGGATATCGGGCGCACGATCTTAGTGAATAGTGGCACAGTGCATGATCGTCAGACAATACACTTTCAGTGAACTCCGTGGACCGGGTAAGTAAATGTGCCCCATTGTGTCACACAGTTTAGACCAACACAAAGAAGGTGTAATGTAGAACACAACATTTTAAAACTATGCCAAAATTTTACATCACAGTGAGACAGATTTATCAAACTAAAAGTCTGAATATTCTTAGTTGCCCATGGCAGCCAATTACAACTCAGCTTTCATTTTGCCAGTGCTCATGAATATTTTAAAGGGGAGCTGTGATTGGTTGCCATGGGCAATTAAGGATATTCTGACTTTTAGACAGCTTGATAAATCGGCCCCAGTGAGAAATCTTTTGTCTGCCATTGCACTCATGGACCCTGCGCCACATTAATACATTCTCCCCCAATATGCATATAATAATCAGTTCTATACAGCAAGGATTAGGCAGCAGTCTCTGCAATTGGAGTCGTCTCCTATCAGAAACCATTAACCTCTCAGATGCCATGGCTATTAGAGGACAGAGAGCAACACCCACCCTAGACATCCCAATGGAAATCTTCGGAAACAGCCATTATCCTTCTGAAGTCTCCCTGCCCTGATGGTAACATATGATCTTGAGACCTGCATGTGACAGGTGTCAGTAGGGACGTAGACGCCAGATTTACTAAAGCCCCTGTGGCTTTTTTTTTGGCACATTCTTTCATGTGTACACTTCTTGCACAGGTATTAAGAAAGTGTCTGCACCACATGTGTGTCGCACGTGACTCAATTGTGGGGCGGCTGCTCTATACCCGACGCAACACAAAATTCTGCAGTGACAGAAGGGTTCCAGTACAGAATTGTGTCGCAACCCCTATGTTAAAGGTTTACCAAAACAAGTTGGTGCGCTCTGTTGGGGCAGTGCAGAGGATACCAGATTCATGAAGAACAGGCGCCACAAATCACAAATCTGTCGCCGCATAGTTTGCACTGTTTTCAGTAAATATGACCGCTTAACCCCTAGGCGCACCAGGACGTTATAGTACGTCCCCGGGGCTAGATGCTTAGCGCACGGGGACGTTCTATAACGTCCTGCTTCTGGCACCGGCTCACGAACGGAGCCGGTACCAGAAGCAGCGGCTGTCAGCTGTCTAGTACAGCTGACAGCCTGCGCTAACACCCGCGATCGGAGCCGGCTCCGATCGCGGGTGTTAACCCCTTACACGCCGCGGTCAAACATGACCGCGGCGTGTAAGGGTGTTTGCGCTGTGGATCGGATCCCCCGTACCGCTTACCGGGGGATCCGATCCACTTCTGGGCAGCTCCGAGGACTGGTATGTGCCCCGGAGCTGCCCGGTCTCCATGGCAGTCAGACCCCTTCCGGGTCTGACTGTAAACTGTCTGAGCATGCGCAAGCTTGCCAGACAGATTACACTGCTCTACAATAAAATAGTATTGTAGAGCAGTGTATTGAACTTAAACCAGTGATCAGAGCATCACTGGTTCAAGTTCAAGTATGTATAATTAAAAAAAAGTCAAAAACACTAAAGTAAACACATTAGAATAAATAAAAAATAAATGCATTAAAATATAAGCCCCTAAAATGTCACTTTCCCATAAAAACACTTAATAAAGTATAAAAAACACAAAAAACCCTGCATATTTGGTATTGCCGCGTCCGTAACAATCTGTATAATAAAACAGAATCGTTACTGGACCCGCACGGTACACGCCGTAGAAAAAAAAACGCAAAAACGTTCCGAAAAAAGATAATTTTTAATTAATACCCTATAAAAAAATGCTCTAAAAATTTATTTAAAAAATGTTATGCACTCCAAAATAAGCCCACTAAAAAGAACAACTCTTCTTGCAAAAAATAAGCCCCTAACCAGATTTGTCAGCCGAAAAATAAAAAAGTTATGCATATGAAAAGATGATGATGATAAAATGAACAAGATTTTCTCCAAATTGGTTTCTATTCAGTACAATTGAATAAAATACACAAAACCCCCACATATTTGGTATCCCTGCGTCCGTAACAATCTGCATAATAAAACAGAATCGTTATTAGATCCGCAAAGTGAACCCCGTAAAAAACAAAACAAAAAAAAGCTCCAGAAAAAAGATCATTTTCAATTAATACCCTATAAAAATGCTCTAAAAAGGGATTTAAAAATGTTATGCACTCTAAAATAAGACCACTAAAAAGAACAATCCTTCTCGCAAAAAATAAGCCCTTAAACAGATTTGTGAGGCGAAAAATAAAAAAGTTATGCATATGAAAGACGGTGATGCTAAAATTAACAACATTTTTGCCAAATTACTTTTTATGCAGTAAAAATGGGAAAAAAATAAAAAATCTATATAAATGAGGTCTTTTTGTAATCGTGGCGACCCATAGAATAAAAATAATATACTATTTTTATGGTATGGTAAACAGCCAAAAAAAAAACCCCATAAAAATCTTCCTGAAAAGTGATGATTTTCATTTCCTCCACCAACAAAGAGTTAATAAAATCTCACCAATTAGCCTATAGATTCCCCCAAATTACGTACCAGAAAAGTGCATCTCATGTGGCAAAAGAAATAAGCCCCTATAGGTCCACATTAAAAAAAGAAAAAAATTATAGCCTGTATAATGTTACATAGCAAATCTGATCTGGATGGCGCCTCCTTCCCTTCTATGCCCGGCCGTGCGCCCATACGGCAGGTTACCACCACATGTAGAGTATCCGTGTACTCGGGAGAGATTGGGTAACAAAGTTTGTGGAGCCTTTATTCATTTAATCCATTGTAAATGTTTAATTTTCCACCCAAAATGAGTGTATTGTGAAAAAATATTACAATTTGCAGACTGCACCTCCATTTTGTTTTAACCCCTATAAAACACGTAAAGCGTTAACAAACTTCTTAAAAGTGGTTTTTCATACGTTGAGGTGTGTAGTTTCCACAATGGGGTAATTTACGAGTCTCACTATTATTTAGGCCTCTCAGTGTCAATTAGAAGTTGAGCAGATCCATCTAAATACAGGTTTTGGTGATTTTACAAAAAATGTGAAAAATGATACCTAAATTCTGAGCCTCATAACATTCTAGTAAAATATGTGGAATCTTAAAAAACCATGCCAACATAAAGCAGACATTTGGGAAATGTAAGTTATGAATTAATTTGGGTGCTTGACTATCTGCATCAAAAGTAGAGAATTTAGAACGTTGAAAATAAAGAATTTTTCCAAATTTTTGCCAAATTTTGTTTTTTTTCATAACTAAACACAAAAGATATCATCCAAATTTTTAAACTAATTTGAAGTACAATGTGTCACGAGAAAACAATCTCAAAATCCCCTGGATATCTCATAGCGTTCCAAAACTATAACCACTTATAGTGACACAGATCAGATTTGAAGAATGGGGCCGCGTCCTTAAGGCCAAAAGAGGCTGAGTCCCGTAAGGGTTAAAGGGGTTGTCCAACAGTTTTAAAAATTCAGCAGATGGGCGGCTGTGTAAAATAAACCTGTCCTAACCTCCTCCGTCACTCCCGTTGTCCAACACAGCAGTCCATCAGAGCCGTACCTCGCTGACAACCCCTATAACAAAACAATTGCAATTTATGTTATTGGCATTATAATGATTGCATCCTCAAGGCCGAAAAAAGGTTTTTAAAAAATTTGAATGCATAACATGAAGAAAGAACAAAATATGAACATTGAAATCACACCCTTTTATTTACAGAAACATCAATATAAATAATAATTTAAAAACCACAATATTAGGCCCTACTTTAGGTCACAATATGGCTGAACTACTCAAATCTATTTGCAAAAAATTAGTTTTGTTAACATACATTCATATTGTATTCATATTGACCTGCAGGACACATGCTCCACTTGTTGTTTTATCAATTAAAGGAGAACTTCCGTGTCCCTCTGGACCCCAGCTCTTGTGAACGGTGGGGGTCCCTGCAGTCAACCCCAACCGATCAGATCCTCAGATCTTGTTGAATGGGGGGTAGCAATTTAAGTCGGTATAATCCCTTTAACTTGGTAGCCCCGATTGCAGTAGTGAAGTGTGAAATATAGTAGTGAGTTGTATAAAATGTCTCTTAAAATCATGAAAAAAGAAAACCAGAAAAGTAATATAGGAACAAGTCCACATCATTACAATCAGTGGTGCTATCGGGTGCCATAATGGATTTTCAGTGGTGCGCATTAAAGGAAACCTGTCACAAGGAATGTCGTTTTTAGCTGGTGACAGATTATAATAGGTTGTGCTATGCTGCTTTTAAAAAAAAAATTTGGTCAGTATTCTGAAAAATTTCAGTAATTTACAAAACTCTCTTTCACATTACCTTAGTCCCTTCCAGGAGTGTGTGATGAGTCCCAAGGGTGGCTGCAGCATCCTGTGTTGCAATGTCTCAATCACCTCATGTATTTTCCTCTCCCCCATACCATTCCCCTCCCCTGCCTGTTCAATATACATGACAGGAAGTGTGGAGGGGGGAAGGAGCTGGAAGGAGTGTGGAGTAGAGAAAGAATCACAAGGAGACTGAGACAAAGGCTGCTGCAGGTATCCCCCCTTCCCTCCATGACTCATTACACCCTGTTGGCAGGGACTCAGGTACTGTGACACAAAGTTTTATTCAGTACTGAAATTATTCAGAATGCTGTAGGCTGAGGGTAAATTAATATGCTCTTTCTGTTGGTTCATGTAGGTCCTGGCAATTTGTACGATGTCAAAAACACTCACTGTACATGGATGCAGTAAAGCTACACATGGCGTAAGATCCCCCCTTCCCTCCAGGACTCACTATACCCTGTTGGCAGGGATCCAGGTACTGTGAAATACAGTTTTATTAAGTACTGAAATGATTCAGAATCCTGTAAAAGTATTTTTTAAAATTAGCATAGAATAGGCCAGTGATGGCAAACCTTTTAGAGACCGAGTGCCCAAACTTCAACAAAGACCCGCTAATTTATCGCAAAGTGCCAACACAGAAATTTAATTTGTGATTTATACTCCCTTCTCTGTCACCGATTTCATTGATATCAGCTCCCTGAAGACGCCAATAAAGCAGAAAATACTCCCAGGTAGCACTGTCACATTAAAATAGATCTGTGTACAGCAAGTCCTGGGCTGTCTGGGACTGCAGGAAGATACCTGGAGTCATCTCTGGTGATGGCCTGAGTGCCCACAGAAAGGGCTCTGAGTGCCACCTCCGGCACCAGTGCCATAGGTTAGCCATCACTGGAATAGGCTATTGGAACCTGTCACCATCTAAAAATGACATTCCTGGTGATGGGTTTACTTATAGGGTGTTTTCATCCAATTTTTTCTTAAATAATAAAAAATTATAATTAAAATAACATTTGAAAACTGATTGTTTTGAATTGACCTTAACAAATAACTAACTGAACTTCCAATCCTTCCCTTCCTTGGTTGAACATGATGGACAAGTGTCTTTTTTCAACCGTATAAACTATGATTCTATGAACAAGCTTTTTGATCCTAAAGACTAAAAATACTCTGGACATGAATCGGCAAAATATAAAAAATGTATTACATTAAAATAACACCTAGTTACTCATTTGCAGTGCATATGCCATTTCATTTTTCTTAACCTATTGGACCCAATGTGTTATTTTTATAGAAATCTAAGACTCCGTAGGCTGAGGGTAATGTAATATGCTCTTCCTGTTGGTTCATGTAGGTCCTGGCAATTTGTACTATGTCAAAAACACTCACTGTACATGGATGTAGTAAAGCTACACATGGCGTAAGGTCCCCCCTTCCTCCAGCACTCACTATACCCTGTTGGAAGGGATCCAGGTACTGTGAAATACAGTTTTATTAAGTACTGAAATTATTCAGAATGCTGTAAAAAAAAATGTTTTTAAATTAGCATTGAATAGACTATTGTAACCTGTCACCAGCTAAAATGGCATTCCTGTTAATGGTTTTACTTTAACTTATAGGGTGTTTTCATCCTTCAATTTTTTCTTAAATAATAAAAAAATTGTGATTAAAATAAAATTTGAAAACTGTTTGTTTTGTATTGACCTTAACAAATAAATAACTAACTGAGCTTCCAATCCTTTCTTTTCCTTAGTTGAACTTGATGGACATGTGTCTTTTTTTCAACCGTATAAACTATGATACTATGAACAAACTTTTTGATCCTAAAGACTAAAAATACTCTGGACATGAATCGGCAAAATATAAAAATGTATTTTATTAAAAAAACATTAACAAAAACACCTAATTACTCATTTGCAGTGCTTATGCCATTTCATTTTTCATAACCGATTGGACCCAATGGGGCACATGTATTATCACATCTGTGCCAAAAAAAAGCCGGTATTTTAATGTTTTTTTGGCGCAGAACTGTTGCGGATCATTTATAATGAGTTTGCGCCAGAAAGAACAGATGTTTCCGACTATCCCGACACCTCCGCCTTTTTTGGCGCAAGTGGGCGTGGCCTAACATTTCCACATTATCCTCCACATTTATGTGTATTTTGTCGGCCTTTTTAGGCACAATTTTTGGCGCACGATAGACCAGGAAAAAATTGGTCTGAGAGCAAAATTAAGGCGCAGTCCATGAAAGATTTTGGCGCACATTTCATTACTGTCGGCATTTTTCTGCCGCACGACTGATTAATTCCGTCTAACCAGTAATCACTAACAGCCATGCACCACTTTAATACTTCGGGCTGTGCTTTCCCGGAGACTGATCTCCGATGCCGACAGTCGTCCTTGCGGCACAATTAATAAATCCCCCCCCAATGTGTTATTTTCATAGAAATCTAAGACCCCGCAGGCTGAGGGTAATGTAATATGCTCTTTCTGTTGGTTCATGTAGGTCCTGGCAATTTGTACTATGTCAAAAACACTCACTGTACATGGATGTAGTAAAGCTAAACATGGCGTAAGATATTGTACTGATATGTAATGGGGCGCCTCAGCATCACTCCGCGGTCTGTACTTATCCGCCAGCTTTGTCTTACTCTTTCGCACATGTTGTTTGACATTGGCCATTTCATCCCCACACTTACCACCTACTTGAGATTAGGACCTGTCAGCCACTCTCCGCTGCAGAGAAATGGGAATGTTTAGCCCAGCTGTGTGAGTGTTTCCTAAACCTGTGTGGCATCGGCCCTATAATGCATAAAGCTTTGTAAGTGAGCTGGAACAGGAATTCGAGCAGAAGCCGGGTCCCAGAGTGAATGCATGGCTGACGTGCAGCTGAGTACATAAAGACTCGTAAAGAAAACCAAAACAATGACATTCCCTGTTGTTACTGTTTAGTCTTTCTGAAGAGACTCGTGAGGTCTAATATATTATCTACTTTCCAAGTGACTTGACCCAAAGACGGATGCTACCATCTGTAAAAATTGTAAAAAAAAAAAACCATAACAAATTCTGTATGGTGAATGAGTCCATTTCCATAGGTGGAACATCTTGTGAAACCATTAAGTCCTGGGAGAAAAAAAAAAAATTTTGGAATGAAGAACTAAAATATCTTCAGATTGGAAATCATTCTCTAATTTGACATGTAAGTACTTGAAGGGGAAGTATGACACAAGATAAAAAACATCACATTGCTTTAAAACAAATGGAGGAAATGCCAAATCCTGGAACTTATTACATAGGTGTAAAATCTTTAAGGGGTTCTCCCAGCAGAATTTTTTTTAATTATATGCAGACAATAATACATTAATAACATTTGCCATTTGCAAACATTTTTGGACATTGGGGGCAGGTACCACATTTTTTGTACCTGTTTTGATACCCACTTGCACTGGTGTAGCCTCTTTGCCCTCCGGAGGCCTCACTGCCATTGACTGGAGTCAATTATATCAAGCTTTCATGTTGGCGTGGAAGATGTGTAAACCCACAGAGACCTACAGTCCTCGATTTTGTAGTTTACCTGAATGGGGAAATGCCTTCTTGTAGCTAAATCGGTACTAATGGTGAATAAAGCCCAGGGAGGTTGAAGGTGCTTCTTCTATTTTGTAGTTTATTTGGATGGAGAAATACCTTCTTGTAGCTAAATCGGTACTGATGGCGAGTAAAGCCCTGGGGAGTTTGGCAGTGCCTCCTAGATTGTGTAGTTTACCTGGACAGAGAAATGCCTTCTTGTAGCTAAATCGGTATAAATGGCGAGTTATGCCCAAGAGAGTGTGGCAGAGCCTCCTCGATTTTGTAGTTTACCTGGATGGAAAATGCCTTCTTGTATCTAAAACGGTATTAATGGCGAGTAAAGGCCAGAGGAGTTCAGAGTTTCTCAAGTACATTTCCTCCCTGTTGAGCATATAACAAGTTTTTGAGATAGAGGAGCCATAACTGGCTCCTGTCCATCCAAACTGCTCTTTCTGTTCTTCCGGTTCCCCTCCTCTTGTGAGCCCCCTTTTAGGTGCTATCCAACTAACTTAGGAGATCTGGCAACAATGTATCAAGAGCTTTCTCTTAACCTCACCCCGCTGCCCAATAGTCTCCTTTTTGTTCCACCCCTCCCAGTTGTTATGATGGCAGACATGGATCACTTGTGGTCCGATGGCAGACTGCTTCAGACGTTCTGGACCACTTTTCCATGGGATTGTACACTCTCGCGCATCATAACTAGCTTTCCATCTCTAGACACTTTATGCTTTCACACATGCCTACGGACATTAAGACTTTTGAATTATGAATGGGACCGTGTTTACAGCTGCCAGAGGGAGAAGAAGACTGAATGGGAACTTAATGGGCCCTTTAATTATAGCTGATAGAGGGAGAAGAAGACTGACTAAAAAACCTAATGGGCACAATACTTACAGCTGCCAGAAAGAAAGGGAGGAAGGAGTATAAGAAAGTAGTAGCTTATAGATGGGGAATGAGACATACTGGGATCTTACTAAGAAAAGCTTATAAAGAGTTTGAAAGCGGCTGGCTGAAGTCAATAATGGGCCGGGGGAGTGTATGCAATTTGTATGAATACCGCCCAGCAGTCAACCACAGTATTGTAGATTAACAGTGTTATTGATCGGGAAACAAAAAATGAAAAAAGGTAGAAAATTAAATCTTAATGAGAATTCAGTGTTCAGTGTAAACCGTTAAAAATAGTGAGTTATAGCTTTTTGGGACCTTTTTGAGAATTTGATTCAAAGTGTAACGCTTTAAGGTGCAACTCTTGATGAAAAACAAGACAGTTTTTTTTTTCCTTGTCCAGTTAAATGATGCAATGGGGGAGATTTATTAAAACACTTGCTCAACTATTCAGGTTTTACACAAAAAGAACTGTCTAAAATGCAGTGCACCACATTTATCAAGGCTTTTAGACCTTTTTTGGGCACTTTTACGTACCAGAATTCATTGTCACAGTAATAAATCTGGAGCAGCAAAAGACAAGTGTTTTCCAGCTAGAAACTGGCAGAACCTGAGACACATTGTTAATTCCCCGATGTGTTAAAATATTTAAAAAAAATATTCACAGAATAGATCAAAAATATTTGGCCGCAGGGAGATCAGCATCTATCCTTTCAAATGGGGACTAAGCTGTAGTATCTCATCTTGGCCACTACACAGAGAATGGAGCTGTTTCATTCCTGTTCAATGTTCTGCAGAGATTCTGATCAGAGATGATTTTGGGTGTCAAAACTTGTCCAATCTGAAAGTAACAACTTATTTATAGGAGAGATTAGCAATTTTTTTTAGCCTGGAAACCCCTTCAAATTAATATTCTGTAGCCAGATAAAGGCACGGAGATGCAATACCAAACCCAGCCATTGTCATAGGTGGCGCTCTTTCTAAAACAAAACAAGTCTTCCGATTGGCCAACCCAATTAGTCAATTTGTACATACATTATTGTAACACCGTAATAGTTTACATTGTGGTCTTGGCGTAGCCATTACTACATTCCATCATGTCATGATGTATGCCACACACGTCTATACATTATCATATGTAGACCATCACTCCGGCAAGTGTTACTCCGCCAATAAATATTAGAAGCGGCTAAATGATAATATTTGTAGATGTATTCATTACAATAAAAAAACTTTCCACAACCTGTTTATGTGTCCAGCGCTCGGCTCCAAGCACTTTAGGACCTAATGGAGTGTGTGAGGGGTCTGTGATGTTTCATCTTGTTTTCAGCTGTGCAAATATTACATACTTTCCTGTTCCCCAGGGGAACCATATTGTTGTCTAGTAAAATATTCCTATGGACCAAGGTAATGATGACTGAGGCTCTGCGTAGTGGACTTGGTGGCCATCATCCTGACGGCCCGGCCGGGGGTTTATTTTTCTAGCTCTCATATAAATATATTAACAACAGTTTTGTATACATTGGAGGAGTAATTGAGTTGGAGGGCTCAACTTGTTTTACAGCTTTTCCTGATTTGTAACATGCTAATAATCAGATGAATAGGAAACTCTGATGGAAACGGGTTCTAGTAAAAGAATGATTAAGAAGGTATTGAAAGGAGGAATCGCTCCATGAATGGATTATTTGTAGGAAATAGTCTACAAATAGTCATCGTTCTAATGGTGCCTATTGCCTATTATTCTATATTGCTCTGTATTATTGTACTATTATATACATTTTTGCACTTCATTAGAATTTTTGACTGCATTATATTTTCATTTACTTTCTGTATACAGCTCCTCTGCAGACTTATGTGGTTACCGACTGCAAACAAACCTTTTGTAGTCTGATCTAGCATCAGACCCTTCCCACTCTTTCTTACTTCTTGTACATTGTATATGACCTGAGTCAGTTTATTTCTTCATTGCTGGAAATGCTGAGCTATGTGGGGCATGAGATAATCAGCTTTTCAAGACAATGGGGGAAATTTAATAATGTACTTGCGCTACAATGTCTTGCACCATATTTATCAAGGCTTTTAGACCTTTTTTGGCACTTTTCTGATTTAGCCGACTTAGGGGGCGTAAGTCAAAAATTCCAGAGCACAGTGTAGACCAACTAAAAGTAGGTCTAAAGTAGGAAATGACAGGGGGGATTTATAAATGCACTTGCACCACAATTCTGGTGGTTTTGCGCCAAAAACACTGTCTAAAATACCTTGCACCAGTTATCTAGGCTTTTAGACCTTTTTTTGGCACTTTCCTGACTTGGCTGAATAAGGGGGCATGGTGTATGAGAGATGGGCGTGGCCTCATGAGCAAGCGGCGCGGCTTGTGGGAAATCGTCCATGCGTCCAAAATTCTGGCACACAGTTTAGACCAGTGATGGTGAACGTTTTGGGGACAGAGTGCCCAAGCTACAACCAAAACCCACTTGTATCCCGCAAAGTGCCAACATGACAATTAAAGCAGTAACTTATTGATTCCTGTTGTATCACAGGTTTTAAACGTATCAGTGTCCTGAGTTCACCAATACAATAGAAAGATGGAGAAATTTGGATTGTAGCTTACCTCCACCCCCCCCCCCCCCAGGGACCCCTGAAGAGAAAGAATCAGGGGACCCAGAGCAGGAGCTCAAATGACAATTCATCTCTATCCACACCTTCTGGCTCCTCCTGTAGTCCTGGCAGCCAAGGATGTCGCTTTAAAATCGCGCGCAGCATGGCACATCCTGGGCTGTATTGGACCACAGGAGAAAGCCTTGAGTCATATCTGGCAAACTTTATCTTGGTGTGAGGGCTTGGGTGCCCACAGAAAGGGCTCTGAGTGCCACCTCTGGCACCCGTGCCAAAGGTTCGCCCAACTAAAAGTAGGTCTAAAGTAGGAATTGACAGTCTTATCCTGCACCAGCATTCATCATGACCATGATAAATTTGGCAAAGCAAAAGACTACTGTTTTCCAGCAGAACCTGAGACACATTGTTAAATGTTAAACTTTGCACATTGGTGCACTCTGTCGGAGCAGTGCAGGGGGCACTAGATTCATGAAGAACATGCACCACAATTCATGAATCTGACGCCCCCTACTCAGGCAAACTGCTCCTAGTACAGTTTGCACTGTTTTTGATATATGTGGGTCACTCGGTCACAAAGCAATCTAAAATGCTATCAAGTGGTATTGTAAATTAGTCTTTCGAAGATTTTTTTTGTCTAGTCCTTAAAGGGAACTTGTCTCCCGATTATACCCCAATAAACTACTATGCAGGGAAGAGTCATATTTGTCTGAGATGAATCAAGTTTAGAGACTGCTTCTTTTTTGTTTGTACAGCAACCTGAGGGCATGCTAACTGCCTGTACCATTCTTATCTTTAAAATGACACCAAAACTCAGGCACCATACAACCAAAGATAGAGGCACATGAAGTGACACTTGTCCTGCAGCCTCTGATTTCACATAAAAGCGGGATTTCTAGTAAGGGCATTTTTTACATAATATGGGCTAGTGGTTTAGTGGGATAAAATCTGGTGACCAGTTCTCTTTAAATGTGAGCCACTTTATAGGTCGACCAATCTGTTTTAAGTCACATTCTTTGTCACCCTTCACCACTTTCCTATTCTTTTCCTATATTGCCACTTTGTTTACAATAATATGTTGCATACTTTTTTATATACAGTATGTTGGTTAACCTGGGTGATGGACTTAAAGAAAATCTACCTTAAAAATCCATCCTGATAAACCAGGGACACTTACTCATAGATCCAGGCACCGTGACTGTGGCATCTTTTTATATTTGGTACCCATGGTAAGCTTACAATTGTCCTTGGTTTATCATGATGGATTTCAATGGTAGGTTTCCTTTCTTTTAGTCTATGAGCAGGGTCACTGACCATATTGGGGGAATGGGTTTGTTGGCCTTGGGTTAGTAGAACATAAAGGGAACTAGTCAGACTTCCAGCACCCTTAACCTTAATCAACCGATGTATAGAAACACAGCTACAATTATTGGTGTCATTTACTTAAATTCTGAAACGTGAAGTTTTTTTCTTCATATGAAAACTGGGCATAAGTAGTCAGAGAGGGCAGTCATCACGGCTAACTGATCTCGTCATGTGATCAAACTCGTTTGCATGTACCGATGCACCTGATTCTGCCCATCTATATACTCTGCCTTTATACATTTGCATATGTGTCCACATGGGGTAAGAGCCAGGTCCTGCTTTGTAGTAGGTGACTACTCCCCTGATGCTGCCCCCCATTTTGCTTCAGGTGGTGCTGCCTGAGGCAAGAGGTTTAACTCACCTCATGGCTGGTGCACCACTGAGTGTCTACCTTCAGTAGCTAAAAGTAATCATGGCTCATTCCCATCTCTAGCGTTCCACAAAGTATGAAAAGACCATGAGTAATGAGCATGTACTCCCTAGTTAGGAGTCTTGTGCATGCACACATGTCCTCAAGAAGCTGGAAGTAGGGAGGACAGAGGCGGATGAAGCAGCGCATGCGCAAGATGTTGATCAAAGTTTTCGAAGATCCTCTGAGTGGGGAGAAAGTGACTCACAACCACAGTGCGTAATTCACCACCATGATGAAGTAGATTTTCCACCGAATATGGAAAACCGCACATGACAGTATCATGACAAGGTCAGCACAAAGTAGTCCTAGAATTTCTATTGACCTTGGCAGCTCACTTGCCTCACGAGGAGAAGTCCTCTGGATCCCTTTTATCACAGGACAGTTTTCCTAGGTCTAATCCAAGAGAAAATACAACAGCCACATTATGGCCCGGAAGAATTTTCTTTTCCCTCATGAGACAAATTGGCAGTGACTTCATTTGGGGCTTTTCTATTTGCTTTGCTCTGGATTAACTTCTTGATGCTTAGCCTGGGCTGATTTTGATGGATTTATGTTGTACCTAACTATGTAACACTGTTTTACATAGTGACAAATCACTTGCCATAATGAAAGATTTCATTTCACCAAAGCTATAACAAGCGACGACTTCTCTACTCCCTCCGACCACTGAATAATTACAGTGCGGGGTCAGTGATGCACCAATGTAATGGAACATTGAGAACTGTACCTAATAGCTGCCCAAGTGCAAACACCTGCAATAACAAAATTATCCCTGTAAATTTGTCTAAGGCAAAACGATTTCCAGTAAGTTAAAGCTTTAATATGCACCCCATTTAGGAAAGTCCAAAAATAACAGAAATACCATATTGGAGTAGGAAAATATTAGAATAACGGATAGAGAATATGATCCCTTATTTAATGTATAGGAATGTCATATTATAAGTATTTTTCATGGAATAACATAGGCTGCGGGATGATATATAGCCATCCAGGCTCTGAACCTAAAGGAACGTATCTGAAATTTGGAAAAGAAGAATGTATTACCCACTTACGACGTGTTTGATCTGTTTTATTATGTATGGCCGGACTCTATTTAATTTTCTATGGTGGTTTTACTTTGTATCATTCATCATTCTGAAATCAAGAAAAACAAGGTGATTTATAAGAAAATCATTAAAAGTCAAAGGCGGCAGGTATGATGGATGGAAGAGTGGTATAGCAAGACCGCATTTATTAAAGCTTACATATTGTGGTATAATCCTATAAAAGTAGGTATAAAAGTACAGACCTGGAAATGTAATAAACTGGATTAACTCTTTACATACTATAAAAGATAGGAATTGATTTTTCACTTGCAAATTGGTCCTTGCCATGCTTAGATGTAAAGGGATAGCCTGGTGGTTAATTACTTTTATAAATTAAAAAAAAAAAAATATATATATATATATATATATATATATAAATTATTTTTTTAAAGTTCCCCTTTTCCAATTCCCCACCAATCACATTGGATGCTTTCTGTCACGGTTGCTCTTGTGACCCATGCCCCAGTACCCGGCCGAGGCGGGCTGACTTACCTTCCCGCGGTCCTGCGATGGTTCCTGTGTTCCGTCCCCACCTCCTAGGGCGTGCGCACCGGCTCTCTGAAATTTAAAGAGCCAGCTCACTGCTAATTGGCGCTGGCCATCCGCGGATCTATAAATGCCTTGCCTTTCTTTACCTGTCACCCCTGCCGGATCTTTGTGCTTCTTTGCCATTGAGAAAGCTTCTTACCTGTGCCCTGTGCTGATATTGCGATTTCCTGTTGTGACCCCGGTTACGTTATTGACTTCGATCCTATGCTGCCTGTCGTGACCTTCTGCTTCGTCCCTGACCCTGTCCTGTGCCACCTGTCCTGACCTCCTGCCTGTCCCTGACTACGATTTCGCTATACTTTGTACTTCGCCTTGGCCGCCACCGCGGACAAAGTTGCACCTGTGGAGCGACCTGGTGGTACCACGCAGAAGGAAGTCCAACCTGCATTGCGGCGGGCTCTGGTGAAAACCAGGTGCCACTTAGACTCCGGTCCCAGGTGTCGGCTTATGTCATGGTCCGCAGTGGTTCAGTGGGTTCACTACACCTGGTGCCTGACACTTTCCAGTACCCACTTAAAATATCTACTCATCATTTACCAAGGTGGGTTACTATTTTGTCCGTTGCTTGGTTAAGGGGCACTTCCCTTTGTTTATGGAGCAAGATCACGAAGTAAAGACTATTTAAAGGGTTGCCAAAGTAGATAGGGGATAACAAGGTGAGCTATGGAGGTCCAACTGCTGGGACCCCCAATGTCTGGAAAACAGGGATCGTATTTTCACTAATTGATGGAACAGCAGGCTGAGAATGAACCCTGCCTCTCCATTCACCAACTATTTAAGTGTTGGGGATCGCTGACCACAGCACTCTTTTGTACTCCTATAGAATGCAGTGGCAGGGCACATGCTCAGTACTTCTGAAGGTCAAGTGATATGAATTGAGATTTTTTGATAAGTTAGAATGGCTAACAGCAATAGATCTCTGGCTGTAAGTGCAGGTGAGCCCCGCCCTGCGGTTCTGACTCTACTGCAGATATAAAAATCCTGCTGTGGTGACATCATCTGGGTATGAACAACTGATTTCCAACTAGTTTCAAAGGCCATTGCCTCCTTCTTCAGGGATAGTTGAGCTTTAGCCAGAGTTCTAAGTGAGCCATGAAGAAAGTTGGAAAGAAACACAAACTTGCAAGCAATAAGGTAAACAACATCCAGTTGTGGAGGCAAAACTTTTGCTGTTAGTGGCCCCTTCCACACTTGCATTGCAGATCACGTCAGAGTCTGATCAAGGGGCGATCAGGGTTTGGTCAGTGAAAAACTGACATTTTTGCATCAGAGTTCAATCAGTTTTCAGTCAGAGATTGTTCAGTGTCTCAGTTTTTCACGCGCGTTTTTAATGCATTTTCAATGCAATTTCAATGCGTTTTCACGCGCAGGTAATGTGCGTGAAAAGGACTCAGGACTGAGCTCTATCTTTTCTATGCAATTGATGCGTGAAAAACGCATTGCACTTGCATTGGACTTGCAAGTGTCTCAGAGTGGAATGCGTTTTTGATGCGTCTCCATAGACTTGTATGGTGCGTTTTTCACTCGCTTGACTTGCAAAAGTAGAGCATGCTGAGATTTAAACGTGCATTAAAAAAAATGTGTGTGTGTGTGAAAAAAAATGCAAGTCTGAAAAGACCCATTGATTACAATGGGTCAGAGTGCAATGCAAGTTCTGAGCACCTGCAGAACACGCGCATGAAAAACGCAAGTGTGGAAGGGACCTAAGAACCTAGCACAGACACATACTCCACTGTCAGGCTGTAATCTGTTATATTTAGTCTTGCAAGCACCATCTTCATTTACTTAGCCAGCTCAGGAGTGCCTGTATCTTTATAAGGACAAGTAAAAAAAAGTTTCAAAAAAGTATTAAAAAATTATTTAAAATGAACCTAATAAATTAATTGAAAAAAAAAACAATATTATATTGCCCCTGACATATAAAATAAAACAAAAGTGAAAATCACCATACAGACCCCACAAATGTAGTAGTATCGCCAAATCTTTAATGACCCGTATAGTAAAACAAAATCATTATGGAACCCACAAAACCAATGGCATAAAAACCACCTAAAATTTAAACTTTTTATCTTGTCTGACATAAAATGTAATAAAAAGAGATCAAAAAACACATCAATACAAAAATGTGACCGTTGTAAAACACATGTCCCGCAGAAAAAAAAGAAAAGCAGTCTACCATCTATATAGACCAAAAATTAAGAGTAATGCAACTTGGAAAATGTTGATGCAAAAATTATAGATTCTTTCCCTACATTACGTTTTATTTTACAGAATTAGCAAAAATAACGGAATTTGTATTGAGGTAATCGTACTGACCTGTAGAATAAATATAACATGTTACTTGGGGTATATGGTGAACAGCAAAAAAAAGTCAAAAATCAATTACAGCATTGATAGTTTTTTTACACCCCCCTCCACACAAAAAAAAAGTTAATACATTTTCAGCTATAGGGTACAGTCACCCCAAAATAGTACCAGTGCATATTAGTGCGTCCATGAACCAAATAAAAACATAAAAAAGACACATAGAAAATGTTATGTATTAATTCATTTTGATGCTAAAACTATCGGTCTGAAAACGAGGTCATTTAGAATTTTGACATTTTATTTAAAAGATGTAAAAAGCGCGAATTTTGAAAAAATTCAACATTTTAACATTTTTTTTATAAATAACCACAAAAATTATTACCCAAAATTTACCAATAATGTGCAGTACACCAAGTGATGAAGAAACAATCTCAAAATCACTTTACTATGTTAAAATGTTCAAAAGTTATAACCATATAAAGCGACGCATGTCAGATTACAAAAAACGGGACTGAGTCTTCAACTATGACTGGCGGCGTTCTAAAATGGTTTAAGGAGACCTGTCAGGTGATTTGGGACCCTAAACCTACAATAATCCTAACACGTGTGTGCAGTGAAGCCAGAAGTGTACTACACCGGCTTTACTTGCCGCAACGTGCAGGCGCGAAGGGAACGAAGCTGAAGTATAAAGTTTATTTATTTGCTAAACATTCAATGAAAAAACAAACATGGTGATTTGGGACACTAAAGCCACCGGTTCATAAGGACTTGTAAGGGGTTAAGGGTCCCAAATCACCCTGATAGGTTCTCTTTAAGCGCAACCGCAACACAAAAGTGGCGAAAACGCTTAAAGGGGTATTCCGGGAATATGAACGTCTGACACAAAAACCCATGATGATATAAATAAATGAATACAACAATACTCAATGTCATTCGTCACAAAACGGAGCTTAAATAGTTTGATTTTATGATTTACAAAATTTATGGCCTCTCTAAAGTAGGTGGAGTTATCACTAAGATGGCCGCCACTGGAAACTACAAGTTCCATGATCCTTTAGTTCTCAGTAACTCCTACCTCCTCCTCCTACCTCTTATGCTCTGCTTCCTGTGATGATGTAACAGGTTTTCTTGCTCCGTTACCATAGTAATGATGTGTAACTGCCATCACCAAAACACTGGCCATACTGGATGCACTGCAACCAACCCACTACAGCCAAACGTAGTGGTGATCACATGACCTGCCCAGGCAGGTGCAGAACATGTGATGTGGACATGTGACCAGTGGTCATCTTCTGTTCTATGTCTGATCCACAACGGACCGCGCGGAGGAAATTAACGGACTGATTAACTCCTTAACGCTCTGCGCCGTAGCTCTACGGCGCAGAGGTATAAGGAGTGTATGAAGAGGGCTCACGGGCTGAGTCCTCTTCATACAAAGGTGGGGGTTTTTGCAAAATGCATAAAACCCCCACCGCTAATAACCGCGGTCGGTGCTTGCACCGATCGCGGCTATTAACCCCCTAAACGCCGCCTGCAAAGTCGCAGGCGGCGTTTAAAAGACGGCGGCGCGTGGGCACCGCCATCTTTTTTTTGATCGCCACGCCCCCGAACGTCATCGGGGGGTGGCGATCAGTTGCCATGGTAGCCTCGTGTCTTCTCTTGACACGAGGCTATCTGGCAGCTGCATATTCGTTACAATGAGCCAGTGGCTCATTGTAATGAATGTGCTGCAAAAATGCCATATATTGCAATACAGAAGTATTGCAGTATATGGTAGCAGCGATCTGACCATCTAGGGTTAATGTACCCTAGATGGTCTAAAAGATAGTGAAAAAAAAAAGAAAAAAAAAAGTTTAAAAAATAAAAAAAATTAATAAAATATTAAAAGTTCAAATCACCCCCCTTTCCCTAGAACGGATATAAAACATAACAAACAGTAAAAATCACAGACATATTAGGTATCGCCGCGTCCCAAAATGCCCGATCTATCAAAATATAAAAACGGTTACGGCCGGCGGTGACCTCCGAGGCGGGAAATGGCGCCCAAATGTCCGAAATGCGACTTTTACACCTTTTTACATAACATAAAAAATGAAATAAAAAATGATCAAAATGTCGCACAGACCTCAAAACGGTAGCAATGAAAACGTCGCCTCATTTCGCAAAAAATGACCTCTCACACATTTCCGTGCGCCAAAGTATGAAAAAGTTATTAGCGTCAGAAGATGGCAAAAAATTTTTTTTCTTTTTTGTACACATTCGTTTAATTTTTGAAAATGTATTAAAACACAATAAAACCTGTATAAATTTGGTATCACCGCGATCGCACCGAACCAAAGAATAAAGTAGGCGTGTTATTTGGAGCGAAGAGTGAAAGTCGTAAAAACTGAGCCCACAAGAACGTGACGCACGTGCGGTTTTTTTTCAATTTTTCCACATTTGGAATTTTTTTTCAGCTTCGCAGTACACGGCATGTTAAAATAAATAACATTACGGGAAAGTAAAATTTGTTACGCACAAAATAAGCCCTCACACAGGTCTGTACACGGAAAAATGAAAAAGTTATGGATTTTTGAAGTTGGAGAGCGAGAAATGAGGCGAAAAACCCTGCGTCCTTAAGGGGTTAAAGGGCCAGTAGCATTTTAATTCTTCTGCTAATTCTAATTTTCTGCTAAGGGGAGCACAATTTTAAATAACAGCTAAATACACACTAGCTTATATTTTGAGTACCCATTTGTATATGAATTATGCTGATTCCTGGAATACCCCTTTAATAAATACATGTGCAAAGTTGACAAAAAAAACTAGTGCAGACACAATGATACATCTGATTTTCATTGTTTTCCATGTTTACTCTTATTTGCCATCAACCAGTGGTGTAGCGGTGCATTAATTTAATAGATTCCACTATTATTATATATTTTATATAGTCTTTACACTTTTATTTATTGTGTGTCATTTTGAATTATAAATAATGTATTCAGGTATATAATAATAACAACCTTTTCTGGACAATGGAAGCCTCCACCACAGTAACCCTTAAGGAAGCAGATCATGAAATGGGTGTTGGGATGCAATGGTGGTGATCTGTGGCCTTGTTTTACATCATGGAACCTGGTTTGTTTTTATTATTGGCTTTATAACTGGTGGCAGAACTAAGGAGATGGCATAACTATGTTTTGCCCGAACTTGATATTTGCCCATTTGGTATGAAGCTCTCTTCTTGGGATAGGCATATGTGTATATATTTATAATTTTGTAATTTAATTGGGTACATGTGCAATCATATTTTACATTACTATGCTACCTTTTCTGGTATCCCCACCACAGGCATTGTTTTTATGTGCTGCTAACTGTAGCTCTCAGCGTGGCCTCGAATAGTAAATAACTGTTCTTAGTTCTAAAAAAAAAATAGAATGGGTTAAGAAAAATATTTTATATGTATCTATTTATCTATATGTCTAACTATGTCTATATTTATCTATCTCTATATCTTCCTGTACAGCAGCAGTAGAGCAGACAGCAGGAGCTCTACAGACAAGATAAGCTCTGGATCTGAGGGGAGGGAGGCATAGCAGTGCTGGCTGTATGTTTTATAGGTAAGGTAGCAGAGATGAGTGTGTCATTGTGTCTTATAGCCATCTCATGATTCTTTTCTGTCTCATTTCTCTTTTTCTAAGTATCAAATATTAGTAGAATGTTCCGAAGCTAAATTAAAGTATAGATAAACCCTGTACCCTGATGATCTAAGCACATTGTCTGCACACCAACATTTCCCAGCACAGAGGAATCATGAAGTGTCTGCTCAGCTAGTGCCGCCCACATTGCTGAATCTTACACTGACCATCATTGCAAAGTAAGGGGCTAAAATGATCCTTATTGTCTAAACATCACCAGAACTTTCTTTCATGGCAAAACCTTTTTAGGGAAAGGTTAATTTGTAATGTGATGGAGATGACTAAAAAGTTGGCCCTATGCAACCTAGACAAAGCTGTTCCATGTAAAATTCCCTACAAATTGGGTCATTCTGAAGGTTTTAAGAAAGGCTAAGATGCCTTCTTACAGCAATATAACATTGAAGCCTTTGTAATTATATGGGATTCCTTCGCCCGTTCCCATTTGTGATCAATTTCCCTTTGAGTCTGAGAACACCAAAAGAGCCGAGATAAGAGGTCGCAATTGGGCTATTTTTGAGGCTCCCATAGATATGAATGTATAGTTGCTGCGCATGCGCAACAAACTCTCCGATTGGCAAGTCTGTACCCTGCAGGACCACTGCACCTTTCTTACTGCCTCAGAATTTACTGAATAAAAGACAAAAAACATTTCAAAAGCACCAATAGTGTATTTTCATGGTGTATGATAGGAAGTCTCCCAGTGTCTACTACTGCTTATATAATATCCCAACGGCTACATGTCTAGTAAGAAGCAACTAAAATGAAAACTACAGTGTATACTTTAACTTTTATTTTTGGCTTAACACATTTACAAAGAAGGTGAGGTTAATATATACACGAGCATTGCATACGGCCAGGACTACTGTAATACGCAGCAATTCATAGGATTCTGTATAAAGGATCTTTAGAATGTAAATTCCACATGGTCTGATGATGTCTTAAACAACCTCTGGAATAATAAACTTGTATCAGATTGAGCTCAACTTTTCCAGTTTTTAGCCATCTGTGTTTCCCAGTATTTTTAACTGAAAAGTAAAAGACTGTGTTAATATGGATATTAGATGTAGACACTAGAGGAACATGCAGAAAAGTATCCAATGGTCCAAAAATGGGTTCCATTATACAAATATTTTTTCTACAGTTCTGATATTGAAGAGTCAGCAACATATATCTTAGTCTGATGCACCTTTTTTGGTTGTATTTTTGTGACTTTTTGAGGGTCATTTATCTTATTTCCCCCTTCTCTGAGCTCTTTTTGCGCCTTTTGTGAGTCTATTTTTTGCCCCCCATTTGTCTTGGTAGTTTTGCCTCTTTGTCAAATGCAGTTTGTTTTTAGCTTTGTTAGACGCAAATTTTAAAAAAGGCACGATTTTGTTGTGCAATTTTGCAAACCATTCCATAACCTTTCCTACACATGGTTGGGACTGGCGTGTTATGGCACTCACTTTTTTGCGCCTATATAGGCACAAATCAATGTTTTATCAGGCACAAACATCTGGAAGCAGGAGAAATACAAAGACAACTGAGACTTTTTTAAGCAAAAATTTGGGATGTTAGACTAACAGGAACAGGTGCAATTTAAGACAAAGAGAATCCACCTAAATGTGATGCCACACGTTTCGTTTTTTGGACCGTTTTAAAGCATGCTTTTTCAATCCGTTTAAAAATGCATGCGTTTTTGAATGTTTACCATGTGTTTTGATGGGTTTAATCTGTTTCACAGCTGCCTACACTTCTAGAAATAAAGATAAACAGGTTCAAAGCAGCCAAACGCATGGTACCAAGGCATCAGACTGTAATGAATATTCATTTCATTACTCCATGGATACACAGTTATTTGATAGCTTTATTAAAGTTGCATTCATGTATTTTTTTAAAGATAACTTTTTTTATTTTACCTTTTAAAATTCAATAGGGAATAAGGGAATATCTAAATTTCGATAAACAATAAGGAACATGGCATGACTAGTAGGGATGGGCCTTGATTACACAAAAAACCAATCCCTGTGAATCTACCACTAAAATCAAGCATGTTAGATCCAGGCACTGTGACGTAAACTTTAGCTAATGCTAATTATGCTACTCTAGCCCATCAGTGATCTGGCTTTACAGACTTTTACACTATTTTACCCCCCCCCCCCCCGCCCTGCTTCTACAGCATTGGGCTGTTAGAATTTAGAGACTTTTATACAGTGTTACTCCCCCCCCCCTGCTCCTTCAGCATTACAGGCTAGGAATTAAGAGTATGCATTCAGTTTTTCCATTACCATAAATAGTTTCCAAAATGTTATCATCTAAAAAGATAATTTTGTCTTGTCCAAAACTGTTCTGTTGATTGATGGCTCTTTATTTAATTTTATAAGCCTTTGGCTACCCTCTAATTCCCAACAAAAAAATAGTATAAAAAGGTTAAGATTTTCTGAAAATATAGGGTAATTGTGCATTGCCATAACTTAACATCAGCACTTTGTACTATAATCATGTTAAAGTACCTTATACCTTACCTTACTCGAGTATAAGCCTAGTTTTTTAGCACAAAAGAATGTGCTGAAAACTCAAACTCGGCTTATACTCGAGTGAAAAATATATAGGTTTTACCAGGTTTTTGTGGTAAAATTAGGGGCCTCGGCTTATACTTGAGTCGGCTTATACTCGAGTATGTACGGTAGATTAATGTGACTTGTACAATAGTGATTTCAAGCCCAAAATCGTATAGGGGTTGTCTGGGAATATGAATTTTTTTGTGAATTAAAAAAAAAAAATTAAAAAACTTTAACTTACCTCTCTCTCCACTCTCGTTCTCCTAACATGCAAAGGCTGAGCAATCATTGTACAATCATAGACTCACAATGGCAGATCAGTAGCAAAGGGCCTGTGACATCACATCCTGAAGGCGGAGGATTAACGTCATGTGATATAAAGAGCAAATGTAAGTAACTAAAATAATAATATTAGTATAAATACATAAGGTCATGTTTATATTAAGCCCCTTCATAAATGAGTGTGTTTAACATTAGAATTAAGAAGGCCTTTCATGTAAGTTCCTCCAATCACCTCCCCTAACTGGGCGGGGTACATGTTCTATAGTGGTAACTGTATAGCAGGGGTGTAGACATGCAACACGGCCAGTCTCTGACTACAAACACAAGTTGTAGACATGCAGGAAAAGAGTTAAGTCTAAGTTTTTTTTATTTTTATATTTATAAAAAAAAGAATAATATTCCTGGACAACCCCTTTAAGGAACTTTATTTGTTGCAAAATTAGAATTACAGAATTTAAATATATTTTTATATTTATTTTGTTTTTATGTGGTGCTGTCATATAGTCCTTTCATTATACTGTTTCTTAACAACTTTATATGCTTGCAAAATAAAAAAAAAATGAAAAAACTGCCCAAAAATATTTTTAAAAGGAGCTACTTGCCAATCTGTACTAAACCAACAGTATATTCATGTACAGAAATATACGGTTAGTTTCCTGTTTTTTAATCTGTACTCAGTAAGTTTGTTTCTTTAGGATTTTGGTTTTGGCTGGAAATGCTCATTATTAAAACATTAAAAAAGCCAAAACTAATATTTAAATGGTTAGTAACTGTTCAACAAGCTTAGCATAAATGAATAGTACATGATAATACAAGAAACTTTGTAATACATTATATCATACAAAACTGCCTTTTTCTCCACTTAGTTTGGTTGATATAATCCTCGCAGTTTCCTCTTTAGTCGGCCTACCTACAAGTGCAGTAGAGAAGGGAGGAGTGAGAAGGAGGCTTACACCCATCAGCTCATAGTGTATTGCAAATGGGTTCAGAGAGATTTCAGAAGGGAAAACAAAATTTAAACTACAAGTTAAAACTGTAATGTAGATTCTGGACTTAGGGAGAACACACAGGACAGTGAGCTCTAAACTGAGCTAGCCGTCCCCCAACTGTCACTTGCCTGCTTGCCTCTGCATATCCTAGGTGATATGGGACCACTAGAAGACAGTCCCTACCTATGCCAAAGTGAAGACTCAAAACAAAACAAAGAACACGAAGGTGAGGGCAGATGTCCAGGTCACAATGAAGAGAGCCAACATGTCACAAAATTCAGAGTCAAAAGGATAGTCAAAATACCAAAGCCAAGATCATAAGTATAGCATGTCAATAGCAAAAAGGAAAGCTAGCTATACATATAGAACACATATAGTTACTGAGATGGTCCTGTCAATCACATCTGTTAACTACTTCCGGATCAGAGCAGAGCAGCAGAGGGACAATGAGTGGTGCAATAGTCAGCCAAAAACCCAAAGCACATTCTGAAGAACAAGGAAGATGATTAACCAAAACAGTTTAAATAAACACTGGACTACTGGCTTTTTTTTAAAAAAAGTTAGGTACATTTTAAATGTTTTATAATAGATTTTTTTGTGGTATTTCTAACACTACATTTGGGAAAGTTATTAATTTACATATTAGTAAAGTTATTGTTTCATTCTATTTTTCATATTTTTTATTTTACTAGAATAATTTAGATTGGTAGAGAAATAATGGAAAGTTCAGGGCTGGGGTTCCAGGGGCGTTCTGTCTGTCCAGGACATATTAGTGGATTAACTGCCGAGTAAACAATCTGGCAAATTAACCCCTCTTACAACTAGTCGTGACTATGATTGGCCAGGGAGACACACCAAACTTAACATTCAGGTCTGCTCATCTTCCTGATGAATGTAATGAAAGGATCCATATTTTTTCATGAGGATCCAGTAAACATTTTTTCATTCTTCAGAAAAAAATTCCGTTTGTTCCAGTATTTGTTTAATTTTTACACTATTATATTGAGTCTGGTGATATTAAAGATTCACTTTCTGAATTGTCGTAAAGACAGCTCAGTAGAAAGTGTGTTATATTTTATGCTTATTAGCATAATTTTAAAAGCTTCATTTTGGGATGTTCTTTAAGTAGGATCAGCCAGATCATGTTATGATTCAATATCTGTTATTCATTTATTTTCGAAGTGCAGCATTATTCTTCAGAGGAAAGAAAGCTCAAATATAATCATAAACTTATACATCGTGATTAATTTTTTTTTTTTACACTATATATTACATTTACATTGAAAATCACTCTAAAAAGTGATTTTAAAAAATGTTATGCACTCTAAAATAAGACAACTAAAAAGAACAATCCTTCTTGCAAAAAATAAGTCCTTAAACAGATTTATCAGGCGAAAAATAAAAAAGTTATGCATATGAAAGATGATGATTCTAAAAATAACAACATTTTCACCAAATTATTTTTTATTCAGTAAAAATGGGAAAAAAATAAAAAAATCTATATAAATATGGTATTTTCGTAATCGTGGCGACCCATAGAACAAAAATAATATACTATTTTTATGGTATAGTAAACAGCCAAAAAAAAGAACACTAAGAAATCTTCCTAAAATTGATGAAAAATTGCAGAAATTAAAAAAGAAATTTTAAATAGGTTTTTGACATTAACGCAAAAGAAAGTCTTGTAATAAATATAATATTTTAAAATATAATAAAAAATTCTCATACATGCACTTTTACTTTAAAAAATCATTTTATGTATTTACAGAACTATAAATTATATTAGACGAAAAACTGCCAATAATAAACCTTGTAGTCATTATCCTATGAAGCCACTAGGGGGAAATATTGCCTAGATGAACAGAGGGAAGGCTTTATGGAGAAACGGTTTATAAGGTTTGCTGTGACTGTAAAATCGAATTCATTTTAATTTAAAATAAATAATGCATAATATAGTCTAAATATTAGCCTGAACTACAACACGAAAATATGTCAGAAAATATTATTATAATTGTATTTTAACAGTTTTAACAGTTTCCCATAGTCTCACAGGAGTCTTACAGGACAACGTTATTGAACTGAATGCAGAAAATCAAAATACTTCTAATATTAAATCTTTATTTCTATAGCGCCATTATATTCGACAGAACTATAAATGTCCCGGGTAATAGATACAAATAAAATAAGACATAAAAGAGCAATAACATTGTCAGATGTTACAATAGGAATAAGAAATCCATGACATTTTTACGTGCTAAGTTCATAGAAACTGACTATTTCATGGTTTTATAAAAACTTCATGTTTATAAAAAAATAATTTATTTTAAAAAATTCTATTAAATTCTACTTTCAATTAGAAAATTTATTTTTGGATTGTTTTGGAATATAAGCTATAACAGAACTTTAAATTTCATGACGGATTTACTTTAGATGAATAAAAGTAAAATAAATTAAAAATGAATGTCAAATGATGTATACAGTGTTTATAGAAATGAAATAAAAATGAATATAATGTTGATGAAACTATAATAAAATAGATACTTTTAATACCGTAATAAAAAAGGTAAAAGTAAATATATTGTTTTAGAAATTGTAACCATAAAAACTGAAGAAAAAGAACACAAATATTGTCATAACCATAAAAATGGAAAACCAAATTTGTTATAAAGTTACTAGTATAGATTTGTTTTTATAAGACTACAAATTATGTTATTTTAAAAACTGCAAGTGGCGTTTTATAATTCATCTACATGCGCTGAATATTGAAATGTATGAATTTTAATATGTATAAAGCAACAATCTATTAATTCAGATTTTTACTAACACTTTTCCTCTTGGTGTCTTGTTTTTGTAGAACTGATTAAAAAATAATCTGAGCAGTTCTGACAGTGTGTTACTGCTATAAATCACGAGTTCCTGGTAAGATTCTGTTTCTATAAAAGTAACAGCAACAGGTTCTCGTTTTACATAAGGCTCTTGCAAAACATTTTTGAAAAATGTAAAGATCTTTATTTTAATAGACGTTTTAAAAAATTTATATTGAACTAAAATTAAACAGTTTTTAAAACCGGCAAATACACAATTTTATATTTTCCCCTCTTCTTTCCTTATTTCATTGTATACATTTTAGTAGCTTTTATAACTGGATTTATTAGTAATATTTTGGTTGTCATAAACCGTTTTTTCCAAATGATGTATAGAGTTTCAAGAAATCTGGCTGAGCATAGAAGCTATAAATTCAATCTCGGTAACAACTAAACAATGGAGTAAAGGAATTTAAATATGTTTTACTCTAAAACAAAATAGTAAGAGACAATTTTTTGGTGATTTTTTGGCTTATATGTATTAAATCATAGACAAGATGTTGATGAGTCAACGGAATAACTTAAACTAGAAATTTGTAGTAGTTTATCCATTCAACCCACTGAATAAAATATCGCTATTCACTTTTTTATATGTTTTCGAATTACAAAAACTCAATTCTTTTTTTAACGAATCATTTCAAAGAGCTGTCTTTTAGTAAAATACAATCAAAATAAGAATATGTGCTATGTATATTTAATCATGAAAACATGTATTTATGATTTATAATGTAAATATTATAGATACATGTAATCGAATTGTAAAATTCAATTTGAATAAAGATTTTATCTTTATTATTATTTTTTCTTTTTTTATTATTCAATAAAGCATATTTCATATCGCTCATATACTCATCTAAATTATAGTTTTTTAAATAGATACAAAGAAAAAAGATGTGTGTGTGTATATATATATATATATATATATATATATATATATATATATATATATATATGTATGTATATATATATATATATATATATGATGTTTAAAAAAAGTGGTTATCCTCTGAAACGTCGGATCCCAGAATATAGGACATCCTGCCTTTTTCACAACTACTTGGAGTGCTGCTGTCTTTCTAGCAGTATTTATAAATTCTATATACATATATATCTATCTTTATATATACACTCTATAAGATTGTGCTGACTTGGACTTTACTTCATCTATATATATATATATATATATATATATATATATATATATATATATATATATATATATATATATATATATATATATATATAGATGAAGTAAAGTCCAAGTCAGCACAATCTTATAGACTCCTAATAAGGAGGGGTGCAGCGCCCCCATAGGTTCTGGCTTGATCCTCTTGTAGATAAATAAAGTAAAAAGCGGGCAGCACTCCGTGATTCAGTGATTCAAATTTCAAAATAGGAGGTGAACTTTATTGAAAAGTGGCGACATTTCGGTGCTGGATGAAGGTGTTACACACCGGAACGTTGACACTTTTTCACCTCTTATTTTGAAATTTGAATCACGGAGTGCTGCCCGCTTTTTACTTTATTTATATGTATATCTATATATATCTATCTCTCTCTATATATATATATATATATATATATATAGTAAGGGAAAATTTGGAGCAGCACAGCAACCTCGCTGGGTGCAAACCGTAGGTCCCCAGGCCAGGGGACTGAAATATACGAACAGGAAAAGGCAGCACTCCGTATGTAGTGTCAAATCAAGATGGGTGTCTTTATTCCATAAGCGACGTTTCAGCTCCTTGATAAATGCTTGATAAAGGCTCGCAAGGAGCTGAAACGTCGCTTATGGAATAAAGACACCCATCTTGATTTGACACTACATACGGAGTGCTGCCTTTTCCTGTTCGTATATATATATATATATATATATATATATATATATATATATATATATATATAAATCAAAAATCCAGCAGCACCATATAAACAGTATTTTCACATATCTTGCCACACCATGTTAGTAACAATTTAAGAAAAAAATTGAAAAAAAAAAAAAATATATATATATATATAGATAATGTTTATATATGTAATGTGCTTTAATTGTAATCCGACCTAAAAGAGCCACATTCCAGACTACACCTATCTATTCTTCATGCGGAATCTCACTAAAGTTTTCTCTGTTGTGTCACGGCTCCTGTCATCACTCCATTAGGACCTTCTGCAAGGTTCATAGACCAATTCAGAAAATACACCTGAACAAGCACAACAAGAATGATTATTCCTAATTGTGTTTCGAGCAAATGTTTCTTTTTAAAAACATAGCAACTTAATGGCAAAAGGAAAGTTATTACACTTCTGCGCTACACATTAAAGTGACACTGGTTCCTTTCAAAGACAAATACGCGCCCTGCAATGTCAGCAATCCATTTGTTTGAACACCAAGTCACAGAAGTGACAGAACGCTGAATATACAAACATACGAGCTTATACAATGTAACCTCAAAGATGCTACACACAAGCATCGGGGCATTGTTCTGTATTGTGGACACTATATTCAGCATTAAAATAATAGAAAATACTTAAAATTTAAAAAAAACATAAAAATGTGGGAATAAATGGATGGACAATTTCGGGTTTTTAAATGGAGATTAATTAAAGATCAAATACCTAGCGGTTTAGTCATTCTTTTCTTCTACTGCGTGATATTTTTTTTATTCTGTTTCTTTATTTATTTTAATCATTTTATTTTACTACAGCTTTTCCTAGAAATTAAAAAAAAAGCCTAAATATTACGTCTCTTCACATTTCTCATATTAGAATTGAAATCCTTTATTAAAAATAGATTTATTTATTTATTTTACTTTATAAGGAGAATCAGACAAGACTGTTGAGTAGGATTGAACAAACTAAGTACATGTGGTAAGTGAAATATAAGTAAAAGAAAAAACAACACACAAAAAGGGGGCACTGTCTCAAGTATGTCAATTAATTAGACACAAGATTGTTTTAAAGGGGTTGTCCCAGAGTTGAAAAACATGGGTGCTTTCTTCCAAAAACAACGCCACACCTGAAAATGGTTTGTGCCAGTATTGCAACTGAGTTGCAATACCAGCCCCAAAAAAATTTTGCCTCTGTTTTTGAAAGAAAGCAGCCATGTTTTTCAATAGCGGTATATTTCTTTCCAGTGGTCATACGGAAATAAGCATTCTCATATTATCACACGAAGATAAGAAAATCACAGCTCACCCTTGGTCTAGATGTTTTCAGTGGAATCGCTTTTCTGTGTGAACGGTTCCCAGAGCCGAAGAAAATCCTGTGTCGATGCAGGTAGGGGTCCAAAAAGAAGAAGTAGCCGGCACTCGTTGTAGGTAAGTATAAAATTATTCAAAGAGCTTTATTAACAGGGATAAAACGCTGCATGGGGCAGTAGCATAGAAAAGAGAAAACCACTCTCTTTTCTATGCTACTGCCCCATGCAGCGTTTTATCCCTGTTAATAAAGCTCTTTGAATAATTTTATACTTACCTACGAGTGCCGGCTACTTCTTCTTTTTGGAGCCATGTTTTTCCACCTCTGGACAACCTCTGGACAACCCCTTGCACATCTATTTATAGAGGGTCTGCACCAGTTTTGTGTCGCGACTCCACTGTGTCCAACAAAACTGAAAAAATGTGCACCTAAAGGGGCTCTTACTGCTTAGCCTGTCTTTGCGCCACTTTTACTACTGACGTGCGCCACAATGCTGTCTGCACCACAATTCTGCAGCATGAACAAAGTGCACCAAAAAATGGTGCACACTTCCCGAGCAGTGCCGGGAGCGCCAGATCCATGAAGAAAGGCCCGAAATCCTGAATCTGGCGCCCCTGCACACTATACAGGCAAACTGCACATAGTACAGACTGCACAAGTTTTGATAAATGTGGGCCAAGGAATGGAGATAGCACCACCGAAGTGGGGATAACAGGGTAAGTATCATTTACTGCATATCATTTATTTTTTTGGTTTGTATCATTGTATGATAAACATTTTTCATCAATTATCGACCTTGCACCTAATAATAATACTGAAATTATAGGTGTACAGACACTATATTACATGTGCAGTATAGAACAATCCATTTTGGGTATGAAGGGATCATATTTTTACAAAGTTTCTGATAAATAATTTGAAGGTACTAGGGATAAATCAAAAAATCTCTCTCTCTCTCTCCCTCTCTCCCTCTCTCCCTCTCTCCCTCTCTCCCTCTCTCTCTCTCGTGACCCCCTTCATCCTCATAGACTGTAAGCTCTTGTGTCACCCCTCATCTTCATAGAATGTAAGCTCTTGTGTCCCCCCTCATCCCCATAGACTGTAAGCTCTTGTGTCTCCCCTCAACTTCATAGAATGTAAGCTCTTGTGTCACCCCC
Source organism: Engystomops pustulosus (assembly GCF_040894005.1). Classification (NCBI taxonomy): domain Eukaryota; kingdom Metazoa; phylum Chordata; class Amphibia; order Anura; family Leptodactylidae; genus Engystomops; species Engystomops pustulosus. The sequence goes on along the minus strand of NC_092411.1, from coordinate 265,550,351 downwards.
TCATCCTCATAGATTGTAAGCTCTTGTGTCACCCCCTCATCCTCATAGACTGTAAGCTCTTGTGTCACCCCCTCACCCTCATAGACTGTATGCTCCTGTGTCACCCCCTCATCCTCATAGACTGTAAGCTCTTGTGTCACCCCCTCATCCTCATAGAATGTAAGCTCTTGTGTCACCCCCTCATCCTCATAGACTGTAAGCTCTTGTGTCACCCCCTCATCCTCATAGACTGTAAGCTCTTGTGTCACCCCCTCACCCTCATAGACTGTAAGCTTTTGTGTCATCCCCTTATCCTCATAGACTTTAAGCTCTTGTGTCCCCCCTCACCCTCATAGACTGTAAGCTCTTGTGTCACCCCTTCATTCTCATAGACTGTAAGCTCTTGTGTCACCCCCTCAGCCTCATAGACTGTAAGCTCTTGTGTCACCCCCTCAGCCTCATAGACTGTAAGCTCTTGTGTCACCCCCTCAGCCTCATAGACTGTTAGCTCTTGTGTCACCCCCTCAGCCTCATAGACTGTAAGCTCTTGTGTCACTCCCTCATCCTCATAGACTGTAAGCTCTTATGTCACCCCCTCATCCTCATAGACTGTAAGCTCTTGTGTCTCCCCTCACACTCATAGACTGTAAGCTCTTGGGATCAGGGCCCTCACTCCTATTGTTCCATATGACTGTTTGTACTATGTAATGTATTATTATATCTGTATGTCCCCAATGACTACAGAATATGATGGTGACATATAAATAAGTAGTATTATTATTATTATAGTGGCATTTAATATCCTGTACCATGCACCTGGTGAAAAAATTCCAGAAAAATTCCACTGAATTTGGTTTTTACAGCTTAACCTGTGCAGTCACAATGGCCTCTCCCCATTATTAATTTGGTCAGTATAATCATGGAGATACCAAATATATATAGTTCTGTTTTGATACCTTAATAAAATTCTTAACTCTCTAAGAAAAAAAAATTGCAATTATTTTTTTTAGACTTTGGTGTACAGAGCTGGGTCAGGTGTTTTTTTTGGGACAGGATGATCTTTTTATTGATACCAATTTGTTAACTGTGTGACTATTGCATCACTTTTTATTTAAAAACACCGATTGCGGTTCAAGTGGTGGATGCATAATCCTTCCCTGTATGGAAAGTGCTCCGCCCCTGAGCCATCTCTAATCAGGGTTAATGCCTTGCATGTAAGATTTAAACCCCCCCCCCAAAAAAAATTTTAAGTTACATTTACATTTTACCTTAAAAAATTCTTACATTTTAGGGTAAAAAAAATTAAATAAAATAAATTTTAACAATCCAAGCAAGGCCCCTTAATTAAAAGAGCCCAAGCAACCCTATATGCTACATTTATAGCACTGGCTCTCACAACAAAATATTTTTTTTTTTGTTACAATATTTTCTGTCATTTTTATAATAAAAATCTAAAATAAATAAAAATAATAAAAAAATAAATTTAAATATATTAATAAAATATAAATATAATATATATATAATATAAATATATAACAAATAATATATAATGAATATATATATATATATTGTGGGGAATTGCTCTGGTAGTTGACAGGTAGCAGTGCAGGAAGCAGTGACACACGCAGGTTTAAAAGTCCAACTATTATTCACACTTGCAAAACAGAACACAAATTCAGCCTTGGCTTAGGCACATGCAAAAACATTATAAAAGTAATTCCTGCCCGGCTAGGCGCTGTCTAATACATTTGGAGGACCCTAGCTATCCGGGTACCAGGCTGCCTGGCACACGCTCTTGGCCAGCAGCAAGACAGGAGACCCTCAGTTACCTTTGCTGTGAGAATGCAATCTCGCTTTCAGCTCTCCAGGTAGGGCCTCTCCTCCTGCTTCTGGCCTGCAGACTAAATCAGACCCTAACGAGGCCTGTGACCCGCACCTGTGGGCTATACAAAAGCCCAGGACCGAAGCCCGGGTGGAGTAGGAGTCCCACTACCAGCCTACCCCTACTCCATAATAAGCAGGCCCAGTACGGACATTACCAATGTGTCTGTGTTAGCTAGGCCAACACAGACAAAACAGACTATTCCTGCTTATCATGTCTGCATTAACCCTTGGGTTACTGCAGACAAACCCAGGGCTTTTACCACCAGCATTTCATCTGCCTGTAAGACAGATAGCGGTTTTCCCACACAACACCTCTCACTTTCTCACATACCCTCCCCCTCAGTTCAGACCCACCGGGGCGAACTCCTGACATTAAGCAATGCGTTCGGGACAAGGCATCTGCATTGCCCTGTAGCTTCCCGGCTCTGTGCTCCACCGTAAAGCTGAAATTTTGGAGGGACAAGAACCACCTAGTGACCCTGGCATTCTTCTCCTTAGTTCTACTCATCCACGTGAGAGGAGAGTGGTCAGTTATGAGACGGAACTGTCGTCCCAGCAAGTAGTACCGTAGGGACTCTAATGCCCACTTTATCGCCAGACATTCCTTCTCTACGATACTGTAATTTTTCTCTGCTGGCGTGAGCTTCCTGCTCAGGTAGGTAATGGGGTGTTCCTCGCCATTCACCTCCTGAGACAGGACAGCTCCCAGTCCTACATCTGACGCATCCGTCTGCACAATAAACTCTCTCTTGAAGTTTGGCGCAATGAGGACGGGAGATCCACACAACGCAGACTTCAAGGCCTGAAAAGCACCTTCTGCTTGTTCATTCCACCGCACCATGACAGGCCTTTTACCCTTCAGCAGGTCTGTCAGGGGAGCGGACATGGTGGCAAAGTTTGGTATAAACCGTCTGTAGTACCCTACAATGCCCAGGAATGCCCTGACTTGCTTTGTGCTCACTGGTTGAGGCCAACCCTGTATAGCGTCAATCTTGTTGACCTGAGGTTTAATTATACCTCGACCGATCACATACCCCAAATAGTGTGTCTCCTCCATTCCCAGCGCACACTTCTTGGGGTTTGCAGTCAGGCCCGCTGCCCTTAGAGAGTTCACTACGGCCTGTACCTTGGCCAAGTGACTCGCCCAGTCTTGGCTGTAGATGATAATGTCATCTAGATAGGCGGAGGCGTATCTCCTATGTGGCTTTAACACTATGTCCATTAACCGTTGAAAGGTAGCGGGGGCCCCATGAAGCCCAAACGGTAATACAACATAGTGAAAAAGGCCCTCAGGGGTGATAAAGGCTGTCTTTTCTTTAGCCCTATCTGTCAGGGGTACCTGCCAATATCCTTTAGTTAGATCCAGGGTGGTGAAGTACCGAGCACCCCCTAGTCTCTCAATAAGCTCGTCCACCCGGGGCATGGGATAGGCATCAAACTTAGACACCTCATTCAATTTTCTAAAATCGTTGCAAAATCGCAACGTCCCATCCGGTTTGGGAATTAGAACAATTGGACTGGCCCACTCACTTTTGGACTCCTCAATAACCCCTAGCTTCAGCATCTTCTGAACTTCTTCTGATATGGCTTGTCTACGAGCTTCGGGGACTCGGTACGGCCTTAATCTTACCCTTACCCCTGGCTCAGTGACAATATCATGTTTAATTACAGATGTGTAGCCTGGCAACTCTGAGAACACATCTGTATTTCTTGCTACAAACTCTCGAGCCTCTCGCTGTTGCTCTTTGGTAAGGGTATCGGCTATTCGCACTTCTTCCTCCGGCACAGGCTTATCTGCAGCCTGTGAGGGGATCGCAGGAGGTGGACTGGCCAGGACCATCTCTGTATGCAGACTCTCTCTGTCTTTCCAGGCCTTCAACAGATTTACATGATAAGTCTACTCGGGTTTTCTCCGTCCGGGCTGACGTATCCTGTAGTTCACCTCTCCTATTTTCTCTATAACCTCATACGGTCCTTGCCATTTAGCGAGAAACTTACTTTCTACAGTGGGGACTAGCACCAACACACGATCACCGGGACTAAAGCTCCTTACTTTTGCTGACCTGTTATAAACCCGGCTTTGAGTTCTTTGTGCCTCCTCCATATGCTCTTTGACAATGGGCATGACGGCTGCCACCCTGTCCTGCATATCTGCGATATGGTCTATTACACTTTTGTGGGGGGTGGGCTCTTGTTCCCATGTCTCCTTGGCTATGTCCAGGAGACCCCTGGGATGTCTGCCATACACTAACTCAAACGGTGAGAACCCAGTAGAGGCTTGTGGGACCTCTCGGATGGCGAACATTAAATATGGCAATAGTACATCCCAGTCCTTCCCATCCTTGTTTACCACCTTTTTTAGCATACTCTTTAAAGTTTTGTTGAACCGTTCTACCAATCCATCCGTCTGAGGATGGTACACAGAGGTGCGTAACTGTTTAATATTAAAGAGCCGACATAGCTCCTTGGTGACTTTTGACATAAAAGGAGTCCCCTGATCTGTGAGGATCTCCTTGGGAAGTCCCACCCGACAGAACATGGCAAACAACTCTTTAGCAATTAGTTTCGCAGAGGTGTGCCGCAGTGGGATGGCCTCAGGATATCGGGTAGCATAGTCCATGACTACCAGGATATGCTGATGCCCCCGAGCAGATTTAACTAAAGGGCCGACCAAATCCATGGCGACCCTTTCAAAGGGTACCTCAATAATGGGCAGAGTTACCAACGGACTTCGAAAGTGTACCATGGGAGCATGCAATTGACAATCAGGGCAAGTTTCACAATACCTTTTTACCCTATCATATACTCCTGGCCAGTAAAAACGCTGCAAGATGCGTTCCAGAGTTTTTGTGGTACCTAGGTGCCCTCCCATCACATGCTTATGTGCAAGGTCTAACACCATCTGACGATATGGCTGAGGCACCATTAACTGCTCCCGGGTTTCACCGTGGACCTTATCAATGCGGTACAACAACTCCTGATTTACCACCACACGAGGGAACAACTTATCCGCACCTGGGTGCTGAGGTACACCATTAATTTCTACCACATTTTCTCTGGCGCGGACCAGAGTGGGGTC